>NC_134380.1:10000000-10310468 GCF_035582795.1 Mycteria americana | reverse complement strand
ACATAATTGTATAGCCCTTGCTTATTGTTGTCACTGAAGTCAAATGGAGTTGGGTTAAACCAGAGTTAAATCACAGCTTAGCTCTTAGCAGACTGTAAGTATTAAGCATTTTATGAGAACAGGCTTCAGTATTAACACTTCTTTAAGAGAAATGAGCCAATTCACACCTTTCAAAGGTATTGTGCTTATTGTGCTACTACGGCTTTCAAGGCCTAATTTACAATAGAAAAAGTTTTGCTGTAGCTATACTAGTGAACTCCCCTCATAGCTGCCGTTCATAGCAGTCAAAAAAAAAGACAAAATTGGCCAATATTACTTAAATCTTCTTAAAGAATGACAATCTTATGTGTTTGTCTTTGGAAGGATACAAATACTTTAAAAACCCTACATCTGTAATAAGTTTTGCAAACTTAAATTTGTTCATTAGAAAATATCCAGAGACAAAAAAAAAGGAGGTTTAGAAATTATTATTCCCACCTGGTACTTTTTCTCCTAAGATTGACTCATAAAGACGAACAAACACATCAGCACCACATTCTGAGAGATGCTTTATGCGCTGGTTTATGTGACAGCTCCTTAAAAGATCATTGGCAACATCAATCCAATCTATTAAGAAGTAAAACATATCAATGTCAGAACTGAAAGACACAGAAATAAAGACACAGTTAGTTACACTGAAAGATGGAACCTGTTTAAGTGTCTTTGACTCCACCATATGTGGTCAATCCCAGTCACGCTACCCCAATCATCCAAAATATTGAACGTGTTGTATGCTTTCTGCTCCATGCACTGTTTACTTCAGATGGAAACACAGACAGAGAGTGAGGAATGATACACGCCCGTATCTTGTTCAAGTACACAATCATAGCACGACTGGACTTGACAGATGAAGGGTGCTGAAGTACCCACAGGCTGGGCAAATTACTTTTTTCCTTCCACATAATGGAAAGCAAATTTTGGTCTGGCCACATAGCCAGGAATTCCAAACCTTGAAGGACTTAACAAAATAAGCTTTGATACATCTTTTGCCAAGAATCAGAAGTAACATATACCTTTTTGAAAATCATGAGGTCCTTTCTTACAAACCCAGTTTCTCTAATACTCTTGGGCAACGACAACACTGCTAATATAAGTGTTCTTCATGAAAGCTAAATTCAAGGACTGCTTTTATTAGTTTGCTGTTTAGGGATTACAGGAATATGGAGCCAGTCCCACCAACTTTATGCTATGTTGAGCACAATGAGATGTGTGCATAAACAGCCTGATTTTCCCAAAACTTTGAGTCCTGAATTTAGGTGCTTTGAAGTACATGTATCCTCTACAGTCTTCCTTGTCACCCAATTCAAATATCAACTTGGAAGAACAAAAGTCATCATCTCTGTTACAGTCTGTGATCTCTTAAGGTTGGATTTTCCCCATACATGTTGCTTTTGCAAACAAAACAGTATTTTGACAAGTATTATCAAGGACCTTAAATTACTAGGGAAGGGGTAAGTCATCTTTGGAAGGAAAAAAAAAGTATACAGTTACTACAACAGAAACTAATTTGTACGGTTTTTACTCTTCTGTACACAGGGAGCGTTACTTTTCCCTCACTCTACTCTTCACTCAGTTCTAGAAATCGCTTTACCCTAAAATTTTAATAATTTCAGGTGCATGAAAGGTTAAAGTAGCATCTCCTACATTTCAGACTGATGTGTTTTAGAAAACTTCAGTTAGTGTTCATCTCCAGCTTTATCAGTTTAAAAGTGTCACGGGGGTGGGGGGGCACAGAGAAGAGAGGGGAAGAGGAGGTTAACATAAAGAGCTTAAAAAGCAACAGCAGAAGAAAAAGACATTTTTAAGGAAAAGCACGTCTGAATGAAGTGGACGGCGTTAGCGATGCGAGCAGCAGGTGGATGACAAGGCAGAGTGGGGAGAAAAGGCAGCTCCCCACCTTGCTCCCCCACCCCTGCAGGGCACGAAGGCTGGCTGCTCCTCCGGGACTCGCACCCGCCCCACCGCGAGGCCCCGCAGGGCAGTGGGGACACGCCACGATCTAGCCCCAGCGGCGGGCAGGGCACGACGAGGAGGGGGGAGGGCACGAGGGAGACCCGCCCGCGGTTCGGCGAGGGGCGATCTCCTCAATCCCCTCAGGAGCCCCCGGCCGCCCCTACCTCTCTCCTCCGCACTACCCATAGCGCGGCGCCTCACGCACCAACGGACGGCAGGACCGCCCCGCCCCGGGGAATTTAAATAGCCCCCGCGGCGTACTCCGCGCTAATTGGGCAGGCTGCATCGGAAGGGGCGGGGCAGTCGCCAAGCATCCGCCGGCGGTACTATTGCAGCTTGCCGAAGAGCCGGTCGTCATGGAAACGAGAGGGGGCGGGAAGAGAGCCGGTGCCTCAAAGCCGTGCCGCAGCGCGGGTCACGTGGCTGTGGCCTTCCCCTCCCCCACTTCCTGGTGCAGGCACCGCGCGTCTGTCACGTGACGGGCGCCCCTCGGTGCGGGCACCGCAGCCCCCCCCCCCCCCCCCCCCCCCCCCCCCCCCGGGCTCGGATCAGCCGCGCGGTGAAGGCTCGGCCGGCCTCCCGCAGGGCCGGGCGCTCCCCACGGCTTGTGTAGCCTCCCTTTGCCCACGACCCGGGCCCTGTGGGCTGAGCTCCCCCGGGCAGGACGGGGGGCTGGCTAGGCAGCGTTTCGGCTCCGGAGGGCAGTTGGCGGCGTAAAATGGCGGCGTGCTAAACCCCGGGCTGTAAGGCGGCGGCGGCGGGGGTTTGCCCGGGGTGATTCCGCCTTCGTCACCCTGAAAGGCAGAAAGGTTGTTTGCATTTTCACGAGCAAAATTAGGTGGGGAGAGGGCTGGCCACTGGCGGGTGGGAGGAGTGGGGAAGGTTCTAGCACTTGACCTTGCAGGCCTGGTCTGGGGGTGTTGGCTGACAGGCAGAGAGGGTGTTCACGTTAGCGCGGCTGTTGTGCAGATGGAGAGGTCGTTTTAAATTGGTGGGTGATGTAGGTTTGCCTGAGAAACGCTGGGTAATGTGAGGGCGTTTGTGCACAGTGGGAGTGTTGGAACCTTTATTAAAAGCAAGATTTAGAAAGTTTTGTCTAGTGAAACTTAACTGTATTAGCTGCTAGCATACAGGTTTTTGGGGACGCTGGATGGTGAAAGTGTATTATCTTCCTTACTGAGCAACAGTATTCCATGCTCCTTAGGAATTCAGGAATTCCCATGTTGCATCAAGTCATGCAAAACTAGAAATAATGGTGCCCTTATCCTTAAACTCCTGGAGCACGACAGAAGCATCCCAGATCCCACTTAAGAACAATGACTGGCAGCAAGTAAACATCAGTGACAATGTTAGCTCTTAACAGTCTACGGATATAATTGGCACGTATATAATCCAAACGCATGCATTGGTTGAATAAAAACAAAAGAGCTTTTGTGCATATAAGCAAACGCATATCAGCACTATCGAAATTAATACTAGAACATGGATTTCAGTTTGATACACACCCAGCTCTGCAAAGTGGCGTTGAATTGCTTCGCGTACATTGGCTCAAAGTAAGACGAGAATACAGGAAAATCAATTAGGTTTAACTTAAAGGGGTGGAACACAAAGATGAAGGTTTTTTCAAAGAGGAAATCAAAAGGAATTACTTGCAGACTAAATGCATGCAGGCGAGACAGAGGCGAGGTTTTGTTTAGTCTTTTTGATTCTTTAAAACCTTAGCAAGGTTAAACAGCACAGTAACAGAAACCACTAAGTTATATATGAACAACAAAAAAATCAAAATAATCTGTGTTAAGCTAAATGTAATAGGGAAGAAGAATAAAAGATCGGACAATTTGCTATTAATTTTCACGGCCTTTGCAAAAACCTTTTTCAGACTCCTCAGAAGCAGGAAGTCTATAGGGTTAGTCGGTAGAGAGTGGTAAAAGGAGTACTTTGGGAGAAAAATCTTTTAACAAGCTGTATTAAATCAGTAACTGATTTACTGGGAAAAAAAAAAAAAAGGAGGATCCCCTATTAGAAATTTGCAGGGGATAGTATAATGAACCTAGCCAAACTGAAGTGCTACTAAAAGAACAAATTGATAATAAGAAAAACCAGTTGATTGAGGTGGTATTCCAAATCGCTGAGGGGGGAACAGCTGTGGATACTCATAAACAAAAGATAAGCCTAACTTAGGTGTTACTTTTGAGGAAGAGATCATGGAAACATCTAGTACTGTTCTTTGAAAACCTTGCTCCATTCATAGCAACAATCAAAAAAAAGAAAAGGAAAAAAATTATTAGGAAATAATACACAACAGCTCAAAAACATCTTCATTCCTTCAGTATGTAAATCTGTATGGGGCCCAGATCTTGAACACTGTGTGTGTTTCTTGTCAATAAAGAGAAAATGGCAAAGATAATCAGAAGTGTGGAATTGCTTTTAAAGGAGAAAGAATTGGATGGACTCCAGCTTTGGTTTACAAAGGAGGTGACTTAGAAGATACTGATGTCCACAAAGGGTATGCATAAATATAAGATTATTACTTACCATTTCTAGTAACTCATTTTGTTTTGTGCCCCCTGTTCTTACCAGGCAATGGGTTGAAAATGAAAGGAAATGTTTTTCCGGTAGCGAACAACTAAACTGTGAAACACATTGTCATGGTATCTTAGAAGCTAACAGCATAAATAGAACAAAAATAGGAAGAAATGGCCACCAAATACAGTTACGTTATTTTTGTCTCAGAAAAGCCTTAAAGCAGGGTTTGCTGCAAGGTGGGAGGATGTACACGGAGAGCGTTGTTATGACACTTCTCCTTCCTTATGTTGTTTTCATTTGCATTGGCCACTGCTTGGAACAGGTGCTCTGGCAATATGGCTGCTTATATTTATGCTTCAAGCTTCACCTTTTCTTTTGTGTGCTTGAAGCCTCAGGTAGCAAGGCATTCCAGTTATTATTTAAGCTAGCAAAGCAGGGCAGATAAGAAACACAGTCCCCACTTCAGATATTTGATGTTTATTACAGGTGTGCTTTATAAACAACCCTGTCTTTCAGTGCACTGGTGCACTTCTTGTGACCTTTGAATTGGTTTACTAGCCCTGTTGTGGAATTGGAAAGATAAAAATAGTAACTGTTTCTAATCACATGTATTTAATATTTGTAAGAGTGCCCAGGCAGGGGGTAACAGTCTAAACGTGCAGCTCAAAGTAGCATTTAATAATCTGCTATGATGATTATTTGTGTCCAACTTGTTAACATCGTAAGGATCTGCACATCTACCTCTTGTAGCCTCTTGGAAATCCCAGGTAGGCGTGTGCCTGCATCTCCCATTCCTTCAAGTTGTTAGTTAAAATGTGGCAACGCTACTTGAACCTGGGTTTTACCTGTCGGAGCACTTGCAGGAGGCTTTTCACAAACAGTTCATGCGACTGTAAGTATCTGTGAGGCTTTGAGCTCGGGGGAACTTCACGGCGAGCAGCTGGGTTCCCTTGCTGGGTTCGGTCCAGCCCGAGAGGACCAGACCTGCGTCACCGCTGGTCCTGCGCGCCAGCTAGGAGCCGAAGCTCTCTGGACAAACCGGGAGGCCGAAAGGCATCAGGCTGCACTTATCAAAGGCTGGCTGGGGGGACATCCCCCTTCCCGCCAGGCCGAGGCCGATTTGCGGCCCCCGGGCGCGCAGAGGGAGAGGCCTCACCCAGGGACGACTCGGCGCCACTAGGCCGCGGCCTGCCGTCTGCAGCGGCTCTGCGCAGGCGCGGCTGCTCGCGCCCTTCCTGGCGTGGGCGGGGGCCCCTCCGGGCGGGGTGCTGCGGGCAGTGACGGCAGCGGAGGCCACGCCCCAAGGAGGAGGGGAACTTCCGCCCGCGAGCTGCAGAAGCCGGTCAGTCGGCCGGGCCGAGGTCACGCCCACACGGGAGGGGGCGGGGATTCCGGCCAGCTCAGGCCGCTTACATAACAGAAGGGGCGGGTTCTGCGCCTGCGTCACTAGCCGGCTCCCAGCAGCCCCCGCGGCCCCCTATATAACCGGCATCCGGGCGGTGAGGCGCTCTACATTCAGTGGCCCCCACCAACGGCGTTGGATCCTGTTCTACCTTTCGCCACCCACTTTAAGTGACCGGGATCGTCTCGCCCACCGCCACCATCGCCATGCCCGGGTATTCCAGCGACAGGGATAGAGGGTGAGTCCGGGGGCCCGGCCGGCGCTAGCCGCCGCCAGCGTCCGGACTCTTAGACCGACTGTGGGGTTGTGGTGGTTGTTTTGTAGCCGTTTAAAATGGCGGCGAGTCGTGGGGGTTGGGCCCTGGAGCCCTTCTCCTCAGCTCTTGCCGTCTCGAGGTCTCCGGAGCTTCGCGAGGGGAGGCCGGGGGAGGGGAACTGGCTTCAGGAGCCCCTCGCGCTGGCGAGGGTGGCCACTGGGCGTGGGTGGCTGCACAGTCTGGGACGGGGCTAGGTCCATCCGCCTCAGCGCAGCCCCCGCTTGTGTGTGACTGCTTACGAGGGGCGCGGGTGGGGGTTTTTTTGGGGGGGGGAAAGGGACTCGTCCCCCCTCCCTCCGGGGACGTACCCCCGAGTGTGGATGGTCCACGTAGAGCTCGATTCCTCCCTCCCCCCCTCAGTGGGGGTGGGCTGGGGAGCGGCGGGCTGCCTGGAGGTTTGTGGGTCAGTGGGTTGGCCGGGCGCTTCGTCGATGCCGAAGCCTTGGGGAGCTCTCGGTAGGGCGGTTCCCTTTTCCTCCCTTCCCCCTCACAAGGGACGGCGGCTCTAGCTGTTGCTGGTAGAAGCCGGCCGGCTCCCGCTTTGTGTTGTGTAAGCGGATGTTAATGGCCGGCCCCGCCATGCGGTGACTGAGGGGAAATCAAAATGCCGGCTGCTGCTGCTGCCTTTGTTCCTCCTCCTCCTCCCCCCGCCCAGCTCAGACTCTAAAATGGCAGCGGCTGGAAAATGTGGCGTAGACAGAAATGAGAGACAAAGGAAACAGCGCTGGCAGGAAGCAGCGGCCGCTCAGGCAGGTCCCCTCTGGGAGCGCTGTGTTGTGCTGGGAAGGATCCGGCCAAAACTGGGGAGCAATCGGGGCGCGGGAGGGAGCCCCACGCTCGGATCCAGTTTAGCGGTCCTCGGCGCACGGCTTAACGTAGCTTCGAGCTGCGCCTCGGGGCTGCCAGGACAGGCTTCTGCGATGAGCCCTGTGGGAATGGAGGGACCTAGCCTAAGATGCTAACGTAAAACGCATGGCCTCATAAAACATCATTATTGAGAGAAGTCGGTATCTTTTGAGATACAAGAAAACGGTTTACGGGAGAGTTATCCCAAGGTTTCGTAACTGCCCCTGCCCACTTTCTGCGGGCTGACACAATGGGAGTGTCACCTGGGTGGGAAACCATTTTGATCATGGGGTAATACAAAGGTTTTCATGTCCTTACTTTGCCTATGTTGTAACTTGCTAATAGACCTTTCAATTTCATTTTATGGAAACTGCAAAGATATGTTACCTTAGCTTCTGAATATGAGTTGTAGCTACGCAGATTGTGGTATCTGTAACTTAAGTATAGTTTTTAAAGTTTGAAACTGTACCTTGTAGGTGAGGTTTATACATCTGAATTGTGAAGTTACAGGATGGACCACAAATATAGTGGTTGAGTTGTATAAGAGGAGAACCAAAACATTTCTCTTGGATTCTGTTATCATCTTCTTCTCCAGGTTTGGAGCCCCCCGTTTTGGAGGAAGTAGAGGTGGACCTCTCTCTGGGAAGAAATTCGGAAACCCTGGGGAAAAACTTACAAAAAAGAAATGGAATTTAGATGAGCTGCCCAAATTTGAGAAGAACTTCTATCAAGAACATCCTGATGTAGTTAGACGTACTGCGGTATGTACCCTATCCAACTTGTGCAAAAGTAAACAAATAAGTGCAAACATGCTGAGGGTCATGGGGCCCAAGAGGCATGGATGGGGTAACTAAAAGATAACTTTTGATACCAAGCTTATTTCCAATAATGGGATTTTTGCTTTGCAGCAAGAAGTTGAACAGTACAGATCAAGCAAAGAAGTCACAGTTAGGGGCCATAACTGTCCAAAACCGATTATAAACTTCTATGAAGCTAACTTTCCTGGTAAGTGAACAATACCATACTGGTCATTCTTCCAGGCTTGATTAAGACAAGGTCTAAGTTAATAAGTTTCAATCTTCTCTTCAAGCAAATGTTATGGAAGTAATTCAGAGGCAGAACTTCACTGAACCAACTGCTATTCAAGCACAAGGTTGGCCTGTTGCATTGAGTGGATTGGATATGGTTGGAGTGGCACAGACTGGATCAGGGAAAACACTGTCTGTAAGTTTTGATTGTAGCCTGGAATATGGCTGGATTTCAGCAGTGAAAGTATGGCCTGGCTTAGTGCAGGCTGAACGCTTCTGGGAAGAGATTGTAATGAGGCTTTTCTTTGTTCCAAACAGTACTTGTTGCCTGCTATTGTGCATATAAATCATCAGCCATTCCTGGAGCGAGGAGATGGACCTATTGTAAGTACTCCTAAAGGAAAGGGGATCTTAATTTCTAGAGAATGTGATTATTTCTTTTTTTTTACAGTCCAATTGTCCATACTCATAAGAGTGCATAGCTGTATTGTGTTTCTCTGTATGACTAAAGTGGTTCCATGTTTTGGTAGTTTCCCATGAACATTCCATAAGCTCTGATTGGATTGTCCTTAGAATTGTACAGAACAGGGCTAGGTGTCCCATTTTGGAAATTGCTATCCCCTGGAAGCTAGTGACTTTCATTTATCTTACCACACAGTGTAGGTCAGTGTTTGATGGTAACTGAGATGCTAGGTAATTTAGTTTGCTGGTTTGGGCTACTTAAGTCCACTTCAGTCATTCTGGCACTGAAGTAATATGTGACAACCTCTCAATTTAAAACTAGTGTCAGACTAGAAGCTTCAATATTGAACTAAAAGCTGGTCATCTTATTTCTAGTGTCTTGTGCTGGCACCAACTCGTGAACTGGCTCAACAAGTGCAGCAGGTAGCTGCTGAATATAGCAGAGCATGCCGTTTGAAGTCTACATGTATTTATGGAGGTGCTCCAAAGGGACCACAAATTCGTGACTTAGAAAGAGGTATGGATAAGCCTTGATGCATCTCAATATGAGGCAATGTGAAAACTACTTCAGCTGACTTTACTGCTTTGTTTTTAGGTGTGGAAATCTGCATTGCAACGCCTGGAAGACTTATAGACTTCTTAGAAGCTGGAAAGACCAATCTCAGGAGGTGTACTTACCTTGTCCTTGATGAAGCTGACAGGATGCTTGACATGGGATTTGAACCTCAGATCAGAAAAATTGTGGATCAGATAAGAGTGAGTATAAATGGTTCATGCGTTTATCACTATTACAGAAACAAATGCCACTATGCTCATTAAAGTAAGGGCAGTGCAATTAACTTTTTCAGGCTTTTCTTGGTAGCTTTTTTTTTTGGTTGGACATCTGACTATATGTTGATCTTGTACTGACCTAGTCTCCTTCTTCAGCCTGACAGGCAAACTCTGATGTGGAGTGCCACATGGCCAAAGGAAGTCAGGCAGCTGGCTGAAGACTTTTTGAAAGAATATGTACATATCAACATTGGTGCATTAGAACTAAGTGCAAACCACAACATTCTTCAGATTGTGGATGTGTGTCATGATGTAGAGAAAGATGACAAGTAAGTAGTCAGTGGGGACAAAGTATTCATCCTGTCTTTTAATGGTTAGTTTAAGTTTATGAACTGTGAAATGAATTTGACTTGATGGATTTTTGATACCAGTCTGAGACCACTGAAGTAAAAAATCAGGCTGGTAAAACTAAACTTGCACAGTACAAATCAATCCCAGCTCTAACCATCATCTATTTGTAATAGGCTTATTCGCTTGATGGAAGAAATAATGAGTGAGAAGGAAAATAAAACAATTGTTTTTGTGGAAACCAAAAGACGGTGTGATGATCTTACCAGAAAAATGAGGAGAGATGGGTGAGTCTAATAGCTTGAACTTCAGAGAGCCATCCCAATAGTCTGAGCATGCTCTTGATTCTTCATGAGCGCCCACTTAACTATGGTGTCAAAACTGTCAAATACAGTGACACCAGGTGTCAGTTAAAATGCTAAAACTAAGTCCAGAAGCTGTTTGGAATTTGCCCGTAGCCCTATCTTTGACTAATGAAACTACTCAAGGAATGGTCTGAGGTTAATCAAGGCCTGTATTTTCAGGTGGCCAGCAATGGGTATTCATGGTGATAAAAGTCAGCAGGAGCGGGACTGGGTTCTAAATGGTGAGTGTTCTGGCAATTTCTACAAGCATATGATCTGTGTTACTTAATGAAGAAACTGATGAGTTGCTTGTGTTACAGAATTCAAACATGGAAAAGCACCAATCCTGATTGCTACAGATGTTGCATCCAGAGGTCTAGGTTAGTACAACTCGTAATGCCAGTTGCCCAAAGCTATTTAAAGAAAGTCTATTGCTTTCTTTAACCTCTGCATTTTTCTAAGTTTTCTTCACATAAAGGTGCAGTCTTTGTGGCAAGGCCTAGGCATGACAATCGGAGGACTCGAGGGGGATGGAGGACTAGTGGAAATGATCGGCTGGCTGCTTCCAGTCAAATAGAGAGGTGAAAGCTGAAAGCATTGTGTGCCAGTAATCTTCAAAAGGCAAAGATCATCCTTTAAACTACTACCCCATAAACTGTTCTCTCATGAAATAAGCAGTTTCATTCACAGTTCACTTTGCCCTGGTATTTCTCTTCTCTCCATGCTTTGCATGATTTGCCATGGTGCAGTACTGTTAGTTTTGTGCATACTGTCTGCTGTGATCTGTGGGTCTTTGAATTTCAGTGAGTTTGCTGAAATGTCGAAGAAAATAATTACAAACTTCAATGTTCAATGAAATTTTTTTCAACCATGAAATGGAGAGAGCAGCTTTAAAATGTACTAAGCCTTGTACAAATTGGTGAGTACTGGCACATGAAATCTGAGAAAAAGTCCACCTCTCACTTTAGCAAGTGGGGCAGGAAAGCAATGGCTTTTCAAATGCCTTTGAAAGTCGAAGTTCCTCCACCTATACATAGTCGTCATGTCGAGACCTGCCAGAGAGAGACACATTCTCAAGTGAACCCTGGCTTCTTGGAAGCGCTTGCCTAGACGAGACACAGTGCATAAAAACAGCTTGGTGACTTTGGGGGGACAGGTATGTTTTTCTTGCAGCTGCGGTTCAAAGGTCTTGGCAAGACGAGCAGTGTGGCCCCTTTTTTTTGAGCTTCTAATGAGTGTGTATGTGAAGGACCTTGTATGTTTTTACTCTAAGGTCCTCAAATGAGCACATGAAGAGGCTGCTGTGAGCTTTAGTGGCCCTACTGCAAGAAGCATTCAGATGTCACTTGATGATTTGTAAAGGGGACTCTTGAGTTGGGAATGACAAGCAAATGCATACTCCTTTATGGTAAGGTTTTGGATCACAGGGTGGGTGATGAGACGGGAACAGACGGAGTGTGCATAACTTTCTCTTCCACAATACTCGTGCAGAAATGGATAATTCTAACACTGTTCTTTGCAGCCATTATTTCCTTTAAAGTACTATTGTCTAATGTTTATCTTCGATTTGGCTGTTGTGGTGTGCAAAACTTTGTACCTTGCTTTTTGCCACACTGCAACACTTTACAGATGTGGAAGATGTGAAATTTGTCATCAATTATGACTACCCTAACTCCTCAGAGGACTATATCCACCGAATTGGACGAACTGCCCGCAGTACCAAAACAGGCACAGCATACACATTCTTTACTCCTAACAATATTAAGCAAGTAAATGACCTCATCTCTGTGCTTCGGGAGGCTAATCAAGCCATCAACCCCAAATTGCTTCAGTTGATTGAAGACAGAGGTTCAGGTAAGTGCTGTTCTCGACCACAGTGCATAGCTTTCCTCTCGGAACAAAACGGAAACTCAAATTCCACCCCCAGCCTCTCTCCAAAATGGATGTGGAAGGTGGTTTAGCTACCAGTTATGGTGACCTGAAAAGGTATTTATTAACACCAATAACAAAAAAAAGACACCCCCCCTCCCCCTGAATGCTCCACGCATGTGTTGTGGCGCATCTGTGGCTAGTGCTGGCCAAAGATGCACTTGTGAGTATTTGCTCTGAAACAAAATGCTTCAAGGCTCAGTTTTGTGGCCTTCTCTCCATATGTCTTGGAAGGATGGACGTAAGTGTCCTATTGGCAAGATGAAAGTTACTTTTTGCCTTGATGCCACCACTTGAGTTACAGGTGAGAGTATATGACTCTCCTCTTAGGTTAAACAGCTTTCTCTGTCAAAATAGTCTTCATCTACATAGTGGAAGTCTAACTGGAGTCTCTAATTAGATGAAGACTGCCCAGCAAGGCAAACCTACTATAAGGGCTGAACTAATTTGGTATGTGAAATGTAGCCTTTATGACATACATAACTATGCTTTATCTTTTTTGATAGGTCGTTCCCGAGGTGATCGACGTGACAGATATTCTGCGGGCAAAAGGGGTGGATTTAGTAGTTTTAGAGAGAGGGAGAACTTTGAGAGAAACTATGGTGCACTAGGCAAGAGAGACTTTGGAGCCAAAACTCAAAATGGGGCCTACAGTGCCCAAAGTTTCAGTAATGGAACTCCTTTTGGAAATGGCTTTGCAGCTGCAGGCATGCAAGCTGGCTTCAGGGCTGGTAACCCTGCAGGAGCTTACCAGAATGGCTATGACCAGCAGTATGGAAGTAATATTGCAAATATGCACAATGGCATGAACCAACAGCAGTATGCATATCCTGCCACTGGTGCTGCTCCAATGATAGGCTACCCAATGCCAACAAGTTATTCTCAATAACTTAGTGTATTTAAATGTCTCAGTTTTTCATAATTGCTCTTTATATTGTGTGTTATCAAAACAGGATAGTTATTTAAGAAATGGGAAATGCAGAAATGACTGCAGTGCAGCAGTAATTATGGTGCACTTTTTCGCTATTTAAGTTGAATATTTCTCTACATTCCTGAAACAATTTTTAGTTTTTTGTACTAGAAAATGCAGACAGTGTTTTCAAAGTAAATGTACAGTGATTTGAAATACAGTAACAGAAGGCAGTGCATGGCCTTCCAATAAAGAGATTTGAAGACTGAATTTTCTTTCAGGTGGCAATTTTCTCAACATGTGCACAACTTTACATTAATGGAATGTCAAATGTTTTTATATTAAATTCTAGAAAGGTTTCTCAACTGTGTCTGATTAAACATTTAAGCTTATACAAAAAAAAACCAGCCTTGCCTTGATTGGGCTAGATTTCTTAGCATGGCAGGCTCTGCTTTGATGGGGAAGAAGACTAAAGCTGGCTTCTAAAGTAACTGTGGGGGACAGTACTCTTCCTTGTCTCAGTAGTGTAGGGCCAGTCTTTGGAAAAGATCCACTGGAGTAATGGTATAGCTAAAAGTCTTGCTAACCAAAACTCTGCAGTGGTGTTGCTAATGAGCTGCTACGAGCGTAGGAAGCTTTTGCAGCACCGTTACTGTTGCCTTCACATGAGCATATGTGCAGACTAGGCTTGAGTGTAATGTATCTAACAGCTGTCAGGCCTTGTGAGTTAGCATGCAGGCTTACTATGAGCTTCAGAGAAATGGGAAGATCTTAGTATTAAAACTTCAAATTATACTTAAACTGGTATTGAGCAGTGATTTCTTTATGGAAGGGGGGGGGGGGGGGAAGTGGGCTGTTGATCCATGAACATACTTCATGGATTTTTTTTTCCAAGACTTGTAGTACATGTAAACGACTAATCTCAAAGCACTGCCCATGCTGAGTGAAGCAATGGCATTTCCTTGATGAGCATAGCTGGAATAATACTTGATCCTGGGGTTAAAGTACTTAATGCTTTCAAGTATGGTGTATTAAAATTCCAGTTAATACTGACTTTCAGTTCCTTCCTCTCACTTGTTTATCAGTAACAATGATTAGTTTCAAGTTTAACAATGCTTAACTACAGCTTAATGTATTCAAGGTTGAATCTCTGCAAGAATCAAGGCAAGATTCTATCTAGGTTATTTTGAACCTGAGTCAGATTACTTCTTTTACACTTTAGCTCTTTTTGCTAGTCTGTGCATAGCTCTTGGTGATTGTTTTCCTCTGAGGCTCAGCTTTTGATTGTTCTTAATCCCAGCCTAATCTGCCTCTTAATTATGTATTTCTGCCTTTTCTGTGGGGTTCTATCACTTGACAGTACTCCCATGATCATTCTCTGTTGCTCTGAGAACTTCAGCTGGAGTCCTGAAATACTACCACACTTGAGTCTAAAACCGCAGTTGACAGGGTGGAAAGTCTTTTTAATTGGCTTTGCAACATTCCCCTTGCCCACTGCCATTGGTGTTGAGGACAAGGAAGTAGAAGGTTAATGTCACATTTCAAAGTTTCCATCCAGGTCAGTTGCCTGAAGCAAAATGCATGGAAAGGTGGTTTTTATTTTAAAAACTTGATACTAAAAAAGGTATATGTAGAAGACTTCTAGCTTGTGAATTAAAATTGATAGAGTCTTCAACAGTGAAGCAAAGAACAAATGGCCTCTTCCTCCCTTTAGATGGGAGAGAACACCAACCAGCTTTGTTAAAATGAAACCCAGATAGGTGTTTGCAAGCCATACTGTTTCCAATGTGCTTTGAAAACTTAACCAGGAAATCATAGGAAGAGATGCACCTTGTGACTTGTCAGTACAGGTTTTTCAAAGTTGTAGATTCGTGGTGGACTTAAGTGTTATTATGTGACCAAATCAGCTACCTTTAGAAGCTGAAGTAATTTTAAACTTGGAGTCAAAAGTTCTGTCTTGCTTCAAGACACATGATGTGGGTTACTGGAGTTTCTGAGTTTTTTTTTTTAATTTTTGCTTAACCAAAAGCATAACTCTGAAAAAGAGACTATGTCTTGAATTTTTTTTGTCTTAGGGTGTTCCCCCATGACCATCATCTAGGGGAAGTGTTCCCTGAGGGTGAAGGGTCTTGCTCAGTCTAAGCTGGGCACTCCTCTTCACATTTGCACAGAAAATGATGAAAAAGGAGCTCTACTAACTAGCTTTGGCAACATTATCAGAGATACTCTGTGGTAGAATTGAGCTATTGGAAATCTGCTTTATAAATAAAATTGTAACTAGCACTACTCCTGCACCTAGGAGTAGCAACTCCTCCAGCGGCCTACTAGCACCTTGCTTCTTCCATTCTCAGTCTGTCCCTCTGGCCTGCGAGATTGGGTTGTGAAGTAAAGAACCACTGCTGAGTAATTCCAACTCACTGGGATTTAACACACATGAATTTTTCATGACTGCTAGCTTGCAGCGTGGTTCCTCTACTCTTAAGCTCCACCTTCTGGCACTGGTACAAAATCGTGATTAAGCATGTATGGAAATTTCCACTGCTGCCCTTGGCTCCTGCCAGCTGCGCCCTCGAGCAGCGGTAGCGAGCGGAGGTGCCTTGTCCGCCCTGCTGCAAAGGTACTGCAGCAACGCGGCAGCTCCAACTCCGTTTTCTGGTGCGAAAACCTTTATGTTGCTTTAGACCATAAAAAGCAACGTATAGCTGCTGTGATGAAATCTGCGTGGGCTTTTCCGCTAGAAATCTCCCTGGGCAGCTGCAATGTGTTCCCGTCAGGGCGAAGGGCGGGGGCTTCCCGGCCCGCAGACTCGCCCTCGTGCCAGGGAGCTCCGGGCTGCCGTGTCCGAGAGGGGAAGGCCAGACGCCACCTCCTGACACGTACGGCCTCGGCTGCGGGAAGGACGGGGTCCCGGCTGCCGTGGCCGTGGGCGGGCTGAAGGGACGAGGTACCGGCGGCAGCTGAGCGCGCGCAGGGGAACGGCGCCTCCAGGGGCGGGGGGAGGGGGGAAAGCGGGCCGGCCCCACCGTGGAGTGCCAGCGCGCATGCGCGGCCGTCGTGTCCCCGCTCGCTCCTGGCAGGCGGCGCGCCAGCTCCGCTTCCTGCGCGCGCGGGGCGTGGCGCATGCGCAATGCCTGCAGCGTCCCCCACCGCCATGAGGGACGAGGGAGGCGAGGAAGATGGCGCTGTGCTGCCGCCAAGGGGGCCGGTGGGGCGGCCGCGCTCCCTCGGGGCGGCCCGTGCTGAGGCGGCGTCCGCCCGCCGCGCGGGTCGCGGATGGGGCGGAGGCCGGGTCCCCGGCGCGGCCCTACGCGGCGGCGGTGGCCGGCGGCGATGAGGTGGCGAGCGGGGAGGAGCTGCTTGAGGTGTGCTGGCGGCGGCACTTCCTGCGGGGCGGCGCGGAGCCACGGCCGGCGCTGCCCTGGCGCGCCTACCTCAGCGGCTGCCACCCGGGCTTCGGGCCGCTGGGCGTGGCGCTGCGGAGCAACCTGGCGGCCCAGTGGTGGGACTCGGTGCTGGCTTTCCGGGAGCAGGTGTTCGCGGTGGATGCCCCGCTCCACGGCCCGCCCGCCGCCGGCGCTCCGCGGGCCGGGCAGGGGCTCCGGCTGCTGCACTCTGAGACGCTACGCGAAGCCCTCCAGGGCAGGGGCTGCAGCCGGGAGCCAGGCGGCCGCTCTCTGGAAGAAGTGCTCGGGACCGCGGGGATGCTTCGTGAGAGCCTGCTTCCCGGTAGGTCGCTCGTCCGTCGCCGCAGGGATGAGGCGGGTCTCTGGGGAGCGCTGGGCAGCCTGGACGCCTGCTCGCGTTTTTCTTGCTGGGAGCGAAGCAGCTGTGTTTAAGGGAATTGTCCAGTTGTGTTCGAGCGCTGGAAAAGTTCCGTCTGCGTGCTGTGGGTTTCTGTCCTTTTCAAGGACCTGAGCAGCATGAATGCCGAAGTGCACATGGGATGCTTTCTCTTGTAATTAGGGGAAAGGCACGTTAAAATTACAGTTGCCAAAGTATACGGAGGAATCGGGCTACAGACAGCTGAGCAATTAACATTAACGCTAGTGGGACTGCACATATAAACAGCATGTGTATCGTATGTGCTACGTTCACTCTCAGTAGAATTAAAAACTTAAATTTTTTGCTGTGGCTACTAAAATTAGCGATTTATCTTTTGACAGGTGCTTTGGCGCAATATGTTAGCTGCTTAGAATTGGTGAACAAAAGACTGCCTTGTGGTCTTGCTCAAATTGGAGTGTGCTTTCACTCTATCCCAGAAAGTGAACAAAACAACAAAAACCTTAGAAGGTACAGTAATAGGGGGTTAATCCCTTTTCATACTTTAACCAACTGTTTGCACCTGTTTTACTTTTGGATTATTTTTGAATACTGTCTCTTGCTTTTTCCCTGTTATTTTTGAAGGAGTTAACTTGCTGACCTTGCTATTGTTTAAAGAATAGGCGAAAGGACCGCGTCTTTGCTTGCATGGTTTAGCTCTCCCAGAACTGCAGGACAGTGGCTCGATTACTGGTTACGCCAGAGACTCCAATGGTGGAGAAAGGTAACAGCAGTGTACGCATGGGAAATCTTGGGCTGCTCCTTTATATCTCAAAGAGAGGGGGGAATAGACACCCTGATCGTTTTTATGGTGTTATATTGCTTGGCTGTTATTGTCACTGAAATACATGTATTTCTTGTGAGAAACCAAAAAAACTGCTCAAGTTTATGACAAGTAGTTAACAACATGACTTGCAGAAAGGCAAATGTTTTGTGTTTGTAATTGATTTGAGATCAAAATGCTGTAACACGATAAAGAGATTTGGGCTGTAATTCATAAAAATCTCTTGCTGAAAATCATAGACTTCAGCTTGCATCGCAGACTTGTTTTTTGTGGTTAATACAGCATGCACAGTCATGATCACCTCTCATATCTTTAATTTTCAGTTTGCAGTAGGCCCATCTAACTTCAGCAGCAGTGACTTTCAGGATGAAGAAGGAAGAAGAGGATTTAATTTACATTACAGCTTTCCTTGGGGGACAGAAACAATAGAAACATTGAAGAACCTTGGTGATACTGAACTGTTACAGATGTATCCAGGGGATAGTTCAAAATTACTTGTAAGCTTTACTATATTAAAAACCTATTTTGATAAAGATGATTACGTGTGAGAGAAATGGTTTCTTTGCTGGTCCGGTTGCTTAGCACGTGACTCTCTTTTTATTCTTTTGATGTAAAAGCAGTACAATTGATACTCTGCAGTCAGACCTTCATTTCCAAAAGCAGATAAAATACTGTTGGTTTTTTTTTGCAAGGAGTTAATTCTTTGAAATTAGAAATTAGCTATATTGACAAGGCAGCTGTTGTCAGTTGCATAGCCTTTACCTTTGTCTGCGAGTAGATGTCAAGACAAACTCAGTCTGTGTTTTGCAGTGTTAAGTTTGCATCCAAAAGAACCTGTAAATGTTTTTTCCTTCTGTAGCTTGTCCAGTTCCATATATATAGAAGTGTATGTGGGTTAATGGACTATAAACACTGCAAATGGCTTTATAGAAGTTACCACTCTCAGAAGGGGGAATGGACCAGAGGGAAGCCTTTCCACTGAATATATTGGAGAGGGACAAACTTCTAGAGAATGGCAATGTTTGGAAAGTCAGGCTGAACAGTTAAAATGAGAGTAACTTGGTATTCTACCAGTAAATTGCGACCTTCTCCTTCTCATGACAGTCCTGTCTGTGTTTCCTGGTTTTGCAGCTTGTTTCTGTACAGAAGGCAGAAGACTGTAATGTAACCTACAAAACTGTGGGTTACGTTGTGATTTCTCAGAATGTGGGGATGTGTCCTTGTGGTCACTTGCAAGTAATCTACAAATCTCCAAACGAAAAGGCAGAGTTTCAAGTGTATTGGCCATAGATTTGAATTTATGATGAGAGAGGTGGGACAAGAAAATAATCCCCTCCTGCTCTGATCTTCTGCTTTCCCCAGTGTTACAATCTTATCTAGTTACTGTTACACTTTAAAGATTGCTGGTAACTTTTTAAAATTCATGTCAGATTGTATTTTAAATGTAATAAGGGTGCTTGAGCTCAGTGCCTCATTATACATTTAAAGTAAAGAAAAGGCCCTTTGAGACATTATTTGAGGTATCCCTTTGTGGTTTTTTTTTTTTTCTCTTCAGGGTCGAGATGGACGAAAGAATGTTATTCCACATGTTCTGTCTGTGAGTGGAAATCTGGACCGAGGAGTATTAGCCTATCTCTTTGATTCCCTACAGCTAGCTGAGAATCCATTAACAAAAAAGAAAAATTCACAGAGAAAGGTAACTTTCTGTAGAAAGCGTAAGGAAGAATGGATGAGGGAAAGCAGGGGCAGGTCTAAGTACAAAACCCACAGACAATGTGGTAAATTCAAGCACGGAAATATCTCCCTTTTCCACATCTCCATCCTCTGTTCCCTTCCCCAGTGGGTGCAGGCAGAACGCTTTTCACTGGTAGCAATAGGCTGGCCCCATGGGACTGCCTCTGTGGTCCTTTTCACCCACATAAGCAATTTTTCTCTCATTCTGAGGTCACCTTTCCTCTCTTGCTGCCTTCTCTCTGATGAGAAGGTAGGCTCTTGCCATGCAAGTGATGAAGGAGTTAAGAGGAATTGGAATGTAGCTGCTGAGCATGGGAAAGAGGAGTTTGTCTCTTCCAGCTGCATTTGAAGGTTGCTGAGAGGAGTAGAAAAAGTGGGTTGCAGGTGATAGTGGGGCATTTCCCCAAGGACCATCATTATTCCCACTTTTACCCTGGTTTTCTGGAGTTAGAGTGCTAGTTTTCAGACAGCACTTGTTACTTAAACAGCCGTTTGGTCTTTAAGAACAGGCAGTAGCCTGGATGGTAATTGTCTGCTGGACTGTCTCTTTTCACTCTGGCTCTGTTAAAGATGATGGAGCTCTGCTAAAAAAATTAATCTCTTTTCTGGGGCTCAGCCAAAAGGGAATAATTTCTGCCATGCTAACCTAGCTGGCATGTGTGCTAGTTATATGAAATACAGCTTGCTTCTAATTCAGGATTTTGTGTTATGAGAAAATTTTGCATGTTTAGAACCTTAACTTCAGTGAAAAAAATTTTAATATTTCCTAGGTCTGTTTAGAATTTCACACTAAATACATTTAGTAATCTGTTGCTTTTTGTAAAATTGTTAGGTACTTAAGCTTCATCCTTGTTTAGCACCTCTTAAAGTGGCCTTGGATGTAGGAAAAGGTCCAACAACAGAGCTGAGACAGGTATGTTATAAGAAGGTATTTTAATTTTGAGCATTGACTTTCCATGTAGTCTTCTGTTACAATTCACACACTGTTTATGTTGGGGAAGACCATGCTGCTACTCTGATTCTCGGAGACTTATGGTTGTACAGATTTCACAGTGCTTCCGCTATGCAGCTTGTGAGTCACAGCCAAAGGAGTACACTGCAGACAGTGGGTGGTAGGTGCCTTCCTTGCATACTAAAAGCACACTGCTTTTAGTACTATTAATAGAGTTGATACTTGTTCCATGTGAAATTAAGGAAAATAAATAACACAGTCCCTCTTGGCTTCTTAATCTTTCGGAATTATATTAATGCATGGGTCACGTCTTCAGAGGGATTTTAAAAAAGTTTTTATTTAAGTCAGTCATTAAGCCAGTCCCCACAGAAGGGAGGAAACTTACACCAGCATGTTTTTAAATAGAAATGGAAATTTAATTGCCAGGCTGCTTTCTACTTTGAGATTATTTCAGCCAGAAAATTAACACCAGCTAGGAATGCTAATACCACACATACTAGAGTTTTAATGGTTTCTTTGTGTAGGATTTCAAACCCTCAAGGTCTGTCTTTTAACTTTGTTTTTAAATAAACACAGGTTTGTCAAGGATTGTTCAATGAACTGTCAGAAAACAGGATTTCTGTATGGCCGGGTTATCTTGAAACCATGCAGGTATCTCTGGAACAGCTTTATACAAAGTAAGGAGAAACAGTCTTTTGTAAATTAAACTATGAAGGTGATCTGTGGACTAGCGAAAGTATGCCTGTTTTCAGTAAGAAGTCATCGAGTGCAGTAACCACATGACTGAAGGCATGTATCCTGAACTATAAACTTGGATTCAATTAGTTTTATTAGGAAGAGCAATGTCAGATACTTCGTTTTTAAAATTAAATGAAGTATAAGCCTTTCACATGTTATTGTTGTTTCTCTGGAACTGTGAAATGCCTTTTAAAGACTTTCCTATTGAAAATAAATTTCTTAGGATCAGTCATAGGCTCGCAGAACTGTTTTTCCCCCCCTCACCCCCATTTTTGCACCTGGACTGGTTCTGTGTTTCATTCTTAAGTACTGTTTCAAATAGTACACTGTGTCTAGTGTTGAACTTAGAAGTTCTCCCAAGTCTGGAATCATTACCATTAGTGTATGTGATGGAATTATTTGTGCAGATAAAAAACTGCTATTGAAGTTGAGGGCTTCATATGCAATTTGTTGATCAGGAATGAATTTTGAGCATATCACTCTTTGTGTCAGTGGATCTCGAGCATATTGATGAATATTTTTTTGCCAAGAGAAAATAAATACCTCTATTTGTTCTGTGCAGTGGTCTTCAAAGTAAGTCTGGCTATTAAATAACAGAAGAAAGATATATTCTGCTTCTACAAAAATACTCTTGTAATAGGTCACCAAGTAACATTCTTTTTACGTACTAAAGTAACTAAATAATTTAAAGAAATGTAATAAGGAAAGCAAGGAATGGTAACAAGAAAACTGTTGTCTTCACACGGGACTTAGTACAGTATAGCAAAAATAAATATTTACAGCTTATGGTCATTTGTACATAACTTATCTGAATTTTTCATACACCAAAAGCAGTAACAGGTGTCCTCTTTTCTTTGCAGGTATGATGAGATGAGTGTTCTCTTCACGGTCTTGATAACTGATGCCACTCTAGAGAATGGAGTGGTCCAGCTGAGAAGCAGAGACACCACCATGAAGGAAATGATGCACATTTCTAGGCTGAAGGACTTTTTAACTAAGTACGTAACATCAGCCAAAAATGTGTAAACTTAAGTTCATTGAATAAAAGGAATTTCTTAAACATCTGTGCCTGAACTGGCTTCTATGGTGTCATGGACTCAGTGGTTTCTCTGCAGACAGTTCTGCTAAAACTTGGTAGTGCATCTGTTTTCTGTCAAATCTTGACCATCTAGGTCTTCCAGGTTACCTTGAAAAGAGGGAAGAGACAAACCTGTCCCTCGTTAGCAGGGCTAACCATATTCTCTTTCATGTCTTCAGTTTTACTATCTTACTGAAAGTACTCCATCCTAACCTAAAAATTCATCTTTTATCTGTGTATTGCTGACACAATTATGGTCTCTGCTGGAAAATGGTATTATATATAAAAGAATTCCCAATCTTAAATGTTTTAATAACATCAGTAAGTATCTTTATACTATTTGTTTGTAGGAATGTATTTTAATCGCATCGCCTCAGTTCTTCAACATTTAAGCTGCTTCATCTTGCACTTGATAAACATAACAATCAGAAATACATTATAAAGAGTAAGAGAGGAAATAGAAGAAATAAATTGTAAACTGTTTTTGACAAGCATTTTTGTGGACAAAAAAATGCCTGTACATAGAAAATGGTGGAAAAAGACTAATGTGCGATCATATTTATCCTATACCTAAGTGTTGTAGCCAAAATCAGATACAAGAGTTTGCATAGATACGAAGTTGAGCAATTCTGATCTGTAGATTTACTATACGTGTACAGCTTGTTAAGTCACTGTATTAAAGTGCTTTAAGGTGTATGCAACAAGGCATGCAGCCACGGATAGCCATCACTGTCGTGAAACACAAGAACTTGCCTTAAAAATGTACTCTATTAACGTGGTGCTTATTTAACTATAAACGGGTTATTTGTAACAATGATATTAATTGCTGCATAGTGTAATTATGCTAGATATAATGCAAAGTTAGCATAGTGTGGCTGTGTGACTTGCTGAACTCATGGAATTCTACGTAAGCTGGCTATGGAATGACATTAAAACAACCCAAAACATCTAAGAAACGGCCTATAGCAGGATGCAGAATTTGTTTTGGAGTTAACTGTCTCAAAAATTAATTTTAGCATCCTATCTCTACTCTGAGAGCTGAAGTAATGTTGAACTGAGAAATTGCCATCCTTGCTGCTAGGTAGCAGCAGGTACAAAGGCCAAATATGGATCCTCTAGCGTGTGCCTAACAGGACAACACAGTTGTGATATATTTTTTTAAATACTTGACTAAAGCCTTTTGATTATCTTATGTTTGCATACAATCCAGTTTCTATTTCAGGAGAATTATTAAATGTACAGGAACTTGGGTCTGGGTGAAAGCTTCACCTCATTTATTTCCTTTCTGTTTATTCATCACATGCGTATAGTCCCAGACTATATATTGGGTCCAGCAGGATCTTACCTGACAGTGATTGCATTGTTTTGTTTTGTTTTTTATGGTGCTATTTGGGCAAAAAGCTGCTGTTTGTCTAATGGGATTGCTCTTTGGGTCTTTGTTAATTGCAATTTTTATCCATTCTGCTTTTTCTTTTAAATTGAAGTCCCTAGAGATTATGACCAGGGGATTTTGCTTGCTAGTAGAGAATGAGTTATATTGTCTGTCTACAGAATAATTAGGCCAGGAAACTAGTATCTAAACATCATCTCTTTCTCTGCAGACTTGGTAGTACTTATCACATCTGAGAACTGAAAGATTCTTTAAAAATACGTGATTAAGTTAATCACAAAGAGATCTTACCTTGTACTCAATCTCTGATGAGGACCTTGGAATAGACTGTAGCACATGCCCTCTTCTCTGTTAAAAGCCAGAATAACATAATTCATAATTGCTTTTTTTGGTACAGATACACAACAGAAGAATTAATATTCCATCAGCAACTTGGTCACTAATAACATCTCCTGCATGGTTTCATAATGAGGCTGCTGAATTTTTGGGTCATAGGATGGTGATAGGCTTTTCATTTGGGGCTTTTTGTTTGCTTTTTCCCCTCTCAAAAGATTCTTAGATGGTGATAGGCTTTTTTCATTTGGAGCTTTTTGTTTGCTTTTCCCCTCTCAAAAGATTCTTAAAGTTACTTTGATTTCTCCATAGTAAGTAAGCAATTTCAGTATGTAACTGCTCCTGTTTAAACCCTGCCTCCCCCCCAGCAAAATCCCCCCAAAACTTATTTGTGCGCATCAGATGTTCCAGTGTTCTAGCTTGAGGTTTTCACCTTTTTCATCTTCTCTTCTAATAACAGGAAAGTTGACATATTCTTCTGGTTTAAGAGGCTCTGGATTAAAGAGGATGAACAGCAGTTAAGTCAATTACAAGAGACTGACCAGTTTGTTTGTTTGTTTTTTTAATGATCTTGAAACAAAGCAGCAAGATTCCATATCAAATATAAATCTATCATGCTTTCTGTAGCATTCATGGGCCTTACCAGAGCTATTGTCACTGTCCTTGCAGGCTATGTGGGTAGAATGCTGATTGATATCTGGCATGAGCAGCTGCACAGAACACTGAGCTAACACAGCAGAGCAGCTTGAATGCTGTCTACTCTATGAACAGGAAGGCAGATTTGTTTGAAGAGAATGATTCCCTTTTTGATATTTAGAAACAGGAAACATAATACCTTCGCTGTTGGTTTGTTTTGGGGGTTTCTTTTTCCCTTGAAAATATTGACATTCATGTATAAGGCAAATGCAGAAAACTACAAGATAATAGCATCGTGGCTTTCATGTAATGTCTTTGTGTATTTTCTGCAATTGAAGTAGTACAATGTCTTAATGTAGTTGTAAGTAGCAGAAGCAACTGTCAGTTGCTGTGTTGTCTAGCATTACTTCATAATTTCAGTTTGAACTGACTTTGAGTCTTGTCAAAGTTAAGAAACATGGAGTAAAGAGCTATTGTGTAGTGAACAATTTTGAACAGAATGCAGGAGCTACATAAGTTTTATTTTGCTACAACTTGCATATAGCCCACTTTTGCCTCTTAATAAATGGGCATTGCACCTCTGACCTACTTACTGTCTTTTAATTTTCTTTTCCTTTGTGATGACTATTTCAATCCTCACCATAAGTTGCCAAATGCAATTCTTCATTCTACTTCTGTTTACAGTAGATTTTTGTATAGAACTGCAGTTGCAGTTCTGGCTGCATGGCTGACAGGTGGTGCCAAATACGGATCCTGAGGGACTTCAAATAATGCCTCTGCCAGCGCAGTCAATATTACTATTAGCTCACTGACTGGGTGGTAGTAGGCGTCCCCTTCTGCTGCTTTTGCAGGACCTGAAGAATTTTGCCTGTACTAGCTACACATAGTATAATAGCATTCTTCAACTGAACTCCCACAAGTAAGTTTCATGACTGCACAGGGAGTAACATGAACTTACCAATCTCTGTGTATATGACGTAGTTTTCAGGCTCTTCTGCATTCATTGTTGAAGTAAGGCCAGTTGAGGACCTAGTAGACTTAAATTTTTCTGCAAATTGTAAAAGAAAAACAAACACATGCCTATATACATATATCAGTTTTTCTTAGCGGGAAATAAACAGCTCCATGATATTTTTTTAATACTTGGAGATCTCAGATGTTATTTTCATGATAAAAATTACTCCTTAACCAAGGGCATTTTTAATAGAATTTCCTTTCTTTACTAAGAACAATGATGTCTGATTCCTTCCAACATTTATGTGTATTAAATTAGATGTCGCTTTGCTTCCCCCATCCCAGGCCTGCCATCTAAAACATAACTCGGAGGTTTTGCCTTGTCTTGTTAAGTTGCCTATGCCGGTTAAGATACTTGACAACATCCTAAAATACCAAGAGCATAACTCTACTTGTAACATGGTGTTTACACACTAAAATCTATCGACAACATAAGTGAGCATCTCTGGAAAATTAAAAACATTCAGATAACTCACTTGCTTTATATGAAGGAATTATGAAAAATGGAATTGCCAGAGCAAATCCTATTACGAATAGTAGCAATATCAGCCCGAGAGAAATGATCAAGGGTTGAGAATGGCTTCTCTCTTCTGCTAAAAAGGGAAAAAAAGGTGAATGAAATGTTGTTTCATATTCTAAGTATTTTCTGTAAATTAAAATCAAGACTTTGCATTTCTTTCAGCTTTTGGATTGACTGTGGTTAACATTACTCGGGAGAGTCCCAAGTGCACACTGCCACAGCAGAAGGAAGGGAGCTTGCTGGTGCCAGTAGACTCTCTTTCATAAGACTGGAGAGAAAAATGAAACTAGACTGTCCCCAAGGTGGAGCAAGGTGGACCAGGGGTCTCTTGTAAAAGTGAATCTTTTACAGTCATCCTTCATGGTAACTTCAACTTCTACTGCTATCTAGGCTGCATGGAATTCTATCTTTTTGCATTAATTTTAAAAACTCAATTTATTTTTTCATTGTAAAAAGTTATATTTTGAACATTACGTTGCAGGAACAAAATTTCTGGCTAAAAAACTTGCATTGTTACAACATTCTGAATTTTGTGTGATCCCTGTTTATTGACAGTGGTAAACTGTTCCATGTGTGCATACCTGCTAATGTAAAGTTAAAACTGTTGCTGTATTTTGTATTATTGCGAAAGCTATTTTCAGCTCTGCATTTATAGGTTCCAAAGTCACTAGAGGAATTGATAAATAGAAAAATCACAGCTGCTTCCCTCTTCTGCATCTTCAGTGCAGGAGAGATGCTTTGTCTTCCTTTGAAGAATATGTATGTGATAGGAAGAGAGCCATTCTCTGAGAGACAAGACAGGGTCACATTCTGGCCTTTCTTTGCTTGAGAGGTGGGTGAGCTCAGCACTGGTTTGGAAATTGGCTCTGTAAAAAGAAAACTGAAAAGACTGCATCACTGAGTACAGGACAAGCTCCAAAACAAGACTTGCAGTTAAGTGGCAACACTGGCAAATGAGATGGGCATCAAGGATGGAGGGCTCAGTAGGATCAGATCAGAATAGCACTGCCGACTCTGAAGGAAATAACATTTGCAGTAAAGTTCAGTTCCGCCATCAAGGCAAGTGCACAGTGCAGTCCAAAACAGTACTTGCCGCAAACAAAACCCCAACTCCTGCTGCTGCAGATACATTGCATCAGACGTGGCTATGTGCCCCTAAAATAAAATGTGCTGAGAAGGTATACAGCAAGACGTACCTATAAGGGTGAAGTTGAGACTGTTGCTGTATTTTCCGCCACCGGAGATGTTATTCTCAGCTTTGCATTTGTATTCACCCACGTCACTGGCAGAGTTGATAGTCAAGTTAAATAAACCGGGAGTCCAGTCTGGCCTTTTTAAAGTGAATACCTTCCAATTGCGATTAAACAATGTGTATGTGACAGGTGGAGAGCCAGAGTCGGAGTGGCAGGAGAGGGTCACGTTCTGGTTCATCACTACATTCAAAGACCCCTGAACAAGTACGAGCCTGGGATTGGACAGCATCTCTGGAAAGAAGAAACTTCTGAGTGATTTCACTGCACCTATCATCCAAGAAACTCTCAGATTTTTCCCAAAACATGTTGAGGACCAGGCTATACTTAGTTCTGTTGAAATAGGGGGTTATATTCTTTTCCACCTCTGGTAGCGGGCAACACAGCTTTGTATTTTTCAAAATCAGTATGCAGCTTCAAGCACTTGATGAAACTTCATACAAAAGAGAACATATACACACAAAGCCAACAGATGTATCCAGATGAACCAACAAAAATACCTTTGAACTACAGCAGCAATGAAAATAATAGAAAAATAAAAGATAAATTATAGGATAAAAAGATAAAAGATAGATTACGGGGTGTTAATTATAGGAGAAAGTAACCTTATATGCTAGTTGAGAGGTAGCATGGGAACCTAAAAATAAAAGCAGTATTTTATTTGTGGTTGTATGTAAACAGGCAGAATTAACCCCGTGTAAGTAGGTTGAACTTTTTAATAGTAGCAGCAGGAGCCTTGACAGTCTATCAAATTAGTTTGCTTTTATGAGATCATACAAATAAATTTGTAATAAAAACTTGTAACATCTTTTCATAGAAAATGGTAATAAACTAATCATGACTAAGATAAATTATGAACTTCTAGAGGGGAAAAATATGTTTTAACAAAATTGCTTAAAGCAATTTTGACTGTACATGCAAGTCAGCAAAGACACAGTTAACTTTGTATAGAAACTTGTAAACTGCCTCACTGCACAGACAAGGGCAAAAGATTTAATTTTACATGCAGGTTTTGGACATTTTTAAATCCCTTCCCCATCTTTTTGTTAACAGTCAATTTCAGCACATACCGCAAAACTAAAAAAAGAGAACCTACCTTTGCCATCGGCAGTAGTTTTCTGAATCTGATGAGACATTTGAACTAAGAGAAGAAAAGAAAGCTTTCAGACAAGAAACAATGGTTCTTGTTTAGAAATATTTGTTATATGTAAGAAGTATGTCCTTGGCTTACAGTAGGAAAACAGCAGAATTGTGAGAAAAAACATTCTCTTGGTACTGAGCAAGACAGCTGGTGCAGTTACACTAATGAGATCTTTGAGGAGTGGCTCTAGGGGTTGAGGAAGTCCTAAATATGGAAACAGTGCTGATCTTTCCTGATGTTTGCATAAAGACTTTTGTCATATTCCACTTATATTTAGCCTATGGCAGACAGAGCAGTGGGCAGAAGAACAAGCTGTGGAGTGAAGAACAGCAGTTTGGGATACAACTAAATGTTACATACAGTTGTTCTAAAATGTAGCTGACATAATCAGCAGCTTTTCCATGTGAGAGCCATGTGGTAGAACTGTGCTGCCATGCAGTATACAAGACTATATATAATTTTTCTAGCACTGTTCTTATAAGGGAATGAGATCACTGATTCACATCAAACAGTCACACATCTGCTAGAGATAATGCAAGTGATCATATGGCTGAGACTAAGGGAGTATGTGGTACTGGTTTTTTATAGCAGCAATGTAATTTTTAAAAAAATTGTCCAAAAAAAAGCCTATCAAATCTATTAGAAGTTTTAAGATGTTAATAAATATTTATAGCTAGCCAGCTTGTTAGGGAAATATTTTGGTCAAACTTAAAATATTAAGCTGTACTAGAAGGTACAAATCTCATCACAAACTTGAGTTCAACACCACTGCAGAAACTAATTTGATGACTAATTTGATCATCTAACCAGTAATACAAAGCTGCATACAAAGCTTACAGCACACACTTACAGCAAGTAGATGTTCTTTATTTGTCATCCTCTGGGCAAAGTAAATGTAATCTTTAGCTATACATGGGCAATGCCTTCTGAAGAACTCTAGGCCCTGGTGTACCTGAAGAAGTAACTACTTATACAGAGAATGACTTAAAAGTGTTTTTGTGATCCTTGTCTTATTTCTTATTTGTCTCTAGTTTCTGAAGGTAACAAGACAAGGCCCTGCAGTCTGTCGTCTTCTGTGTAATACAAAATCCGCCCCAAAGCCTGGTCCGTTGCAGCATTGCAAAGTTTCCTCACAGAATTTTGTGTGCAACTTCCTTCCTCGGTTGTTTTTTTTTGTTTCACTTCTTTTAAGACAACCTCCACCCTCCCCTCACAAATGTTTTTCATGTGGAAACGCTGACAACTACCCACAAGACTGGAATATTTTTTTGCAGCTGGCAGGAAGCATCTGTAAAAATGCAGCTGTCAGGAGAAGAACTGGGAGCGTTTGTGCATTTTCCTGTTGTGGTAGGCCGTTCTTTGTCAGAAAACCACAAAAAAGTCCTGAAGACGCTCGCAGCCAGGTGATGGAGGAGGAGAGGTGTCCCGAAAGCTGCGAAGGAGATCGGTGTCTCACCCTCCTGTCAGGAGGAGGGGGCGGCCGGCCCGGGGCAGCCGCCGGGAGGCTCGTAAGGGCTGTGGCGCGAAGCCCGCGCGCAGCCGTCCGCCGCCTCCGTCGGTGCCGCTGGCGGTTTCAGTGTCTTCGCGGAGCTCCGCTTGTGGCTGCGGGCGCTGAGGGGGCCTCGTCCGCCCTCCCTTCCCCTGAGGCGCGGGCAGGGCGGCCTGGCCCGGTGTGTGAAGGCGGGAGGGGCTGTGGGCTGCAGGCTGCCTCACACACAGCTGAGGGCGGTCTGTGGAGAGTACGTGGAGCCGTTAAGCCACCGGCCGTCTCTTACTCCTCCTGCTCTGTAGAGCCACGGAGGGGCTGGCTGACGTTGCTCACCCGGAACCGAACGCTTTACTTTTTCTAAGAAGCTGATTCCTTTTGTGTGTGGGTAATGGCGAATAGTTATTGTGAGCGGTGAATTTGTCCATAGCTTTTAAAAAAGAAAAGTTTAGTTATCACCAGGATCTCTCATGAACAGCAGCTTTAAAGGGCGTGTGTGCAGAGAGCTTGCTTGGTTCCCTCAGGATGCCCAGCCTGGGTATCAAGGGAAGACAAGTGCTGGTTCAAAGCACTGGTTTCTATTTGGGAAGTGAGGAGACCTCTTCCAGAACTGTTTGTGCCTTTCTTGGCTGGTTTGGACTCTGCCCAGCAACCCTGCTCTCTCTCTTCCCTTGGGTGGAGGTCCTGCAGTTCAGTGCATCTTGTGCCTTTCTTGGCTGGTTTGGACTCTGCCCAGCAACCCTGCTCTCTTTCTTCCCTTGGGTGGAAGTCCTGAAGTTCAGTGCATCTATGTCCTCAATGTTTGTTTTGAGTTTTGTTTTGTTTGTTTTGTTTTCCTTGAAATTTGAGTTTAGGGTCTGAAATAGGAGAGAATATGCTTTCTTTGACACGTCTCATCCATCTCAACTATAGATGTAGGATTGTGGGGAAGAACTGCATTTCATTTAACCATCCAATACCTGGGCCTAGCTGTTTCATCTGCTCAAATATCTGTTTACTTTTCAACTTTTATAATTGCTTTGCAGAGCATTGATAGACACACTTCCTATGTAAAAAGATTTTTGAACCATTATGATAGGATTTGGTAGCTGAGGCTTACTGATGAAGTTTGTATAAAAGCCAGACTGCAATTGCTAGATCAACACAAGGGGAGTAATAACATGAACTGGTTAGAAAATGAAACTTCAGATGAAGTTCATAATGTAAATGATTAAGTTAGGTTGATATAAAGAAGCTTCCAGAAAAATTTGCTTGACTACTCAGTCCTATAGGGCAAGGAAGGGCTGGATATACTAGAATTTTGTTAAAGCATAATCCTACAGACTGTGTGTACTCATGGGAGTTGTGCGTGCCAATGGTGCATTATTATTCTCAAGCACTACTCTTGGAATAACGCTTTTAATTTCTGCTGGTTTATGTGGATATAATTATGATGAGCATTCAACAGATCTGAAGGTGGATAGCATCTTTATGGCAGCTTTGTAAAAGGCTTGAAGGCAGTGTTTTTCTACAACATGTGCTGGAAGTGTCCCAAAATTAAGAGAATGAGCTTCATTAAATCCTGTAGTATTACTCTGAGACAAAACATTACTGTCTTATTTTTCCCTTCTGCAAGGAGAACAGCATCCATTTTGTCCATATGGCATCCAGTTGGCCATATTATCAATGTGAAACGGGGAAAAAAGGCAAAATTAGCCCTTGGCATTACCTTTCTGTGAGGTTTTGAATACTGACTTTAACTTTGAATACTAACTAGCTCGTTAGTCTCTTGAGTGTCTTGGATAGTAGTAAATGAAGCTTACTTCCATGTTGATTGTTTTTCTGGCAGAGCTGGCTATTGACTTTGGACTAATATGATCTTGATTTGTTCAGCACATATATGTAGCGTTTTATAGCATCAGTAAGATATTGTGCAAGCTTGGAGTTCCCTTTTTATTAGATCTACAGATTTCCTGCCTGGAATGAATGTGGCTGTACATGTAAGAAGAACTGAATAAATTTAACAAAGAGTAATGAACAGAAGTCATCCAGCCAAAACAAGTAAGTTAAAAAGTCTGAAAGGGAGATGTGTATCACTTGGTGCTGTGACAATATTCTGCCTCAAGCAGGCAGGTGGAAGAGAATAAAAAAAAAACCCCTGTGCTTTCATTCACAAGGTCAATTCTTTGACTTGAGAATGAAAATAGTGTGACATAGCTGTAGTAAGGCTGTGAAGTCTTCATACTATATCTGTCCTACTGTAGGCTTCCAGGGAAATTTGCATGTTTCAGCAGAATTATAAAAGTTATTCCCAGTCCCAGTTTCTCATCCTGAGAGGTCCTCCATTCTGGAAGAGCATCTGCTACAGTAGATGTCTGCAGAAGGTTTGCTAGAAATCACCATATACTGACAGTTATGTCTGGTGATGAATTAAATTAAGCGCTTCTGTTTTGTCTGCAAAAAGGTTTTACTGATATAGCTAGATCATCATGGAATACTGTATTTTTATACTCCCACTCAAAATAGCTGTGGTGGCAAGTCTGCTGTTTAGTTTAACTACTTGGTATTTGGTTGTGAGAAGATTGTTTTTCTAGAGGACAAGTAAGAGTAGAAGAGGAAAGGATCTCTTTGATACACAAAAGATCGGTGCAAAGAAACTTTCTAAGACTCGTATTGGGGTTTTAGAAAGTTGGCATTCTTTATTGCGGTGCTGGGCAGCACTGGGGATCGCTACACCATGTTCACAGAATCACAGAATCGTATAGGTTGGAAAAGACCTTTAAGATCATCGAGTCCAACCATAAACCTAACACTGCCAAGACCACCACTATACCATGTCCATAAGCACCTCATCCAAACGTCTTTTAAATACCTCCAGGGATGGCGACTCAACCACTTCCCTGGGCAGCCTGTTCCAATGCTTGATAACCCTTTCAGTGAAGAAAAATTTCCTAATATCCAGTCTAAACCTCCCCTGGCTCAACTTGAGGCCATTTCCTCTTGTCCTATCACTTGTTACCTGGGAGAAGAGACTGACCCCCACCTCTCTACAACCTCCTTTCAGGTAGTTGTAGAGAGCAATAAGGTCTCCCCTCAGCCTCCTTTTCTCCAGGCTAAACAATCCCAGCTCCTCAGCCGCTCCTCATAAGACTTCTGCTCCAGACCCTTCACCAGCTTCGTTGCCCTTCTCTGGACACGCTCCAGCACCTCAATGTCCCTCTTGTAGTGGGGGGCCCAACACTGAACACAGCATTCGAGGTGCGGCCTCACCAGTGCCGAGTACAGGGGCACGATCACTTCCCTAGTCCTGCTGGCCACGCTATTGCTGATACAAGCCAGGATGCCATTGGCCTTCTTGGCCACCTGGGCACACTGCTGGCTCATATTCAGGCAGCTGTCAACCAACACCCCCAGGTCCTTTTCTGCTGGGCAGCTTTCCAGCCACTCTTCCCCAAGCCTGTAGCGTTGCATGGGGTTGCTGTGGCCCAAATGCAGGACCTTGCACTTGGCCTTGTTAAACCTCATACAATTGACCTCAGCCCATCGATCCAGCCTGTCCAGGTCCCTCTGCAGAGCTTTCCTACCCTCCAGCAGATCAACACTCCCACACAACTTGGTGTCATCTGCAAACTTGCTGAGAGTGCACTCGATAAAGTGCACTTGGAGTGCTCCAGCACGTTAACAAAGCATATCAGTTAATATACAGAAAAATCATACATATTCATCAGATATCCCGGAAAGGGCAGTCTTATGGTGATGAGTTCCCGGAATTCATTTACATAGTCCAAGCATGCCCCGTAAAATTAGGGTTAGGGTCTTTTCACCCTCTGGTGGTCGTTCATAGCCTTCCTCACGCTGTCTGCTAGTTGAACTTTGGGCTTCCTTTGCCCACATACAGTCATTGAATTAGCTCATCAGTCCTTCGGCCTTGGAATGTTACAAGGGGATCAGTTTAAACTAGTTCTTTGGTGTCTATCTCAGCACAAACGTCCTGAGTTCCTGTTATCAGTGATTTACACATGAAGCCTAACAAGCTTGCTCAAGGTCTGTTTAATCTTGTCAGGCAAGAAGTTACACTATTGTCAACTCTACTCAGCAAATAACTAAAACTATCTTTGCAGGGGAAGAAAACTCAAGAAAACAAGGATGCAAGTGAATCTAAAAAAAATGCAAGTAAAGCTTTTTATGTATCACAGTAAGGTCTTAGAGATTGTCAGAGATTTAATCCTTTCATCTTCTATATGCATATTTAAGATATCTTTAAATTTCTTGCAGCAATCCTCAGGTTCTAAATGAGAATTTTAATGTAGTGAATGGTTTTCAGTGAACTGCAAATTGCAAGGAACATGTCAGCAGGTGAAAGGAACTTTTGGGTACCCAATTTGATTATCCTAGCAGTTCCCAGATCCCTCAAAGATGAAATATTTTATAATGGTATGTCTTCTCTCTGACTCCTCTCCCCCTCCCCCCCAAAAAAAAAGGAAAAGAAAGAGAAAGAGAAAGAAAAAATTTTGATGGGACACCAAAAACTTGGGTTACTAATGCATTTCTCTTGGATAAATTCTGACATCACTGTCTGAAAAGTGTTCCAGACAAATGTGTTCAGGAATTGCTATAAGAATACTATGGGTTGAAAAATGTAGAGTACTCTCTTAATCAGCCTTCTTTACAGACTCATAGATGTAATTTTAACTTTGTTCTGCTTCCTAACCTCTGATAAAAATTAACTTTTTTTTTTTAAATTTGAATACTTAACATACTGAATGAAAAAAGTGTTAAAAAAAGTACACCTGTCAGGACTATGTCTGGTTTTTAGCCCTTTTCAAACTTCTGTTTGTGTACTCTGAGGAGTATCTACCCCTTTGTGCATCCTAACCAGAAGTTATATGAGTAGCAGCAATGGCTGTGTGTGGACACCTGCTGCAGGTCAGGAGCAGATCAGTTCTTCCTTTCAGTTTGTGTAAAGTCTGCTGACAGATTTTCTGTCAACTTGGATCAGCTTGTTGAGTGACTACCAACTGAATTTTACTTATGAAACTGATGTGGAATAATGCTTGGAGAATCATCAAGCGATACAAAAACAATGGGAATGCACAGAGAAGGAAAAATATTTCCAGAATTGATTGCCTCTCCAGCCAGAAGGTTCTGACCTTTTCTCTGGCACTGTCCATACTCTGTGATGAATATTATTGCAGAGCTCGAGGCTGTTTTTCTGCTGCATCCAGAAATGCTGGATGTTAAGCAACACAAGTGCAAATTCTGGTGTGTTGCCAGATAAGCACACTGTGTGATAGTGACACAGACTGTGATGTCTGTTTCTAAACTGAGGACCTTGTTAACCCAGTAGAAGACAGCAGTTAAAAATGTCCTCAAGGTGTAGTCAGCCACTTACGCACACTACTGGAACAGAGGAAGTTTGAGAGGGCGTATCAGAAACCACGATCATAATGTAAACCAACAAATAGATTTCCCACCTCTGAAAGAAGGAATTTATCTCCTTTTGTCTGAATGAATTTCTGAGGTATGTGGAAGTGTGTGCTACACGAAATACAAGTCAAGACTTCAGATTCCTAGTTTTCTTTTCAATGTGACACCATATCAGTAAGGGAGCATAAAACCAAATAGTAATAATTAGCTCCTGTTGTATTCAAAAGAAAAATTTCAGTGTGAAAGCCTCAGTGATATTCTCTCAGTCTCTCCTCCTGGTTACCTCCGTTACTTTTCCAGATCTAATTTATATTGCCATTTGGAGGAGGTGTTGGACACCAGTAATCACAGGTTTAATTGCGAAAGAGGGAAGTGAGGAACCACAGCATGCCTCGCTGTAGGGGCCATCTTCCAGTAGATGGTGCCATTGTGAAATGCAATTTATTCTGACAAGCATGAACTTTCGGCAATCTAGGGTTTCTGTAAATTGTAGAACTTCTAGACTTCTGAAAAAAACCCCAATGTTAATTTCTTTAATGTTCTTTGTAAATATTCAAATCCAGGGATAAAATTAACTTTTTATTCTTCTCTAGGGAGGTATAAAGAGACACTTTTAAAATAAAGACAAATGATGCAAATGTCCCACATTCAAGAGAATACAATATACCCCAAAAATATACGTAGAAAAAACTCAGTTCACCCTCAGTTCAGTTCTCAGTTCAGTCCCAGTTCACCAGGGATTTGTCTAGACTTGTGAAAACAGCAACATTTGTTATAATTCTATTATCTATGAGTATACTGAAACAGGAAGTGATAATTAAGCAAAATAGTTCACAGCTGTAAGGAACCAAAAGGATTAAACGATTATACACGTCAGGGGCTGGGGGCATTAGAAATCAGAGCTGCTTTTCTAGTCTTGATTTAGTTACTGGAAAGCTTGTGTTGACTTCAATATAGATGGACACAGATCTCTGAATTTTTATAAGTTTTTAAATAAAATTTAGAAAATCCTAAACATTTGTGGATACACCTCTTTAGCAATTAACTGTTTTTAAAATCAGTGAACTTATACAAGAAATTATGTGGAGCCTCCATTATCAGGGACAAGATTTGATGACCCCAGAATGTTGTGTTAAGAGAAATGTTTTGTCAGTAAACCAGTGAGATAGAACTTGAAGGCAACACATGTAGGGACTTCATCTTTTCTGAAGAAAGTGAAATTCCCATCAGGAATGGGCATTTGAGAGCAGGAGACAAAGTTTAGGGGCCCCAGAAGATTCACTGGAATCAGCACGTGCTCTGTGAGGAAGTAAAATGTCAGTCCTAAAGATCGGCACTGCGGTGTGCTCTCTACTGTCACGCCAGCCAACTGGAGAGCAAATGAAAACAAACAGCTGAAATGTGGTGTGAACTCCTAGCTTCCTTTCCTGTCATAAGGGACTGGCTGAAAACATTGTATTTGCAGAGGGAAAAATTTGAAAATCTTATTCAGCATTTTGCCCTTAATTAGGAAAATAGGCTTTGCCTCTGATTTTAGGCAAAGCTGTGTTCAGATGACGGAGCTGATGGTTTTTAGGAAATGTCCTATGTAAGCAAGTAGCAGGGGACCCAGCCAGCAGAAACAGGGCTCATGAATTCCCAGATAAGCACAGCTTTAATGTTTACGGGTCCGATTCATTGGGCAGTAGATTAAATGTAGTGATTCACATAGGTTTCAAAGGGCATTGCGTCTGATTATAATGACTATTCTGTCTGCTTCAGAAGGTGTGATGCATTTTTGAGGTCTATCCTACTTTTACCAGAAATATAATAGGGACCGAATAGAGTTCTTTATATGATGTATATTAGAATAACTTTGTCTGATCTTATGTATTGCAGAAAAATGTATCTTGAGAGATTACAATAAGATGACTGTTGGGAAAATATGCAGCTGTATTACTGGCACAGGTACTTTTAAGTTTAAATTCTTTAAGTCAATCTGATTTCCAGTTTAACAATGGAAGATGGTCTCAAGCCATTCTTTTGTGTTTGAAATGCTTTTCTCCCAAGTTTCATGATATTTTGGCTTAAATTCCTGTAGTTGAATTTACTTCTTGCATTCTGGTCAATATCAGTTAGATTTTCCTCTCCAGGGCAATGTTGAGGGCTTATCAAGAATATGACAGTCTAATCAGCCTGTGAGATCTTACAGAACATCCTTCAGTTGGGAGTGACATCTCACAACAGCCTCAGGTTTTGGCACCATTAAACCTTACTCCTGACCTAGTTAATCCTAAAAGCTATCCTTTCCACCTCAGTCTGAAACTAGCCTGGTTCTGAACTCAACCATATTGGCTCGCTCTGAAGGATATTGGCCCACACTCACTTTCTCCTTCCCTGGCTGCAGCTAAGAGGAGAGCCTTTGTTCCCCGTGGGAAAGACTGGTGTGGTTTTGCTGAGCTTTGTATGTCCTGCTGAATGCTTTTATGGGGAAAGGGGGAAGGGGGAAATCTCCTTCCTTCCTATTTTTTGTTATCAATAGCAAAAGTTGATCTACCTTTGTTCTCCACCTGCCATGTATCCACCTCCTCTTTTCCTTTACCTGGCTCTGGAGACCATTGTTGGCAACCAGCCAAAACATCAGTCTTTTGTTGGTGGTGTATTTCAAACAGACTGGATTAAGCAGAACAAATACTATTGCTAGTTAACCAGCTTACTTCTTAGTCATTTATTGCTATGACTATTGTGGCATTCTGTACTCCCTCCCTGCAAAACAGGTAGATAGATGCTTGTTCATATTGCCGATACATTGTTAAACAGATGAGTGTTTCCCTCCTGTTTCCTTTTGCAAAATACCATGCTTATGTGTGTAATACAAGCATTAAAGTACACGTATAGCTTTAAACTATTGTTTTTTGGGGAAAAAATACAGTTTTCATTGACCCGAGAAGAAAAAACAGGGGGTTTCATATAAACAGTGAAGCTTATGCGAACTGTATAGACTTCTGTGAATGTGTTTAGTATTGTTTTAAGCAGTGTTTTAACAAGCCTGGAAAATGTCACTGGAAGTAAAGGATAGCATTGACTGTCTGCAAAGGAAAGAAACTAAGGGATTAAGAGTTGAGCACTCGATTTTCAAGAATAACTAAATTGCTACTTAGGGAGTTCTGGGACACACAACTTGAGAAACACTTTTTGAAAGGCATGATTTCAACTCACTTTATCAAGCCTATAGACTGAGTCAGTGTTGGGGCTCAAGTGGAAAAACTTAAGTCCGACTTAAAAGTGGACTGATAAACTGAGAAAGGAGTATCCCAAACAACTAAAAGGTACTGAACATTGAATTCCTAAAAGTTACACAGTAAATTTTTTCTGGAAAAATGAAATTGGTGCTTAAATCTGCCACTTCTGCACTGTCAAATTATTTAAGATTAAAAGCACATTCATACAAAAAATGATAGTACCAAAGTAAGAAAAGTGGAAGAGGAGAAATAGGGACAGGACAGTATCTCTGTAATTCCCTTCCTTTCCTTGTTCTGCCCATCTCTCCCATCCCCTCCCCATTTGAATATCAAGACACTAGTCATGGTAATGAGATTTTGGATAATGATTACATTTTACCTCACAACTAGTCTTCTTCAGAACAACTCCACCTAAATCAAAGCTGATGGCTACTGATTTACTTGTGTTTAGGCTTTCTTTAGGCTTTTTACTTTCCTTAGGCTTTTGTCCATAATAAAAAAAAAACCCTCCATTTTGTTAAAGGAAGTTGAGTAATTCAAGTGTTCTGAATTTTACATCAGTTCCTTACTGTATCTCAGGCAGACATTTACACCAGTGGAAACTGAAGGCAAAATGCTGAAGTAGAATGTTTTGCAACTTTTCCTCCTCCTCTGATCACATTTGCTCAATTTCTGCTTTCAGTGTTTTGGATGCAGAATTGATCATCCCTGATTGCAGGTTGGCTGTAATATTGTCAGGCTACTTATACCATTGGAAAAAAATTAGCACAGAAAAGGTCAGAAGATCTCTCAGGGATGCCTGAATTCAAACAGTGTCAAGCTACTAGCAGATTTAACTCTTGCTCCAGAGTATTCTCTATTTCAGATTGTGCCAGGGCTGCTTCAGGTTTCTGCTGAGAAATGAAACTCCAACTGGTTCTTTTCTTGTGGGGTTTAAGTTTTATGATTGTGTATGTTTTGCACTGTCCTAACTATATAAAATAAAATCTTGTGCAGTTCCATGTTTTTGATATACGATGGTAGTATGAGAGATCCGCCTGTCAATATTCTAGTCTAACACAACAGTACCTATGGTTTCTGAGATAATTTGAATTTATTGTGCACCCTACAGGAAAGCTGTTCTTTGCCACAGCAAAGATGAGAGACCTAGAAATGGAGGTAAAGGGGAAAAATGAGTAATTATGTATATGTATTCTCTGAAAGGGTTCTCCATGTCAGGATGAAGGGAAATATTTGCTCAAGGATCTGCTGAGGTCAAATAGTGAAGGTAATTTGTGTTTGTAAATGGTTAATCGTGACTTAAAAATACCCGTATTGACAGGAACTGCAGGATAAATGTCATTGGAACTTCTTGTTTTTTTAATACACCTTAAGAAATTAAACAAAGCAAATGCATTTGGTGGCGCCCTCAGGAAAAGTCCAGTCACTTCCTGAACAGTAATCTGCCTGTGAGCAGCAGATAGATTCTCATTGTTTGCCATTTCCAGTTTCCAGTAATGGGAACGATTACTTGATCTAGCCAGTTTCTGTTGAAGATCTGGGAAAACTTACTAATTTTCATGGCAAAATTTTATCTGTTTCCATAAAACAACAAGAGAAAAAAAACATAACTTGTTTTTGGTAACTGGAGGCATCACGTCTGATGATGAATATTGTTTTATTTTGGAATTAAGTGTCTGTTCTTCAGGAACGAGATGTATCTTGCTCTTCTGGTGATTTTCTTGCAGTGTAAGTTTGATAACTAAATATCTGGGTGGGTACATGTGTTTCTGATTTGTTTGGGGTTTGTTGGGGCTTTTTACTCTTTCCTATTACTGTTTCTCAATCTGTAAGCTTTGAAAATAACATTTCTTTTCATTTTTTTCCAGGTTCAGAACTTTACACTCAGGAGAGAGGTAGGTAATGATAGGGGTTTTTTTCCACATAAAAATTTAAAATAAGTAATTTAACTAATTCCTCAGTTGTTGGTGTGTGTCCATAACAGAGTTTATCTGGATTTGCTGTACTATAGCTCAGTACGGAATTTGGCCATGTAAAAAAAGGTTTTACTTGATGGTGTTTCTTGGTATAGTGTTTAAATGAGACGTGCTGCTCATACTTTAATAAATGTTTTGGTGAAATCTTTCCTAGAGTAATTTGCTTTACTGAGCTATACAAGAGAAGAGATGGGAGAGGAAATTTAATTACTAGCATTTTGTTTTGGTCTTTAAAAAACCCTTTCATGCCCACAAGCAAGGAGGTATGATAAAATTACAGAATATAAGTTAAAAGCACTCTCTCTTGCTCTTTTTCTGCAAAAGAAAAGATCATGTCTGAGCAGAGTACAGAACTTGCATTCTGAAAGGAATGCGTTTACTTTTTACGTTATCATCTTTCTGACTTCCAGCACGTACACTCTGCATACTTCTTTTTTCCATCACTAGGGAGAAATGTTTGCTTCTTGTTGCCAGGTAGTCTATTCACATGCAAAAAAATTTACAATTTTTGCATTGGTTTTATGCCCCAAACTCTCTCTAGCAAGGACAATTTATAAATAGCTGGTAAATGTACATGGCAAGGGACTTCTTTAGATGCAGGACAGTTTTCCTGTTCTAGTAGCAAATTTCTAATACAAATCCTGGCCAAAATGGGCATACCCAAAAGCTGTAAGTTCTAAAGGAAGGGAAAGTGAATGAACTCATAAATCTTTCCCTATACTTGTTCATTTAGCTGTGTGAATAAAAATATTAATTATACCAGGATTCTAATAATTATAAAATTTTAAGCTACAAATTATTTATCATCGCTGTGGTTATAAACATAAAAGCACTATATATATACTCTGCTATTATAAACTTTATTTCTTAAAGTGCTTATAATTTTTTAATTTTTTTTAATAGGAATATTGTATTCAGTGTAGTTTTTCAGGGACTAACATCTAAATTCTAAATTAATTGAAAGCATTGCTTCTGCATATGATTCTGTATTTGAATTAATCAGGGTATGATTGCTAAGGACTCTTGAGAGTGTGATTGCTGGGCTGCCAACAATGTAAAGTTAGGCATGTACATGTTTGCTTGCAGAACTTGAACCCAAATACCTTCTGTTGTGCTCTAGTTATCCTAAACTAGAGATTTAAGATTATCCCAAGCTCGTGAGTTACATGTTTAAAGTGGAATTTGCTGAATGATATAACCCTAACCTTACTTTCAGATAAAAAATACTGGGATAACTCCAGGGATTTCTGCTAATTGGGGATGAATTGGCTTGGGGTTTAATACAACTCTAAGCAGGGTTTTCCTGTCATTTTTCAGTTCATTCAGGCAAGTATAAATACAAAATTTTGTTCACCTCTCACATCTCCTGCCAATTAGAGTTGAAAACAACGAACCACGAGAAATAAGGAAAACCAAGAAGTAGCTGCAAACCTATTCCAGTGTCCTCTGTGTCTTCTAGGGAATTTAGTATGGCATGAGCATGGCCAAAACAATGATTCTCGCGGCCCCACCCAAGGCAAAGACTGAGCAGATGGACAGTGTGTGCTGTGACAATCAGTAGTTGTCTCTAGTATACCTGTGCAGTGGAAGGTAAAGCTGCTGCCACTGTCAACATCTGTGAGATCTGACCACAAAACACCTGCTACTAGGGTACAGTGAATTAATTTTTGTGATTAACATGTAGCAGCTTGAGATAACAGTATTATGTTGGACTCATTGAAAAGAAATGTAACTCTCTCTTTATTTTTTCCATCAAGTTTTTACTTTCAACACAGTTGAAATCAAGGCTCAGCCATCTGTCAAAGTAAAGAATGGAGCTCCTATGTCAATTGTCTGCCATGCTGATATTAGCAAAAGTACCAATTTCCAGCTGAAGCATAATTTTACAATTTTTAAGGATGGCAAGCTTGTGTTCATGACTGTATCAGACAAAGGAGATGCACAGTATGAAATATCTATGGCTAGATCTTCAGATACAGGAGAGTATGACTGTACTGTGGAAGCAGGCGGGAAGACAAAATCTAGTAACTCCTTACATGTTTGGGTAACAGGTGAGTATTCCTTCAAACGCGGCAGTTTTCTAAGTAACAAAAAGAGAACAACCTTCCAGTGGAAGTAATAATAGCCAGTGCCAAATAGGGTATCTTGCGAAGTGTTTTTTATCCATAGACATCACAGTACTTTACAAGAGTTTAGTACTAAATCCTAATGTTAAGGCACAGAAATGAAATCACGATCCCAAGGCTACATGGCAGATCAGTGACAGTCAGGAATACAATCTGTGCCTCCTGTGCCACCATCCCCTCTGTCCTGAGCCTCTGTTCCCTAGACCGAGAAAGTATTATTTGTGAAAGCTTGTGCCTATAGATCATAAACATGATGGGGGGCGGGTAGATTACTGGAAAAGCTGGAAATAATGTATAGAGATTCTCACCTTGTGACAGCCATTGCTAAAGCTAGTATCAACTGTGGACTACTTTTGTAGACAATGTTATATCAATCTTGTTCTTTCAGCTCTTATGAGAACAGAGGCCACCTCCATCTGTACTCTTTCTAGCCATGTGTTCTTGACTGAAAGTGACATTTATCCCCTTGGAAAAGAATATGTTCAGCATTAAATAGTTACAGGGTTGTGCAGGGCCTGTAATTTTTCTTCAGAGGCCTGCACCTCTAGCTACAGAAGTTGGGATGGCATTTAGTTTCTTCGCTTGCTCATTTCTGGGTGGCAATAGGAAACTAAGGAGGAAGCAGTCTTACCTTCAAAACAGCAAGTTTCATACTTCACATGTTGCATCAAGATTGTATTATCTGCTCGAGGGACATTTTGTTCTTCTGAAGGTGCCTCGGTATGCACCCACACATCAAAGGAACTGTCTTCAAAAGCTCAGTTCTTGCAAATTATGTGCATCTGTTCATTAGCATAAATCACTACCATAGTCATCAGAGATAGTGTTTATTTCAGGATTATGCAATATTCTATTTCTTTTCTTGTTTTCTGTTCTAAGGAATGACCAAGCCAATCCTGACTGCTGAGAAAAAAGAAGTTTTAGAGGGTGAAGTTGTGAAATTACGTTGTGAGCTGCCAGAAGAAGAACCTCCTTTATATTTCTTTTTCCGGAAGATAAAGATGAATTCAACACCTAAAGAAAAACATGTATTTGAACCATACAGAAATTTTTCTGTAGTGGAATTCTCTGTTGAAGAGGGAGATAATATTTTACAATTTGATTGCTTTGGTAGGAGAAATGTAAAACTTGAATTTGAAAGCTCAGAACACAGCAACAAAACACTTGTTACAGTCAGGGGTAAGTTGCTTAGCTTTTCTTTTTACATTTCTTTGCTTGCTATGATTAAAAAGTTGGGTCATGAGTTTATATGTATTCTCTTGCAGAACCATTTATAAAGCCTACTCTGAATGCCAAGCCCTCAAGTAATATTACAGAAGGAGACAGAATACAGTTTGAATGCTCAACTGTGGTAGCCCGAATGCGTGACATTGAAATCATACTCCAGAAAAACAAAACAATACTGAACAGTGTACGAGATGAGAAACTTCTGAAATACTCTGCAGTAGCTACTCTAGAGGACAGTGGTGAATACCTGTGTAAGGTGGAACAAGGGAGAGCATCTAAAACCACCAAACTGAATGTTGTTGTGTCAGGTAACACCTCTGTTCATCTTAGATTTTACTCAATGGATTAATATTTAAATTTAAATTTGGTAGAACTCAAGATCTAAGTGTAAATTTTCCCTAAGTTAAAGGCTATTTAGATTTAGATTTTGGTTTCTAATTTTTGCCTGCCAATACTTTCCAACTAAAATAATACTTTCAAATAACACATATGAGAATTGGTTTCAAGTGATTGCTAAGTTTCTGTTTTCCCTGAAAATACTATTATATTAAAATAACATGATTGTTTTTTCCCGTGATTGTAAACTTTCAGTATGTCCTTCGCTCTGTATACTTTGAGATAGGTAGCTATATTCTTTTAGGCTCAATTTGAATGAATTCCTTCTCTTTTTATCTTGCAGAATTATTCCCCAAGCCAATATTGGCTGCTTCTATGAGTAAGCTGGATGAAAATAAAGAATTAACTTTGAGTTGCAGCATTAGTGGTTTTCGGAAAGCTAACTTCTCTATATTACGGAAAAATTCAAATGGAGACATCTGGTTGAAAAATTCTAGAAACTTAACAATGAGAGTTAATGTGAATGATACTGGATCCTACATCTGTAAAGCTGAAGTAAAAGGAATAGTCAAGGAGAGCAAACCTGTAAGGATAAATGTTTATGGTGAGTTGACACAGAGGCTTAGAACCCGATGGTGGGGGGGAAAAATCAAAACCGTAAGGTTATAAATAAGCACATCTGTTTACAGAATCAGTCTCTAGTCCATGAACTAGCAGGGTGTCTCTTAGTTCTCGCAATATTAATTTCTGTGAGATGTGCTTGTTGTCTTTAGCTGTAGAGGAATTGGCCTATCGTGATCTAATCACATCAGACTTTTCCAGGGCTGGCCCTAAGAGAAGGGAGTTAGCATGTCTTCCTTCTGTTCCCTTGATTCTGCCAGGTGCCAAATAAACTCTCATTCATTACCATTTGCAGGAGCTGGTAATGTTCTGCAAACCTTTCACTCATCAGTTTGATCTGAAACTCTGTCAGTGTCTGCCTTGAATCCCTCCCCCGACCCTCCAGGCAGAAAGCCATGAGAGCCAGAGGTCATCTGGATAGCTCTACTCCAGAAAAGCCAAGTTTTTTGCTATCAATACAACCCCCTCACCAGCACACTAGTTATAAACACCCTAGTTTCCTTCCCTCTCATGGAACAAGCACAGTCGGTTCTCAAGTCTGTAAAGGGGGATTAACTGGGTTGTGACTCACTGTGCTGCAGAAACAGAGGTCCCTGATTAGGTGCTGCAAGATCCATCTCAGGTAATATGTGCAATGGTACTTGTGTATATTTTTGCTCTACAGACTTACTCCTTGGATCAGAGCTAGTTCTGGAGTTTGGATGATCCACAGCTGTGTCACTGATCCTGTTTTTGTTTTCCTTTACATTCTCCTTGTATGCTATTTTATTCTGTCACATATGTTCTATTACCTATGTTTTTGTTTTGTTCAAGTCACCCCCTGCTTCCATTCTATCAATGAGGAAGAGCTTCCCAATATAGGCTGTGTGTGCAAACTAGCTAAATATTGTATATTTATGTTTTCTATAAAATAATATTGTAACTTTTGGCCTTATGCAGCGTAATTAGCGACAAACTTTTCTTTATTCCCCTTTTAGCTCCAGTCTCCAAGCCCACTCTTTCTGTCATCAGTGGTTTACCGGAGGTGGTGTTAGGGAAGCCTCTACAGTTAATCTGTCGTTCAGTGATGGGAACACCGCCAATAACATTCACGTTCTACAAAGGAAGTGAAGTTAAGAAAACAGTAATTAATGACACATATGCTACATTCTTGGATGAAAATATTAGACAAAATGACAAAAGAGGATACAAATGTGATGCTAGAAATAATCACTCCAGTGGTATGAAAACTAGCAATATTCTAAACATTACAGTAATAGGTAAGTTGGTTTAATTCTTATTCTTGTCTAATGTCATATTTTGATTTTTGAAACTGTAGCAGCAAATGATGGACTAAGCAAAATGGATGTGAAATGTTTACAAATTTTTGCTCCTTTGAATTAAAAGTAGTTGGAGATCTGTATCACAGACTATTTGTCACTGAAGTAAAAATCCTGATAGTAATCCAAATCAAGTTAACTACAAGTGAGTTTATTTTAATGTTAAAAGCAGATCTGACTTGAAATCTTATAGAAGCTGTTTTAGTAAAATTAATGATTAAAAATTTCAGGACCAGACCCATTTTCTTTATGTTTGATTTTCATAGGACTGGACTAAATTTATACATCATGATATTGGAGTTAGTCTACAATTTTACTCACTAAAATAATTGAGCTAGCTAGATTCCTGGTAAAAGACATAAATCCTCACTTTTAATAATCCCTCTAAATGCCTCTGTTATTAGTTGCAGTTTTCAGAGGCACTGAGCATATGTTCAACACCAGAAGCTGCAATTGCTAAGTAGATCTGAAAGTCAGTCTATTCTTATGCTTTATTAGCAACTAGGAGATACTGTATATGAGCAAAGTCTCTGATCTACAAATATGTGTGAAGTAGAAAGGGAAAATTCCTCTGCCCATGAGAAAAGTTGGTAGTTGAAGCTTTAAAAAGAAGATAAATTGGAAGTCCACAGAAGAAAGCATGACATCTGATAATACGCTAGGAATCTTAGCAGTACCCCAAGAAGGGGAATGCAAGTGAAAAAGCTGTGATTTGCAAGTGTGCTATTGGCAGATATGAAGAGAAACCAAAGCAAACAATAATTCTGTAGTAGGCCACATAAGACCAGCGTCAGGACTTGTAACTCTTAAAACACGTGTGTGTGGTTTTCCCTGTCATTACGTGTGTAAGGGAGCGTCTTGTCTTGGCAGGATTTTTTAACCAGTATACCGTGTTTCTGAAGATTTGTTTGGTGCACTCAGAGCAGATGGTAGTGAGGTTTCCTGTGACAGTTCCTGGCTTAGATCCTAGTGGTTCAAAGGTTTGGCTTGGGAAAATTCTCTCACTGATTTAGGTATGTTCTGTCCCCATCACAAGCAGTTCCCTGTGTGCCCAAAGAACTTACTTGTTAACAATAGGTTTTGCTACAGGCCTTAAGGAAGTTTATGGGATATCCTGTACTCAAGATACGGATTGTACCTTGGATTTAATTTGAAAATCTAAGGTAAATAATTGTAGAGAACAGAGTAGCTGTTTGAGGTGGCATATTGAAGCCTTCTGCACTAGATGAAGGTCCCTAACAGTTGCAGGCTTCATGTTGACAGATACTGTCTTGTTGGGGTTCATCTTTATTAGTGAATGAGGTAAGCAGAAATAATAGTCTCCTATCCAAGTGGAAATAAAGCACTGATTGTGCCTGCTGCTCCTAGAGGACCTGAGAATATTCTTAATCTACAGAAGGAACCAACTAATTGTAGGTATTGACCTTTTATTAAAGGAAATAATAATTTGCCTGTAACATCTTCAAAATGTTTGTCTGCTCAGTAGTGTCACCTCTACCTTACTTGGTTCAGAGTTGGTCAGTTTTGTCAAAAAATTTGACTGTTTTGGTAGTGGTTTGGCAGTATCTGGTGACAGATAAGTAGAGCTGTGTATCCTATGCATGTTGTTGGCATCTATGTCGATGTCATTTGACCAGATAGTAACCGCATACAGCTATTGGAAAAAAATAGAGTTCTTTGGGACTGTAAGTAAGAGAATTGGTGATGGCAGATCCACTTGTAGAGCCATTTTAACCCATATCCTTGGCTCCTTGCTACTTTTCTTGAATGTATCAGCAGTATTTTAGATTTACCTAACCAGATTACAGCAAAGTAGCCCAAGACCAGAGGAAAAGTCTATTCTTCACCTATTGAAAAGAAGAGAGAATCTCTCTCTACCAAGGAGTTTTCAGTTTTGTGTCCCAGCTTTAACCCAAATTGTGTTGGTTTTAATAAGATAAACTTGTGGTTAACAGGCTGGTTTCCCTCTGAGTTTGACATTGAGTTGTATATGACTAGAACAGATACATCCAGAATTGTTGCATTTCTTCTGAGTCAGTTGGATTCTTGCACAGTTGAAGGACGTGCTTTCCACTCTCTGAGCCCCCAAACAGGTCTTTTAATACAGTATTTGCATTTGCCCAGACTATAGAAGTAGGACTGTACCTTAACTACCTTTGCTAACACTAGAGAGAAGCTGAATGATAAAACTCTGAAGAGATTTATCCAGTAGGATTTAAAGTCAAGGTAATTTGAAATAACAGCTAACAAATAAACAAATACAAAGCATAATCTTAGTCCATTAACAAGTGGGTATTTATTTGCTGGAACTAGTGTATCCCAGCTGTTAGAGAAATGGTTCAGGATATATTGTGGCGCTGTTTGGAAGTTCTGAATAGAAAGTCACATTTTAGAGCCTGGTGAGCCAATCTTCTGCAGTCCACCACTCCTGAGGTGGTGGCTTCGAATTCTCTGTATTCTGTCCTTTCTGTCTGTACCAGATCTGAAAAAAGACTTATGTTTTATAGAGCAATCCTCTCTATCATGGGATCAGTCGTAGTAACCCACATCTTCTATCTAAATCTGCTTCCTATCTAATACAAATACGGCTTTCATGACTAGCATCTTTTCATATCGGATTTGGTTTCCTCCTTCCACTTTCTGTACCAGTGTTGCCTTAATGACTCCTCCTTTACATCTGCCTTGTGTTACCCATGACCCTGCCCCAAACACATTTATATTTCCAGAGAAATTTTGTTTAGCGATTTTTAGCAAAACAGATGCTTCATATCCCAAACATTTTGTGAAGCTACTAACATTCTACATGCCTTGCATCACAGAACGTATGTACATTTTTTCCCCATGTAATTATAAGTGCTGATGCTCATCTGGTCCTATGCTAGCTCTGTATATGCTAATGTACTTAATTTGTAAAACAGCAAACTTAAAAACTGTATTTTGGCTATGCATATTCTTACAACTTGTTCAAATGCAAACTAACTTCCCTCATTGTGTTCGCTATATTCTGTAACCATTAGAATTTGGGACTTGCTTATGCCTTTCAAGAACTTGATCCATTATCTGCTGATATTCACTATTGTATATTAAATGTTACAAGAAAGATATAATACAGTTAGCGTAAAATAGCATAACTCTACATAACTGTGAAGGCATAGCTACATAAAATGAACTATAATTATTTACACTATTGAAATGCTGAGTGTATTATTTCTGAAAACTAAATAATTTGTAGGTTGGGGCCTGAGGGGCATCCAAAGGAATTTAAGAAAAGAGACTGACTGACTTCTGTGGAATGGGTATTGTTTCCTTCTCTGTCTGCTTTGTTTCTTTATAGTGCCCTCTCTCTTTCTGGGTGTATAAAAATATGTACTAGAGGATGCTGTCTGGCAGAGACTGTTCAGAAGGATTAATACTGTGCATTCAGTCTCTGTTTAACTGAGCATTAAAGCAAGTATTTCTACAATACAATATTTTATCATCAAAGTTATTTCTAATAGTGCTAACATTTGTTTTCTTTCTGCCTTCTTCTGTAGTACCAATTGGGAATGCTAGCTTGGGCAGTGTTCCACATGGAGAAGTGGAAGATGGCAGTGAGACTGCTTTTCTCTGCTCTGTGACAGAAGGATCTTGGCCAATCCACTTCAGGATTTTTAGAAAAACTGATCATGAAGTTCTTCTATTTGAAAAAAGTGAAAATGCAGACAGAGTCATGTGGCGCAAGGAAGCAATGAACAGGCAGGACACGGGGACATATTACTGCATGGCTTCTAATCGAGCTAATGTGGTTGTGAAAAGCCATCCAATAACCATCAGTGGTAAGCTAACTTTTCTGATAAGCGGCATACTATGTCGTCATGATAGGTGAGGTCATGTTATCTGGGATGTTACTAAGTGTAACTCCCTTACTTGCATTTGTTCCGCCACTGTCAGAAGTTAAACAGAGAGATCCATTTATAAACAGAGATTATCTAATTTGCATAGAAAAGTGTAAGGGATGCTCAAATGCCAAAGGAGCCAGATGCGAGCTAAAAGCAACCCATTGTTGTACCGAGTTTTTGGTCACAAAGGAGAGGCCCAGTGGTGCACTTTGCATGCAAGTCTCCTTAAAGTTCTTCCCCAGTGTGTAAGAAGACCAATTTGCAGTAAAATGAAAGGTCAGGAACTGCAGAAGTTGGTAATGATGACCGTCACTGTACATACTCTCTTAAACATGTCTTTCTTATTTCCAGTCATCTTAGCAGCTTGGCAGAAAGGAGTCATCACTGCATTTGCCCTAATACTTATTGCAGGAGCAGTAACTCTCACTTTATGGTGGTTTTTGTGTAAGAAGAAAAAGGGTAATGAATGGTTTCCTTTTATTTGTTCGGTGACAAATGTATTACAGTTAAACTTGCATTTGTTTCAGGAGCAAAGGCTTGTGGGGCTGAGGCAGGGGTGAGGCTTCAGGAGATGACTAAATACAATTTAAAAAAACTAAAAAACTACTTTAAAATGCCGTGTGGCCCAAATTAAGCTGCAAATGTGCTGAAGCTTTCCAAGTATATTGGGCAGAATGGGAGCATCCAACTAATGGTGCTGGGAAGGCAGTAGTGGAGCAAAGGATATTGGAGATAGGCCAGAATTGCACTGTTCTGATGCAGTCCTAGGTCTGGAATTCAGTCCCGTTCAATGTAGAGGCAGACAGGGCCTGAGGAGTTTTTTTGATCCCTTATAGAGCTATGACAATTTGATTTGGGGTCCCAACTCAGGTGTAATTGAGGTACTTCTCTAGTCCTCATGAAAGAAATTTAAGATTATTAGGTTGTGGGGGTTTTTTTTCTGCCCACACTGTAATACAATTTCACTTAGGGATTTGTCTTTTATCATTAAGGTATTCTTTCAGATCACGTTCTTTCAGAAAGTAAGTAAATCTGGTTTATCCTGTGATATACAGTACACTGCAAAATACTTGGGAAAATTGGGAGTATCTGGATGTCCCAGACTGCTTAAATTGGGCAGGCTAAAGTCTGGGGTTTGAGATCTTAGGTTGTCTGTGAAAGAGCTATTTAAGGGACCTGGGTGATAAACAGGATGTAAGATACTACGTAATGAATTTTGTGATAGCCAAGAGAAATTATGCTGATTTGGGTAGATAATCACTATATTTTTGTTTTGATTTTTACTTTTAAATTATTTTACTTGTGCAATCTATTAATAGATACTTTTATTTTTCTCTGTTAAGCTAAAGGACCATCCATGGAGATGTCTGGGTAAGACAGCTTGCTTTATAGTAATGGTGAAGTATTTCTGTTTAAAGGGCTGGAAGCCTTTCACCATATGAATATAGTTTATTATGGCACACACCTGCAGAAGATAGATGGTTGTGCTTCATGTACCACCTGCTTACACAACAACAGGATGAGGAAATACTCTAAAAATAGAAAAAAAAAAAAAAAAGGCCAGCTAAGAGAAATAGAAGAACGTCAGGCCTGCATTTGAATGCATTTAGATATGGAATTAAAAATACAGAGGTCTTAAAGGAGAGTAATGCAAGAGGGAACATTTTTTTACCTTAAAGTTTGTTTGTGCTTCTCTTAAAGACAAAGAGAAAATTTTCATTAGCTTCAATAGTTAGGAATGCGTGGTAGTCAGCATAGACAATGACTGATCTTTGCATATCATCATGTTGTTTTTATTGACTGGTTTTGGATAATTACATCAACTTTTATTGGTTTGCTTTTCAGTTCTGCCTTGGCTACAAACTTGACAAGTGAAAAACTGACAAGACAGCACAATGATGGAGACTACTATTCAGGTAGGATATTTTGCTGTAAGACTTGCAATAGTAAGTGAGTTGGCTTAATTAAACATTTATTTAAAATTTTGGACTCACATGGTTGTGGTTTGGGTAGGGCCCAGTGTTTTGGGAATACAGAGGAATACCAATAACATTTTCCCAAGTATCTTCTATCATTTTGTCTTTGTACAGTTTTTTATGAGCATGTCTTATACAAAGATTGGTTTATAAGTCTGCTCAGACACTTCTACCAGGCAATCAGTTAACAATATTACAGATGGAGAAATCATGGTAAAAGAAAATTAATTTCTGTCTTTGACAGTTTTGACACAGCTGCAAGAAAATTATTCCAGAGAGGAAACCTGAGTTGTGGCACATGGTCCTGTGATGTGCCCACAGTATAGCGATGTTAACTTGCCGTGACTGGGCACCTTTCATCCCAGGATCTCAGTACTTTACAAAGATAGGTGGACATATTGTTTAGAGCTCCTGATATAAACTAAGTTACCCCTTGGGTGTTTTTTAGCTGGTAATTTAAAAAGCCACGTTCTTCCCACCTGTGTTAGATGAATGTCTTAGGTGTGAATCTAAAAGTAGAATTTCTCATATGTAAATAAACATAATGGCAATAGGAGTTGCAGCTGTGTAACTCATTTATTTGATTGGCTATATATTTTCTCAGCTCAACTTTTGCTTTAAAATTTTAGGATCAGGTTACATTGAAGATAGTGAAAATCACATGAAATCAACAGATGAGAGTAAAGGTAATTTCATACTTAAACAATAGATTTTAAAATTATTTTGTGATTGAAAGTTGTGATGTTTTCTAATGGTAGCAGTCAGGATTTGATAGGTCCAGGCCTTTCCTTTTTCTCTTTCATAGTGGGGAAGACTTTCCTTAGCTGAGCTTTGTTCTTTTTCCTTACATGCAAAATGACAATGATAGGACCCATTTACCAACTGCATTATGGAATGTAATCAATTGTGCTGGATTCCAGGCCATCTAATGAAGGATGGTATAAAAATACAACTTAGACTCAAAATTTTAAGTTCTACACAAAAAAAATTTTTTAAAAATCTTTTCTACAGTCTTCTGCTTCTTTTAGTTCTCTGTCCTTTCTTCATTTCTGTATATCTTGAAATACTTACGCATTAAAACTAATAATCTGCTATGAAATCTGAATAAAATAACCTGCCAAATACCTTGAGACACCATGTGGGAGATATATATACTCATTAAAATGTGTCATCAAGTACTGCATAATCTAGCACATTGTATTCTTCAAGACTGGTGTTTTAAAGATATTTAGTTAAAGTACTTAAATATGTGGGTATTGCCATCTGAAAGCATACTTTGCCCATATATTTTTGTTTTATATTGATGTGAAAGTATTCTCATGGGTTAGATGCAATTTCTGATGGCTTATAGTACATTTTGACTTGGTTGTCTATTGGACCATGAGTTGAAAGACAGTTGGAAAGGCATCTAGTATAATTAAAGATCAAAGTTAAGCTAAAATTAATCCAGAGCATGGAACTAGACTTCTGCATAAGCCTGTATGCAACATAGGTGGCAGGAATACCTAATCGATAATTCTTTGATGCAATCCTGAGTGTGGAGGGCAGCATTGTACCACAAAACTAAGAGAAAGGTGCTGCACTAAGTTAATTTCACAGGAAAACTTGGAAACAACCTTTGGAAACTCTAGCTCAGTGACTCTTGTTTTTTCCACTGTATCCCACCTATTTCAGATAAAATGGGCTCTGGTCTAATGATCTTCATGTGTGCCAGAAATAAATGGGTTCAATCCTTACCTACTGTGGATTGGGCAGCTTCATTAAAACCAATTAGGCTATTGCAGATCTCTCTACCAGATGTGAAAAACAAGTCTGTTATTCATTTACCTCTAAAAATAACAGTATCTGTTCTGCATTTGTGTGACAATAGCTTTTACTTCAGCAAGCAAAAAGGAAGCTTATAGTCAGTGCATGGAAGTTACTCCATGGTGGCCTGAATAAGTCAAATTAGAACTAGAGAGACATTCTCATGCAAAACAAACAGACAGACAGCAGAAACATAGGAACGTAAGGCTGTATTGATCATTCAGAATCACTGCTATTGTAGGTAGCATGTAATTTAAACTTTGTAATTAACTAATAAGCCACCTTAAACACTGTTTTGTTCAGCTTTTTTTTTTCCTTCTCTCACCAATGCTATTGGAAGGCTGCTCCAAAACTTTGCTGTTCTAATCATTACATCTTTCTTTAATTTCTGTTCTAAAAAAATCCACAAGCAGTTCTGCAGGATTCTAGTCTAAATGACTGTTGTGGTTCCTTCCAACTTTTACAGAAATCTAGTAGAAAACCACTTCCACCCTAAGGAAAAGACAGAGTAGAAAGCAACAGCTGTTTCTTGTGCCTGTTGTATCCAGGTAGCCAGTACTTGTCAGCCAGTAGTCTTAGTAAATCAGGTGTCTAATCATTGTCAGGCTTTCTGTGGGCATTGTGGCAGAAAAGTGTTTTGAGGATGAAGATGGGTTGCCATTGTAGATGTTCTATGGAGAGCTTGAAGGGCAACATAAGAGAAAAGTGCTGAAATTGCTTATTGGCAAAGCAGAAATTGAGAGCATGAGACGTGATAAGGGAGGCCATGAAAGACTTAGAGAAGGTTTTAAATGTGAGAAAAGTGGAGAATGGGAAGTGTCCTGCCATAGCAGCCATAGAAAATGAGGAAAATTAATGGCAGGGAGAGAAATAGAAGAGAGAAGAGCTGGACCTGGAGCAGGAATATGGGAGAATCTCAGATAATCCCTGCTCCATTTGTGTTGTGCCACTTTGGAAGGTGTTAAATTGAAAGTAAGAGTTTTAGGCACAATTTGCACATCCCACAGTTTCAGAAATCTGGCTTGAGTTGGTCTACTGCCTTTCAGATTGGGATGACCCTTAGGAATGGGTTGGCCTTACAACTTTTAGCAGAGTAACTCACATCTGCCATAAGTAGGGCCTGATCCTGCACCTATCAAAGTCAATGAGGACTTGTCCATTAATTTCAGCAGCAGCAGGATCAGGCCCACAGCTCAAATGAAGCATGCAGTCCTACAAAGAAACATCTTCTTGATATTTTTGGGGCAGGACCTGACCTTGAGAGTGCTGAGGTGGAGTACACTGAAGTTGAAGTATCAACGCTTGATCCTCACAGAGGTAATAAACTGTCTGGCCTCTATGGTTATATTTTGGGAGCAACTCTGGGCATGTTGCTACTCCCTGACACTGGTCTGATATTGGCACCTGTGAATGTAAGAGCAGGTTGTGTTTTGTGTGCACAACAGTTTCATGCCAGTAGTGCTCCTTAATCTAGATGATGCTGTGGCAACCATGCTGTTGTTCATTGCAGCCCTTCTGCCCTTGGGATCCTCTTGTGCACTTGCCCTTCCCATCCACATGAGGTTTGTGCAGAGCAGGGCTCCCAGCTGGAGCTGTGGCTCTGAGCAGAAGGCAGCCTGCTGTGAATCTTCCATGTTATAGAGTCCAAATTCACTGAGAGCCATTTGAGGTTAGCCACAGGGTAGGATAATGGAGAGAACTGAAAGTAGTGGAATTTCCTCCTTTATAAAGGAACTGGCTGAAGGGTCAAAGCTGTAATTCACTTGTGATAGAGAAGGAAGAGAGACCAGCGTAGATTTAGTCTCTCAGTCTGGAGAGGCCTGGAGACCATCCTGGATTTTGTGGCACATTAAACAGAGAAATGAGAATATTGATGCCCAGATAACTTTGGCCTCCTCCCTGTAGTTCTGTGGTAACAGTAACCAGACCTCACAGCATGAGGCTAAGGTACATGTCCCTGCAGATCCACTGAAATTTATTCTCAACATCCAAATGCACACTTCAACCATTCTGTGTCATCTGGAGAACTGGGATATCATTATGCCTTTGTGTTGAAAGTTGTTAAATCTTTCGGAAATTTACAAAAAGTTTCAGGTAGCTAAAAGTGGATAAAACCCACGAGAGATGTTTATGCTGTGCTCTAGCTTCTTTGCTTTAGCTGAATGAGAAGCAGACTGAGGAAGAAATTGATTAATTTGCTTTTTCCTGGTAGGAAGGACCACTCACTTATTTCAGAGACCACAGACATGATTGTTTAGTTAGTAATACAGATGTTTGGGCAAAAGTGCTCACTCTTCAAGCTTGGCAGCAAAGCTCTCCCAGAACAGCCAGTCCTCCTATTCTTTCTCTGTTTTCACTTGCTGGTATCATTCATCACAGAGTTTTCCCTGTGTTCTAAGCATGCTATTTATCCACCTCTGCTAAATTCTGCACTGAGATACCATAGTTGTACTCTTTTTCAGAATAGCGCTAATACTTAATTGTTACAACTGTTTCTGAGTGTGCACTACAGAATATAATGGTGTAGAATGGTAAAGATATGCTAGTGCATGATTATTTAAATTAAAAGCCCTATTAAATGCAAGATCAGCATCTCTAAAAATAGTCTTTTCATCCCATTCCTGATATATGACACTATTCCAGTATACCAGACTGAGTAATAAGATAGTTCCCATGCTATGTAGACTGAACCCCATTAAACTGCAAACTAATGTTTAAAAGATAGTGTGTAAATGAGATCAGATTATTTTAACTGAATGCTGTCTCATGTTACAGACCTATGTGTGACATACAGAACAGTAATTGATTCTCTAAGACTGAACAGTGCTTCAAGTATCTTGAGATATGACAGCTCCCTAATCTATTTCTTTTGTTGCACCCAGGACACAAGTGAATGCTTACCAAATGCATGCTTTGGTTATGTAAATGGCAACTGCACTGCAAGTATTTAATGTGTTAATCTTTCAGAGCATCTTGAGGATGCTGCTTAAATGGAAGGAGTTGTATGAAACCAACTTGCAAGACTAATTCTTTCAGCTCTGCACTGCCTATCACAATAAGAACAGGATGAGATTTATTCTTGGGAAAAGAGAAGCAAAGCCAAGTTTCTTTATATACCCTTGTCACAATCATGTACACTGACAAAACCAGTTCAGCCATAGGACCGCCACTGTTATTTCTGCCACGCTGATGTTATTGTACAAGTTTTGTTTCAAATCATAATATCCTTTCATGTCTGTCTGTGGGTTATGACCAGTCCTTCTTAGGTAATAATCTGAAAGGTCTGGTCCCTAGCTCCAAATCCCTATCGCACCTCATTTGCTTCCACCTATTTTCTGAATGAAGACAAAGTATATCACGCTTACCTTTTCTCTGGGCACGCATATCTCATCCAGCAGGCTGCACCTAGAGTCTGATTCCTTCTGCCTTTTGAGGAACTCCAGATTTCTTTGATCTCTCAGGACTAACTTGAAATTAATTTATCTTCCCAATCATTTGTTCTTCCTGCCACTGCTGTCAATGTCAATACTAATGTTCATCTCAGGAGCAGGATAATCATATTTTGTGTGTTGTGAAAGACTACGGCAATAAATGCTGCAGTATCTAAGCTATAACAGTAGTCTTTATGTCACTTTTGGGAATCAGGAATAATTGAATGCCACCTCAAAACAAGTTTACATAATTGTAGAAGGATGTACATCTTGTCTTTGACAGTAAAGAACTACTTACATTTGAAAACAGTGGTTTCACCCTGTTTTTCCAGCCATGTCTGCACTAGCTGGTCATTTCTGTAATACTTTTTAACACAGTATAATGGCGAATAGGCTAGTGCATCAAGAACTTTATATGTATTGTGCTTCTGTATGAGGAGCAAAAACCAGGCTTCATTACAGTATTACTGATAGTGAGTGGTAAACTTGTTAGAAGCAAAGTTTCACTGCTTTATTTTAAAAATTCCGTGGGGGAATAACTTGATACCTACTTTTTGAAGTAGGGGTTAGACAAATACGAGGTAGAGTTGGGGCTACACAGTCCAGCTCTTATTTGGGGTAGTCATAGTGGAATGTTAATTTGGTATTTAAAGAGGTGGTAATTCTAGGGAATGATTAAATTGAATACTTACAGAGATTATATGCTTGACAAAAATATAGTGCTTATCTTTTCTAAAGCTTAGTTGTGCAAAAAGATGGCAAAGTGATTTAGACCCTTTATTGTTAATCTGAGCAAAAACAAAGGCCAGTGCTAAAGTAAGATCAGGAAATATCCCTAAAGTGAGAAGGGAGAAACCGCTAATCATGGCTGAATAAGAACATGCTCCTTCTTTTACTTTTATAGCTGGTTAGTTATCTGCAGGGTGGCAACGTTATAAAGTTAGTGGGAACAAAATGTCAAATCATCCAAGTAATTTCTCCTAGCACATTTTTTCAGTGCTGAGATGACTTTTGGAAGATTAACAAAGAAAATAACATGGGCAGTGGCATTATATCACAATTTAATGAAATGGGTCTGAAAAAAAAAAAGCAAGCTAAGGAAATGCCTCCCACCAAGTCTTTCCACAGAGTCAACATGAGTAGATTTAGGACTGTAATCTGCTAAAAAAAAGTATTCCAAAAGAAATGAGCTACCTCTCATTAAAATTCTGAGAAGATTACTTCTTACTTCACTGGAAACTGAATTGATCATTTAAGCAATAGTCCATAAGTATATGAAATGCGCTTCAAGATCTTCAGACTATTTTGCAAACAAAGTTCATGCCAAAACTGCAAGTCTGAAAGCTGTGATTAGGCACTCAGTGAAGTGTAACTCCTACTGTTGTTGAAATTAATAACAGTTTTGCAACTCAATTCTGATGTGTTAGCTCCCAACATTTAAAGGATGCTTAACAGAATTTAAAATAATGAAATTAGCTTTGGGAAATTAGAATGTGGTACCAGAGACACTTAGGTTCTTCCGAACAATGCAGAACAGTAACAGTCATGATTCTGAGTCTGGCTGCAGATCAATATGGCTGAATTCTTTAAATGTTTTTTATAGCTAAAGTACAGGACTCTGTATCCAGAAATTTGAATTTTCTTTCCAGTTTCTTGCAGAGAGGGAACAACCTTTTTTTTTTTAATTTAACTAGAAAAATCTAACTTCTTGGTTTATTGAAGATCCACAGAAATTGGAGGTGATATTGATAGAATTCTGAGGTTTTCTAAGAGGCTCAGTTTAACTGAAATGAATGAATGTTTTTAAAACGCTTTGAGATCCTTGAACAGCAAGCTCCTAGACCCTGCCTGCATAGGTCTTTATACCAAATGAAGAAAGTGGTTTTAAATGCACAGAGTTCTGGAGCACTTTGCTTTACTATGGTTGCCCAGGGACTCTTAATCTACAACCATGCAAGAAATAGAGGAAATTGTTCTAATTTCCTACTAGCCAGAGCAGTGTTTACACTGACCATAGAGAAACTGAGTTCTTGCTGTTTTCAGGCCTTTAGACAAGGCTCTGCCCCTTCCCTACTGGGGTAAGTGCCTGTAGTTTGGTATCAAAACTCTGTGGATAGGTTTTCACAGATGTCAGATAGCAAAAAAGGAAGAGCTTTTTACTTTCCATCTTGTGCAAGAACAGAGGTTTACAGGCACTTTTTTGTAAACCTAAGAGTCTGAAAAGTATGTGTCTAAGACTAACACTGCATTTGTATCCCAGCTGTGTTCCTAGAGGCACAGATCTTCTCTATTTGCTTTTTCTCCTTTCTATCTTTCCACAAGCCTTCTTAGCCTTCACTCCTGCTATGTCCACCTGATCTCAGTGCACTAATGGAAGAGTCTGCCATGCTGAGGAACTGAGAGGAGACCTTTCCCAGGTAGCACCTAAATAGAAGCAGTGCAGTGTGAAATCTGCAAATATTCTTCTGAGACATTTCACAAAGAACAGAAAATTAGATTATTTTTGTGCCTATAAGATTTAATCAGGCTAGTTGCCAAAAGGGGGTGTAGTTAGTCTTCCAAATGATAGATCTCCTCAGGTCTAGGATCCATAAATCCTTAGAACAAATTGAAGAAGCTCTTCAAAGTTCTCCAGACAAACTCTTCTCTAGTGGTAGATGTCTCTGTAAAATTAAAGCAGTATCAATTTAAGTTGATAAGATTATTAGAATGTTAAAGTCAAATTTGGAAAGGGAAGCCTATTTTCATCATCATTTTTATATAAAGGGGGAGACATCTCCCTCTCAGAACATTACAGTCTGGGTTTGGGGGAGGGGGTGTAGTGGCTTTTTCATACAGACTCCACAGGCTCATTGCTGCTTATGTAACTACTTCCTCTGAAAGTAAAACAGTGTGTTCTGTTTGTTTAAGGAGCTTTTCATAAGGCAAACAAAAAAAAAAAAAAAAAGAAAAGAAATTGATTCTGTGCCAATACATTTTCCAGCTCCTGTACAGAAGGGGACTGAAACAGTTTATAGTGAAATCAGAAAAGCTAATAATGGTAAGTAAGCTAGTGAAAAATTAAACACATAAAGGAAGCATTTGTACAGAGATTAGAGATAAATTTGTGACTGAATAGTTTAGAAGATAAATGCCATAAAAAAGAGATCCAAGTCACATAGGAACATACTGAAGGGCAGCTACGAAATCACCGGTGTTGATAAATTGCATAACACCTTCATGGTTTCTAATAAACCAATAATATTTAATGCAGTAAGGCTAATATTTGTAACATCTACTTCATCAGCCCATTTGTACTCTATCTGCTTAGTAGTTTGGCCATACATCTGGATCTGAATCTGGAGCTGAACACGCCCTGTTAAGGATTAGGTTGCTATTTTGTGTTATCTCAAACTGGTCATGAACAACACTTTTCCTCTTAGTTGAGCATGTTTGCCATGTGTTATAAAGTATTACACTGGTTTTGGATATAACCCCAGCAAATATCTATAAAATCTCCAACAACAAACTCTAAAAACCTTTAAAGCAGTATGATCACTTCAGTAGAGTGGGTTGTTTGTTCTAAGCACCATCAAAAATTGTCTCAGATTGTATGTGCCAGCCACTCTACCCTTCCACCTCCTGTAACACAGACTTTTGTATGCGGGCGTTAGCAGCTTTCTGGCAATTACTGCCTATAAATGTTCTGGCAGTAATGAGTTCAGAGACAGTAGGTTAAAAGCCTTTCTTCATAGTTTGTCAAAGACTAAATCAGAAAGGATTTCCTTTCCTCTCTTTGTGTTAGGAAGTCTAGATTTGTAAATATTAGGGCTGTAAACTGTTCAGATTTTGTCCCCATCCATTTTACCAAGTGGCTTTGTTGTGTGTGTGCCATTTTTAATTTTTGATCGTTGTGTTTTAATTTGCTATTTTTCTATTTTATAAGGGATTTCCCACCTGGTCCAACACAGTACTCTGTTTCTAGGGAATCTTTCATGTGAGGGTCTCCAAGTACTTTAGAAAACATTATTTAATTTTCCCTTGTGAGGACTTATAAGGCAATTTTTATCTCCATTTTACAGCTGAATAAACGGAGAGATTAGGTCATTTGTTTAAGGCAATGTGTTTAGAGAGTGACAACACTGGGAACAGAATTTCAGAATCCAGCTCCTGGCTTGGTGCGGAGCCTGTATGTTGTACTCATTTTTCACAGTGTTGCAGTGAAAAGCAGAATATCCTTTACATTAAAGAGCAGGGCTAGGCACTTCATGGAGGATGACCTGGCAGCATCATGAGAAAAAAAACCAGCTCACTTTAGGGCTGAACCCGAAGTCCACTAATGTTCTGGAATGTTTTCCAGTGAGTGTGAATTGGACCTGTAACAAGCTGCAGAAGCTGCTTGTATAACCCCTCGCTTGCTTTCTGCCCAGGTGTGAAGCTGACTGTTACACCTTTCACCACTCCTATTTTTGACATAATGGAAAGTGTTATATACTAGGAGGATGTTTTGTGAGTTGTAGTGTAAACTCAAGGTTGGTCCAGCAGAGCTATAATTCAAAGCACTTATAAGACTGTACTTGCCATAAAGTAGGAACTGCAATAAAATGAGATGATTGAAAGACTAAGCTGAATTAGCCAGATGATACGCAAGCACCCCTTAATCTTGCAGTCCACCTGCTCTTGTCTGCATAACATTCTACAGTTTCAGTTATTCTTGGAAACATAGTAACAGTTTATTGTTTTAATCACGTCTGTTTTTCCTGACTGATACACAGGAAAAGTGTTTCAATTAGATAAGCAGTGCATCCCATAGCTATGCAGTTGCTTTGGATAGCTACATTACAGGCTATGTAAATGTAACATTTACTTTGATTTTTGTTAGGCTGTGTGATTGCAAGGTGGCAAAGTATAAATGCAGTGGAGGATCCCTAGAAAATAGATCTATCTTCTTAAGTACTTTAATATATATTAATATAAGTATATTAAAGGCCAATTGTGAAAGATGTTGAGCATTACTAGTGGGTGCAGAAGTTGGTTTACCATTATGATCTTCACTATGTTTGAATATTCTTTGAGATTTTTGAGCAAATGCCCAAGAGTACAATCTACTTCAGGAAGCTAATGGTTCAGACAAACGTGTCCTCTGGGGAAATTACATGAATTTGGGAATTGGTGTCAGCTACACAGTTTGACAGATTTAACACCTAAGACCTATGTAACATTTTATTATTATTTGTTTGTAGGTAACTATTGTGTTTTGGGTTTGTTTAATTAGAATTGAGTGCTTCATAAGCAATTTTGTCTTTTCAAGGAGTTGTCTGTGCATTCCAGAAGTTGTGTCCACTAGAGAGGAAGCTGAAGAGCTGTCAGTAGTTGTTATGTCTGGTGCAATTCTTTGTGACTGAGCTAAAATATTTTTCCTCTTCATTTTTCTGATGGATCTCACTGCTGTCCCCAGTAAGGCAGATGCCATGTCAGTAACCAACTTCTCTTGTATTTTGAGTTCTACAGCTATTGCTTGTCCTTGTCCCAAATCATGAATCCATAGCGCAGATAATGCTCTGACCTTTTCCAAGCCCCAGGCCTTTGGCAGTGTGCTGAGCATCTGCCATTACTCCTTTTCTTTTTATTTTCCTGGTACTGGCTATGTTATCTCCTGTTACTATCATTTTAGTGTCTCCATCACACTATGGTAAGACTTCCTGTCCTATCTGCTGTGCCGCTTTCCTTATTCTGAGTACCAGGCCTAAAGAGGTGTTACATTAAGATAGACAGAAACAAACTGTCAAATGCATGTTTCAAATCCCAGAAGACCTGCATGTGGTTAACTACAGTTAACCCATTAACAGTAGGAAAAGCAGGTCATTTGTGAAATCCAAGTCTAGTCAGGTGTCTTTTGATTGAAAGTCAAATAATAGTACTGTAGATAGAGAATGTCAGTCTCTTTAGTTGAACGCTAGATTTCCTCTGATATAATAAGAGGTTTAAGGAAGATGCTGATCACTAGTATTGTCTCTGGAAGCAACTCAAAGAGATGAAGTTGTCCTTGCATTGTTATTGAAAGGTTAGTTTAATTCGGAGAAAGCAGATTTAGTGTTCAGGAAGTTCACCCAGGTATTGATTTAAAACCTTTTCTAGAGCAATAGGCTGTTACTTTAGTATTTTACATAAAATACCTAAAGCTTCAAGCTTCAGTTTTGAATCAAACCTTACATCCAAATGGCAATTTGGGGAATGGTCACAACTGGTACCATTCAGGTCAATAACACCTTTGTCTAAAAGTCCTTCACACCTATCACGATGAACTAATTTCCTTAAAATTAGGGATTTCCTTTCTCTGGTTGCTCTGTGGAAAGGCCAAAGTATATTGGGAGTCAGGAATATCCAGCTCAGTCCCAGAGCTGTTGCTTTTTGTTCAGAAAGAACTGAGACAGTTCAAAACTTAAGCAAAACAGGCAATTGTCTAAATCAACAGACTGCCAAGAATGATAAAATGACTGTGGCTCTGCTGTCTGCTTTGCCTGTGCCGGAGTCCCAACAGGCTAGGCTGGCAGCTGATGCCCTTCCTGAGGGAGGGGTCAGGATGTGTCAGATACTTAGTTCAGCTGAGTGGGTGGAGGCTCTTTTAGATGCATGATTTACTTCCATCACACCTTTCATCCTCCCAGGAGGCAGTAGGGGCAGGAAGTCCAAGCATCTCCATACTGGTTCTTTATCTCAGCTCCACCCCTTCCCTCAACATTGATCCCAGTTCTTGGGGTATGTCATGGTTTAATCTCAGCCGGCAACTAATCCCCACACAGCCACTCGCTCGCTCTCCTCTGATGGGATGTGGGAGAGAATCAGAAGAGTAAAAGTGAGAAAACTCGTGGGTTGAGATAAAGACAGTTTAATAGGTAAAGCAAAAGCTGCACACGCAAGCAAAGCAAAACAAGGAATTCATTCACTGCTTCCCATCGGCAGGCAGGTGTTCAGCCATCTCCAGGAAAGCAGGGCTCCATCATGCGTAAGGGTTACTTGGGAGGACAAACACCATAACTCTGAACATCCCCCCCTTCCTTCTTCTTCTCCCAGTTTTACGTGCTGAGCATGACGTCATCTGGTGTGGAATAGCCCTTTGGTCAGTTGGGGTCAGCTGTTCCGGCTGTGTCCCCTCCCAAGTTCTTGTGCACCCCCAGCCTCCTCGCTGGTGGGGTGGGGTGAGGAGCAGCAAAGGCCTTGACTCTGTGTAAGCACTGCTCAGCAGTAACTACAACATCCCTGTGTTATCAGCACTGTTTCCAGCACAAATCCAAAACATAGCCCCATACTAGCTACTATGAAGAAAATTAACTCTATCCCAGCCAGCCAAAACCAGCACAGGGTAGCACAGTTCTGTTCATATTGCTGAGAAGACTAAAGCCAACTCCCGTTCACAGATTTTCTTACATTTTTTCAGGACACTTCTTGTGGAAGACAATGTATTACTACATTCTTGCTCTTTCAGTGAACTCGGCCTTTGCTCTGTATCAGATCCAAAGCTCACAGAAACCAGTGACAGGCTTTGCACTGATCTTGATGTGTGCTGAATTGAACTCATAGTGGCTTATTGCAGGATACCTATTCCTAATTTCTTATTAGGAAAATGGAAATCTAGTGAACAAAATGCAGAGCCAGCCTTCATGCTGCTAAGTCTGGAAAAATGAATTGGTCACTTGGAAGCAACTGCAGTGGCGAGACAGGAAATTCTAAGAATCCTATTGCAACCAACAATGTACTATGGAAAAATAAATATATCCCAGTGGAAAGAGGCATGAGAAATCCCCATTGCATTCAGTGGTTTGGAACAAACTATTAGAAATCAGTTCTAGCAATCAGGAAATCTGCTCGAATACTTTCCTGCTACTGAGCCTCAGGCTTAACACCTCTGTATTTAGCCAGAATTTCCCACTGAACGTCTTTTCCAGCACAGAGAAAACTCACAGGGTCTGGGCTTTCATTATGCTATTCAAAACTCAGGCCTTATGAGCACATACTAGTTGCATGCAGTCCAAAATCAAGCTAATAACCTGTCCCTTCTCCAAAATAAAAACTCTTTGGATCTTTAGGTTTCAAGACATATTCTAGACCAAAGCCTGGATCTGTGAGACATTGATTTCAGAGCCAAATGCTTACAATAGCTTCAGCCAAAAATTAGGCAAAGCCAGATGGTTTCAGTAAGACACAAATACACAGGGAGCTTCTGACCTTGCTTGAACCTAAAATGCAAAGCTGAATTGCGTGCATGCCCCTGTGCAAGATCTGTTCCCAAGCTGCCTGCCAAGATTCTCTGTTAGAAGCTACCGCTCCAATAAAGGCCTTGGCAGAATGTAGTATGTGTCTGCAGTTCAGCACCTTCAGTTGATAATCTAGCATCCAGCTTTCACCAGTGTTGGAGATGAGTTTGAGACAGATTATGAATTGCAACTCTTTAGGCATATATTCTCTTCTCTATAACCTCTAGCAATGAGAAAGGGTAGAGCAGGTGGGGATGACAGTATCTTAAATTCCTGCTGTTAATGTATTCCTTTGTAAACATGTGTTCTTTGAATTTAAAACCCCATCAACTAAAAGCAATAGCAAGAGTTTAAATTAATCAGAAATCCATAAAACCACCTACCTTTATTAGACTTGGGAATCTTTTAGAAATCACCAGGACCAGACCTTCAGCTCTGATTTCTTTCATGAAATATGCAGCTTCTTGTTTGCCCTGCTATGGAAGCTTGACCAATTTTTCTGTATATGACTAGAATCCAGCATATCTCATTTCCCTGTTTTTGTTAGTAAGGGAAAGCCAGATGTCATTTGAAAATCTCTCTGTTCCCTTTCATCACAGTAAAATCAGTGTGTTTCAAGTAAAACACACTTCATATTTTTAACAGGAATGAAATTAAAACTTTGTGAAAAGATTGACGTAGCAAAGAATCAACAAAAGCACCATATCATTGTGCTTTCATTAGAGGCTACATGCTGGCTTACCTCATGGGTACTTTTTAGAAATCATACAGCCTTCCAGCAGCACTTTCAAAGGACAGAGATTATGACATTCTCCTGGTAGAGATATGATACTTAGCTAGAAAGCCACACTGTTTTGAATCTGGGTGACAGATAACAAGGAGGTGGGATATCTGTTATTGTGACCTAGTAGCTTTGGGGTGGCAAACATCCCATTGTTTGAAGTTTGGAATTTATACAAAATTTCTCATTTCCTCCTTCCTGTAAGCACAATACATTGTGACAGAGGACTAAACTACAGCTCATTAATACCTCACTCCATAAACCTTACATATAGTTTTGTCCACTTAAAGTCAAGCTTTGATGTAGCACTGTGTCAGCAGTGTTTTTGTCCACTTCTCTCAGCTTTCAGGATGCAGAAAGCTTTTACGTGTTTCCCATGTAACTTTTTATTTTGTTTCTTATCAAACTGGCTAAATATATAGGGATCAATCTTGCCAAACATTGAGATCAATTTTATACTGAAATTAAGTTTATGCACTGGTATAAGGTGCTGTAGTCACCTCAGTTTTAATCCTTTTCCTAGGCTAAAAGTTCTGGGTAGAACCGTCTTGGAGAAAACTCATAGTGTACAGTGCCAGTGGCATTCATGTAGTCTCTTTGTGTTTCAGAAATTGCAGCCTGATTGTATACTGTGTTCATGGTGCTGCTTTCAGTGAAGCAGAATCAGAATCCTCGTGTTAAAAATGCAGATGGTAGAAACTGTACAAGTTTAACTGCACCACAAATATACATGGATGTAATCATAAAGGAGGGAGAAAAAGAGACTTTAGCATTGTTATCTGTGAAGTTAGATTCACCTGTGTCCAGTTTCCTCATTACTTCTGCTGGCCGGCAAGGGAGTCTCTAAAAGACCTTTATTAAGGTCTATTTATGGTAGTAGTACTTTTCATAATATCCTTCATTTAATGATTTCAGAGAACTTTTCAAAATTTACATAAGTGTTCTGCCTATGGGAAGACTGATATTATTATTTGCTATTTAAAAAATACATACTTAGAAAAAACATAGCTTAAGAGACTGTCCCACGTTTATAGAAAAAATACTGGCAAGATTAACCCAGAGTCCTAGTCCAAACCCTCTGCTTTGAGCATTAGATGAATTTCCTCGACACAACCTCTCTCCACTGAATTTTATATACTTTCCAAGAAAGTACTCTTCAAGATTCAGCACTTACTTTTGTCACGTGTGAAATATCTTAACAGGCCATACAAAAGAGCAATTTTAACAAGACTTGAAGTCCTCTTCTAAAAGTGGAGTGACTTTCCTCATGTCTCTAGATTGTCTTACTTTCAGAGGGCAAAGAAATATATATGTTTTAGTATTTGAAGGTATTCTGTGAAACTTCTGAATAGCTAAATCCACTTAAAAAAAAAAAAAAAAAGCCTAAGATCTAATCTTAAAGTTCACTGATCCTAAATGGAAAGACGCCGCTGGCTCTCAGGCTTTCGTTGGGAACAAGCGTCTTTTTATTAATAAAATTTCAGGTGTCTTTGCAGGATCTTATTTGGCTCTGAGAATTGTATCCTATACCGGATTTCTGCAGTATGTTATTTTCCTGGCAAGGAATTGGAAGAGGAAGTATAATGCTCATGAGAACTTGCCTCTAAAAGGAAGACTCTTTTTTGTCCAGTAACAGCTTGTGCTCTCAGTAGAGACTTCTGCTCTAAACCATAATCAGGAAAGCTGTCAAACATGTACTGTTCAACACGGTCTTTGAAATGTCTGGTCCCACCCATATACTTGAATTGAGCTAGTGCTTGGATACTTCTTAGGACCAGAGCTTGAACCTTAGTTTAGGCAGCAATTTTACATCATTGCAAGGTGAACAAAAAAGTTAGATTAAACATAAAAGTCTATTTTCTGTAACACTCTGCCATGTGCCATTTCATAACTTATACATTGTTATTTTATTTTGCAGATTCTGTGGAAAACAGGCATTCTGTAAGTATACATTTTATGCAAGCAGTTAAATACAGGGAAATTGGATTGAGATTATTGTGTATCTAGTGAGGTAGTGCCCAAGTGTTGCTACATTTTAATTGGGTTTTTTTTGTTCAGGACCTTTACTGGGCAGCTACTGGGCAATCCCTTCATGTATATTCTTACCAATCAGGCTTTCAGTGCTATGTTTATAGAATGGTCAGCTTTAAAAGTCCATGGAACTGACTGGTATTTGGTAGTGCTGGTAGAGAAGGTAGATGACAAATAATGATCTTCCAAGAATTTGTGTTGAACACCTGCACAGCTTTGGGTATGTGCCACAAATATTCATGCTGACAGAATGGCACAACGTTGGGGATGGTTGCTGCTTGCTTCAGGTTCCTGATGGACCTGAGGCACTCCAGATTTGCATATGAAAACCTGCTAAGCTGGTTAATGTATCACTGGGGACAGAACCGTTGTTCCAGTCCCATCTGTAAAATCTATAGGGTGTTTAGTGCCAGTGAATCTCCTCGGGGTGTGCCTGCTCACATGCACACACATACATTCTATGATTGGAATATCCAGAGAAGTGAGGTCCTTCCTAAGATGTGAAATGCGGAGTTAAACAAAGGAGGAATGGCTGATCACCTGAACTCGCAGAAGTCACTTATATTCACTGCCCGTGACTGTTTCCTTCTGAGTTCGTTTTCATCCACTGGTATAGCAAGTGGGATGACTCTAAGGGCTGGCGGTGAAAACTGAGACCTTGTAAGAAATTTTAAAGGCGAGCAATTTTTTACCTCAGAGTACATAGCTGTGTCATAGTTATGCTGCTCTAACCAAGAGGTGAGAATAGTACCATCCATATATGGAGGATCTCAGCTAAACAATTAGAAGTTTTGTGAAGGTTCAGTAGGTGGTGAACAGCTTTATAGGGCTAAGAAGCCAGTGAAAAAAACATGGATTTTTTTTAAAAAAGAATAAATGTCTTGAATGAGCTGTTACTTTGCTCTCAAGAGATCTAAGAGGCAGGGAACTTACATTTCAGGAGTACTTTTATGAATGTTAGATAAACTATCTAATCCAACCTCAAACCATGCAGACTGGGTGTTTTTTCTGCCATCCACTTTGTGACTTTGGAACTTGTACTTAAAAAGAAAGAGAGAGAGAGAGAGAGAGACTCATAAATAAGAATCACAATAGCACAGTCTACGTCAGCTTATGGCATCCATTTGAGTTTTGAAAGGCTCCATTAGCACTCACATCCCCATGGGATAAAAAAGCAGCCCATTGTATTATTTACAGACACTGGCAGTGCACTGAAGGTCACAGATTGTGTTACAATAAACAGACATATATTAACAGGCCAGTAGGGTTTATAGTATCATTGTCTCTCTTAGTTTAAAGGTTTGTTTTTATTCTCTGCTCTCAATTTTCTAAAAATAAATTGAGCTGAACCCTCCTCTGGGTTATACCACACATTCCTTGGAGAGTCACACAGAAGAAAGTTTGTCCCTGTCCAACACAAAAGGAAAAATGGTCAAGAGTGGTTGTGATAGACATCTGGTGTAAGCTCAGGGAGAAGGTTTTGTCTTTTTTTTTTTTTCCACACCCTACATAATTTACTATGGACATTGGATGAAAGACTAAAGTTTTATGAAGATTTTTTTGTTTTCGTTTCCTGCGGCCAAAAGTGAGTAAAAAATCTCTCCATGGAAGTATAATGAGGCTGCTTCAGTGAAAATACACTGACTACCCCATGTAAATCACTTTCACCATAATTAATTGGGCTGTTAAAGCTTGCTAAACCAGACAATCTATGAAGTAATGTTAGATTCAAGGGAGAAAAGTGTCAGCTGAGGGCAGTGTTTTGTTTGTGTTGTCTGTACAAACTCCTGCTAACAGTAGGAGAGTAATAAAACTAGTTACTCTGTAAAACTAATCCCATTTTCAGAAACACCCCAAAGCAAAGTCAGCTTTATAACACTTGCACATTTTACTTGAGTTTTCCTAGTAGCCTTAGTCAGTTCACGTCTGTGACATTGTCCCCTCCTTAGATACTGTTCATGTACTTAACATAGTAACTATTCCTTTTTTTGAATTATTAGTGCTTTAAAGGACACAGCAAAAAAACAGATCCCCATCTTCTGCTTCTTAAATTCCCACTTCTATTCCCAATAAAGCCTGGGACAAAAAGCATCACCATCCCTCTTTTGAACTCTCCAGATAAGTGAACTAAAGTTGGACTGGACAGATAAATTTCTTTATAGATGTTCCATCCCCCCCTCTTTGCCCCTCAGCTCTTTTCCGGCAACATAGATGAGTACAGAAGAGGCAGCGAGCTACTAAGGTGCTTTCTATCATTATTTATTGCAACTGTTTTTTTCTGTAGCTCATTTTCACACAATGCTTAACTGTGATGTATCTCAGAGGTTTGGTCCAAATGAGGAATTGTTGATCCTACTCATGAAAAGGAAAATGCTCCTTATAAAGTGATCAAGTGGCTTAAACTTCCTCCCCAGCTGTTCTGCTTCTTTATAGCCAAATGAAGTATTTGGCTTAGAGGTGAAGTTGCTTTCAATCTGCTACTCCCTTAATTTGTGAGTGAAAGGAGGCCTTCAGGAGCTAGGCTGGTCAGCTGGCATCTTAATCATATGAAATGCCAGATGGATTACTTAGCTGTAGTGACCTGTCAAAAAACTTGTAGAATTTGACTCTGTTTAGGAAGTAATAGGTATTCCAGAAGTGTGGGACAAAGGGCACCACAGCAGAGAGAGTAGTGTTTTGCTAAGAGCTATGTTTTCAGAGACAGGAGGACATGCAACCTTTTTGTTTCAGTAATGATGGTGGAGACTCGACATCAGATCCTGCTGTCGTTTTCACTCTTTACATTCAAATAACAATGTGGGTTTCACTCCTCAGATGAACTCTGTTAACTTACTCAGTTATGCATTGATCTTCCAGAAGTCACAGGCAAAACAGTGGAAAAGAAAAGATGCACTGCGGAAAAGAAAGATGAAGCAAATCATTTTAATGAGTGCTAGCCCTGCTTTTGTGCATTTGCCCCTGCAGAGTTTCTGTCAGAATAAATATAATCTAGCATGGAAATTTAGGAACTTTGCTTCATCTTCACTGAGAGATGATTACAAAATTGAGCTCAGGGCTTTAGTAAACAGCATGTACTGACAATAACTGTTATGTTACACAGAGGCATTGAAAGTGTTTGTATTATGTCAAGAAAGGTGGTGCGTTAGAAAAACAATCAGTTAAAGTTTGAATTATTTGAATTGTATGAAGGCCCAATTGCAGTACAGGTTCTGACTGATTTACAGTCCAGAGTAACTTGAACCTAAATGTCTTGGACTTTTATGTCATTTAGAAATGAACCTAAAGTTTTGGGTTGGGGGTTTCTCCTCTGTTTCAGAAATTTGTATCTTAAATGCCATCCATAGGAAGCATTTGCAAAAGAAATGAATTACTTAGAGAGGAACTGGGAGGAGGTTTCCTTCCTGAAATCAGAGCTGGCAATCTTTCTAAGTTATTTAATGGTCCCAGTTTCTGAAAACATATTGAAGGAAATATCTTAACAATGAGATAGCCACTTCGCCAAATACTAATTGGTATTGTGTCAAATTTACCTCAGCGGTATGTTCTGACTTCATATCTCCTCCTCCCCTATTACCTCTTAGATGTGTGTGTTTGTTTGTTTGTTTGATTCTGTCTTAGTGGTACATAAGGACTGGCAGCCTCAGTCAGGACATAGTGTACTTTTAGCTGCCAATTTTTTCAGCCTCAGAATGTACCCTCTGAGACAGAAACCTGTACAATTTAAATCTATTCAGAGACATTTCTGGGTTTTTTTTCAGCTACTTTCTCATCTTACACAACTGATCCCAAAAGTATTTTGTAAATTCTCAGTGGTAAAGGAATTGCTTCACATTGCCAGCACAACATAGCCAGCTCCGAAGGGGGACCTGGCACGTGTTTAACTGTGCAGTTACATGGCACAATAGTTTCAGACAGGAAATGAAGATGAAGGATGTGTCCATTTAAAATTGGGGGGGGATTTCAGGCAGTCAGGATATGAAAAACAAGGTGATACACTGAAATAAACATTGAATTATAAACCAGGAATTCCTGCCTCTGACTCATGGGGCAAATCCTTTGGGGGTAAGTCCACAAAAGGAATTAGGCGCCTCAGTGCTGACAGACTAACCTATTAGGTTAGAGGCCACCATGTACTCTTAGCAGGTATTTGTTGGAGGAAGACTTGCTTTGGCAACTGATGTCAGGAAAGACTTGACAGTTGGGAATCCTCAGTGGACAGAATTATTTCTGTCATATAATGTAAAGACAATGAAGTCTGGGATCTCTCTTTGCCCTTTCCCATTGGCTAGCACAGAGGACTCCTCTATCTGCACGCTGCCTTTTGCGGTTCTCAGTGCTAGGTTTCTATGTCCCTGCTGTGTACTGAAGATAACCTATTCAAAGGAGCAGACTCTTGTAGAAACATGCTGTCTAAAAGTTGAACGCTGCATTGCTCCCTGTTGCTTCTTAGGAAAAGGTTTTAATTCTTGTGGGACTGAAGATGGGGTCCTAATTGTGGCAACTTGGCATCTACTAGTAAATAAGGGATCTGACTTTCAGATTCGTTGAGTGCCAGTTCCCATAAGAATCCAACTTTTATCAGCAAGCACCCTATTGCAGATGTTGGTGATTAACAGTATTGCAGTCTAGCCCATAATTGTTAACCTAAATCTCCCACTGTCTTATTTCCTTTTTTATCTGATGAAGATAATACTAATATCTCCCCAGGGAACTGTATTTATTAGCTCATTGTACAGTGCTCTAAGGAATATGTTACTATATTTAAAGTTTTTGTATTGATCAAAAAGGACAGGAGAGGGCAGGGGGACATTTATATTCACACCTTTTTTTTTTTTTTCTTTTTTGGTCTTGTTGCCAACAGAGAATACAAGGGCATCCTGATGCTACTTAGAACACTCATCTCAAACATCAGCTGGGAGAAGAAAACAAGCCAAGATGGAAGATGTTGCAAATGTTTCAGAAGCTCTGCAGCCCTTATTTATGAGTTTGCCAGGCTCTTTTCAAAGTTTATTTCCTCAGGGGGAACAATAGAGATGTTCCTAAAGCATTTAATGGAAAAAAATACAAATAAAAATTGTCATAGGGAAGTGGCTGTAGAAACCACTCACCTAGGTTCCCATCTTTAACTTCTCCTGCTCATGCAATTTTGCCTTTCTAGCCTCCAATTCATCATGCTCTGAGGAAATAAAAGGGGAAGCTACAGCTGAGGAAGTACATTTCTACAGTGCAGTAACTACTGTGATGCTAGTAGACTGTAGAAATATCTAAGCTTGCTTTAAACTAGCTAACTTGGTTATCAGTAACACTCTACTGTGGCAGATCAGAGCTCAGCACAGCTTGGCCAGCCATGTATGTACTTTGACATGATCGTGCAGCTTGTGCTGAACTCCCTGTGCTGCAGCAGCTGGACTGCTACCAGTCTCGGAGCCAGCTAATTTATAGCTTGTTTGGATGCTACACTACAATGAGGGCCTGATGGAAGAGCAAGCTCTGGGCTCTCTAAAAACTTGGATAACTGGTCAGAGATTCAGTACTTTACCAAGTGCTTCTATCAGTAGAGGCACAAATATTCTTTATTCTTCGCTAAATTGCTTTTCCCCTTTAAAAGTTCTGATGCTTGTTGGTTAGTTTGGTGTGATGGTTCTTCAAGGAATGATTGCCCATCACAGTTATTTTGGATGATGCAAAATATAGGTCTTGAGTGGGTGGATATACTATACCCAGGTCAGTGAGTTTGTACGTGAAAATCCTTTATGTATAATCCTTATTCCTTTGACTTTAGGAGAGATCTGAAGTTGTACTTGTGTCCAGTTTGTCCACTATGGAACTCCATACCTATCCTTTTTCTCTATAGTATGACAAACCACTAACATGGATCCAGTTTGGACCTGGGTCTAATCTTTGCTGCCTATGTTTATCTCAGTTGCATTAGTTTAAAAAAAGAACACAAAACAAAACAGAAAAAGTACTGTCCCCAACCCCTTAACCAGCTGGTCTTTGGCACTGCAATTGCTCTCCTTTTCTTACTGCAGATTAAATTACTACAAGATCTGGGCCACAGGTAAGAAGGTTCTCATTTTAATTAGAAAATCGTGAGAGAGAGGACATGGATTTGTATATACATATATAGTTACTGCTTTAAGCATTGCATCAAAGGCGCAAAACCAGCAAGAAATACAAAAGGGTTTTATATCCTCATTCCAAATGTTTAAATTTTCAAGCTCCAGTTACTGGCTAATATCTCTAATTTATTGTTCCCTATGCAAATGTTGTTTGTATCAAAAGCCTTTCACAAATGACTGACTTCATAGCACTCTTCTGTTGACAAATGTTCATTCTAGCATCCCATGAGTGTCCATACAAATGCATTAGTCTAAGGAATGTGAAAAGGTATTTTAATAAAGAAAACTCTGAATTGAACTTTGCACTGGATCTTGCATGTTCATATTAGTGACCACTTGCAAACGAATGCCTGTAAAATTTTTTATTAGTGATGAACCATATAGATAGGTTGTATAAATTTACATACGGAAGATGTCATCTCTGCAACAAGTTATTCCAGGCACTTAGATCTGTTGTCGTGAACCAGTTTAGCAGCAGGTAAATGCACTAAATTCATTGAAGAGTTGAGCATGGGAGTGCTTGTCACATAAGTCCTTTGCTAAGTTACAAAGGCAAAAGCTCCTCCACAAACCTTTCTGCAGTCCCTGGCACAGTTCAGGAAAGCACTGGTTTCTGGGAAGTTTCAGAATGCCAGCTGGACATGATGGAGCAGCAGTGGGACAATTCGTTGATCTATTTCAGCTTGTCTCTTGGCTGGAATAATCCTAAACTCTTTTGGATTTAGCTTGTAATAAAAGTTGTTTGCCTTACTGAAACATACCTGAACTGTCCCCTTCTTAGAGTGCTGTGCACTGCTTTGAGCACCTGTTTTGTCTTACAGATATACCAACAATATTTTTAAACATGGGACAGTAGATCAGCATACATCTCCAGTGAAGACAAGGTTAATGGGCCCATGAAGTGAACAGCTACGCAAGGAGTCCAAATGTCCTGTTAGGAGCATGTCTTCTGGATGCCAAACAAGCCTCATTGTCCCACTGGAAACATTTGGGAAATAAGTCTTGAATCTGTTACTGAAACAGATTAAAGCTCAGATTAGAGCTCTAACAATACGTTATTGAAAAATGACCCCAAAAAATTCAGATTTCTACGTTGTCACCAAGTTGAGCTCAGCGAATATAAAATGAGGTGTGTTGCTAAATACCTACTTTTTGAGAAGGCGAAAGGGATGGAACATCCTGAGGGCCTTTGTGGCGTGCCTTGTCTGAGCAGTTCCACTGACAGCGCCGCATCCTGCTTGCACTAAGCATGTTCAGAAAGAGGTTTACCGATTCCACTGCATTCCTTGGTTAACTTGATACTATTTTCACTATTGCAGAGCAGAGGCTTTAGGGATGAGATATGGAAATACTTTAAATAACAGACTCTTCTTCCTTGCCACTGTTAATTTTTTTCATTTCCAGCAAACTAGCAGCTGCTTATTTTCTTGTCTCAACTAAGCACACTTCCGTGTGCCCTTTCGTGGAAAAATCAGTGATGATGTGCTGGAAACTACCTGACAGGGCACGGAGTGCGCAGTACAGCCGTCTGTCTGGTACCCCCCCAGCGTCACCTGCGCCCAGGGCGGGAGGGACCTCGCCCGGCGCCGTGCTGAGCCCCGCTTCTCTGCGGCCGCCTCGCTGCTCCCTCCGGCAGCACCGACAGCCTCCGGCGTTGATCCGGTGCTGACCCCTGGTGGCAAGCGGCCTGCACGGGGACAGGGGTGGCCTCGGGTCCCTACGGCCTCCGGGGTGGTCCCTGCCTGGGACAGGGCAGCCAGCGCAGCCCGCGGTGCCTGAGGGCTGCCCGGCTCAGGCTGGAGGGAGCTCGTGTGCGGGGAGGGCTGCAGGTCTGGGCCAGGTTCTGCCTTCTTTAGGTCTGCATGCATAGAGTAAACTGAGCCTTATGACTTCTGTTCCTGCAGTGGTACGATCTCATCATCTGGACCTCTGCCACTCTTAAAGAACAGCTTTCAAAACGCAGTGTAAACCTACCAACCAGACTTCTTTCTCTCTCGCACAGGTTAGTGAATTGTTTGTAAATGCTGGGGCACTACTTCTGTGCAGAGTAAACATCCTGTTCATCGGTGGGTGAACAAACCCCAAAGTTTATTTACTTTTCTGAGGTGTTACGTGCTTGTTCTAACTGCTTCTTTGTGAGCTTGGTTCAGTTCAAGTTCTTAATGTTGCAATTAATCACTAAGCTGTCTTGCATCGTAAGCCACCCGCTTTTGGGGGCAGGGGAAGTAATGCTGTCAGATTGGCTACAGCCGTTCTGTTGTGAGGGAGAGGACAGGTACAGGGGAAGGAAAAAAAGTTTGAGAAAAACAGAGGTATCAAATGAAAAAAAACCCACCAATTAAACTCAAAATCAAACGGAAAGTAATAAAGTATCAGTACAGACTTAAAATGCTAGCACATTTTGTTATTTAGAATTTCAAGGCCTTTCTGAATAGACTGGTGAAGGCAGAATAAACATCACTTTTACTGTTATTTGGGAGGTAATAAGCAAGTTGTCATGTCTAAAGAATCACAAAGAACGGGGCTTATTGTCTTCATGCTTTGAAATGCTCCACTCTAAATCACAGGTGCTCCCATTAAAAAAAACTTTAGAGAGTCTAGCAATCATGAGAACGTGGCTTGCATGGGAAGCTTCAATTAAATGTGAGCACTTATATTTATACAGGTAATTTGTTTTCTCACCAGCCACAGACTTGCTGAGTGGGAAGGCTGAAAAAATTCTCACCATTGCAGGAAATAATCACTGTAGTTAAGTTTTAAATTTAATAGCAAAAGAAATCACAGTTTCTTCAGGGACAGAGTCACCTGCAAAGTCTGATGACAGACAAACAGAATAACAGCATGAAACCGAAATGAAAGATTTAGCACAAATCAGCAAAGGTCTAGGCAGCCACGGCAAAGGCACTCAGAATATGCCCCGATCAACCTGGGATCTGCAGTAGCATTGAGTTCTGTGTGAAGCTGTACTGACGATTGTTAGAAATGGACCTCACATGGTATCCTGGATCTGACCACATTCCCAAGGAATTCAGATCCAAAAGGTATAGCTTGAGGAGTAGTTCCACAAATAAACTATTACTTACGGTAAAGATAGAATCTGGCTCTGAAATTAATAGATTAGTAATATATTTCTGTATAATCTTGAATGTATAAGAGTGTTAGATGAAATCAGGGCCTCCTTTTGGGCAATGAAAATGCAACAATTTCTTCACTGAAGAAAACCCAGGAGTGACCAGTGTGACAGCTCACCATCCTCTGGTTACTGCTCTGACTTTTCTGTAGTTGTCTTTTTGTTTTAATGTTTTACTTGGGAGATAAAAGGAGATCTTGGAATGAAGGGAAGAAAGAAAGTGAAAAGAAGATGAAAGGAAAGACAGAGGGGAGTGAGCAGGGCTGGGGGAGAGAACTCCCCCCAGACTGGGGAAGGTTTGGGAAGAAACAATCCATCAGCCCAGTCATCTTTATGGCTCCACACTTCACGGTGTCGGTGATGCGCTGGGGAATGTGCTCGGCAGAATCAGTGCTGTGGAGGTGGCTTGTCCCAAAGGTTCATGTCTTTATACAAGTCCTGTGACTGCTAGGAGAAGCAGAAAATATACCTGTTAATAAAAAGCACTTTTGCAGGTAACAGCACCGTTGATCCAAGAAGACCAAAGGTTCATTTCAACTGCTGCTGTCAGCGCGTTAGTCCTGTACAGGGACATGTAGTCATGAGGCACTGAGGAGCCTGTCTGATATACAGCTGCTCTAACACTATGATATTGACACTGGGAGCGTGTGTCTTCAAAAGAAAACATCATATTACACCATTATTTAGCTGGCATAATCCAAGCCCTGTTCAGTGCTTGCAGAGGAACTGTGACTGCTGAAATAGCCTGTTTCCACAAAGCACTTATCAACACTTGCATAGGGAGAGCTTGGCTTTCAATCCTCTGCACTGGCTTTTTGTTTATTCATTTTTTAACTACACGCAGAGCCAAGTCTGCACTGCAACTGGCACAGCTTCACTTTGCAAATCAATGAGACAGTGCTACAGGGGCAGAAAAGTCTCGCGTGTGAACTTCATATTGGTCAGAGCTGCTGAACTGACATTCCTGACTCACTACTGTCTTCATGGAACTACTCCGTGCCAAATGTCTGAACTGCCCTGTGGCTCTCACCATCCACCCAGGCTGTTCCCCAGTGGGACCTGCTGGGGCAGTTCAGGCTCCAGCCAGCAGTAAGTTGCAGAAATGTGTCCTCTCCCAAATGCAATCCCTGCTTTCCAGCCCCAGCTTTTCCTTAGGGAACTCTCTGCTCTGTTTGGGGATAAGTGCTTCCAACGCAGTGAAAATGAGAGCTGCTGGTCTGTCCTCAGGAGTGGAGGGGACAGAGAGGTTGACATCAATGGGACAAAGATGAGGGCTTTGTCTTAAGTGGGCTGAGTCATGGTATTACTGGAAGGGGTGAACTTGGTATCCCTGCTTGATAATAGACTGTGAGAGTCTAATGGAAGAAAAAATTGTTGAGTCTATTAAGATGCGGTCAGAGTGTAAGTCAATTAATGAAAATTACAGCCACGCAGGTTATTAAATTAACATGAGATTGTCAATAGGAAATATAGATTTCTTTTGAATAATTTTAAATTATTTAAAGCACGGTACTAATGAAAATCTCACCAAGTCTCCATAATGCAAAACTTAGCTTTGATTTTATTAGTTTGAGTTGTTTCTTATATTTTTTTGTTTCAACTTCATGATCATTAAAGGAACAGGAGCTTTAAAGAGCAAGACATTCTTATTTAGGAATGCCAAAAGCTGCAAAAGCTGTTATGAGGTAAAAGCTCAGAGGTGGCTGGAGATGAGCCGTGATTCTGCAGTGTGATCCATGGCAGAGCTGAAATCAGGTAAAGCCAAGGGTGTCTCAAAGCTGTCCTTGCATGCAAAATGATAGATCAAATTTTCTAGCCACTATTGTGCCCAGATCACCCAGTCAGGTGATCAGGACTAGATGGCCCGTATTGCTTCAATTACTTTGGCCATTAATGACAATACTTCTCACAGGCAAGTTGGATGTGCTGTGCCTGATACTCCTGTAACTCTCACCACATACGGGCACTGCGACTTGAGCCGTGGCCTCCAGATAAGAATTTAGCATTTTGCACTGCCCTGGACTCCTGGAAATGCCTGCATATAGCCGAAGAGGACAGGAGTGAACTACCTCCCTGGCTGCAATTTCTAGACAAATTTGGTGAACAGAGCTCAGCCCTGACTCAGGGTATTCCTCAGGGCTGGAAGAACAAATCTAAATGTACTTACAGCTTGTGTGGCACACTTGAAAAACTGGTTCCACCTGTGGGTGCTGAGCCTGTAACAGCCTCCAGACAATCTGTCCCTGCTGGCTGGAAGTCAGAGACCTTAAGGGAGCAGAGAGGGAAATATGCAGACTTAGGAAGAGAGATTCATGTTCCTCCCAGGGACCTCAGGGGCTAGTTGAGCTCTACAGAAGGATGGTATGTTCAGCATGACTGAAAGTATTAGCTGGCTCAGCCCTGAAACCTCGGAACATTGTGTACACTGCTTAAATCCAGTTTAGTCATTGCTGGAGGGAGGCGAGGCTGCCCTATTAGAAAACAACCCTGACACACACCTGTGCTTTGCCAAACAAGAAATGCTGAAAGGGTTTTCTTTAACTACCTTTATTTCCTTTTCCTTTCTTTCTTTTTTTTTTTTTAAGCTGATCTTTTCCCACTAACTTGATTTCTTTCTGACTGTTGCAGCATGACTCACACAGTCCTACATGTCTATCTGTATACCGAATGGGACTGTGGAAAGCAGACCTGACTAATGTCCCCTATGAGGAGAAAATGATAATTGATGCTTTTTAATTACAAGTTTCCTGCATTATGGTCTAGTTTTTCAGTTTATAATCATTAACAGTGTAATAGAGACTTAAGTCAATTGCTGCCTTTTCCTCTTTTGTAGCATATATAGGTCAGATTTTCATGTTTAACGGTTATTATCTCTGACACACTAATTAGTGCACTGACTGGCTGACAAAGGTCACATCTCTGTTTTCTTCATTGCACACAAACATGGATAGGGCTGTGTGCTGACACCAACTGATTCTCCTAATTGCTGTGTCTTCTGGAGTCATTTCCACCAGGGCAAAATCACTAGTTTGACTCGGTAACTGCTTTACACCTACTTTGAACTTATGTCAGTGAAAGACAAGGTTGAGGGCAAAGGAGTGTCAGCAGTCATCACATCCACAGCACGTGTCCGCTGTTCTGCCCTTCGTAAGTCATAGCAATCACACTTCATGCATCCCTGACTTTTCAAGCTCTGTGCAGTTGCAGTCAAAGGGATGAAGTTGTTGCCTTTCCATGAGGAAATGAATGGAGCTTTTATTCCCTGTCTTTGACCAAAGCACTTAGATGGTTTTAGGCCCAGCGGATTGTTTCTAATAGCAGGCAAAATTGATCACTCAGGTATTTTGATGCAGCCCTTTTATTTACAAAGAAAGTAGAAAATTCTGTTTCCTTGAACAGAAGAGGAATCAGACAATAGGAGACACTTTCTCTGCATGCAATTTCAACCCTTTCAGCCAGCACTTTATCCAGAAGCACTCCACCAACTTTTTTTCTCAAGGTCATTCTTGTAGAGTTTATCCGGTTCTGCCTGGTTTGGAGAGAAGGCTGCTCCTGTCAGACCATAGGAGCACACAGCTGCTCCAAGCACTGTCCTCCTCCGCACGTCTTCAAAGCCCAACATTTCAGTCGGGAGAAACCTTGAATGCATTAGCTTCTCCTCCAGGTTTGCCCTTTTGCCTTCTTTCTTCGGGTGGCTGTTCCTGTTTCAGCTGCCTGCTTCTGTACGAGAGCTTGTTTGTTTCTTACACAAAAGAATATCCAATGAAAGGCAACAGTAAACCTGTTGGGGTCATAAGCTTTTGCCTGAACCCCGTGTCTGGATGGCATTAGGGTTAGATACTCAGCATGTGTCTTTGTGCTGCTGATGAGTAAGGCCTTTGCACACTTCCTGCCAGTGGCGAGGAACAGGAATATGTGATGGAATTGGGGCGAGATGAGATTCTTACTGTCCAAGTGAAGTTTTTACTATATGCTGCCCTTGCCACCAGAGAGAAATACCCTGCTGACCAATAAGCAGTATGCATTACTAATACTGGGTTGAATTTCTCTGCGTTCCTTGCCCTACTCATCATATTTAACCTTGGATTTATTTGTAGAGAACTGCACAGAAAATCCTGTTTAAGAAAGAAAGAAAGCCTGGACATCGTGTGTTTTCTTGCAATATTGTTGTGGACAGTTTCCAATCTGTTAATGAATGAACACTGACATCTAAACCATCCCCAGGGGAGGTTCAAGATCCATCTGAGTTCAGTAAGAGGTTCCTAAATAGCTGTAACAAGCCCATACTTCAAAAGAAATACATTTTCTATTTTTAAAACATGCGAGTTTTGGAAGGCTTTGAATATCAGGATGAATTCTCTGTCTAAATGCAGTGGAAGGCAGCACTGACTGATGAGTCTCACTGAAATCTGGAAGGTTTTAATACTGTCTGGAATCTGGATTTGATGTTCTAAAAGCTTAAGGTATGACTGTGTTTAGTTTACTTTTTTCCCCAGAGCACACTGTGCATGTACTTACAGATTCCTTAGTATATCTCACTGGATTAATGTGAAAAATATATTACATTATCTATCAGCACTTGAAATTTTGACTCGGGGATTCTGGTTGGATAGATTACTGAGCAATGTTTAATTGAAAGATTTAACGATACTCTGAGCAAGAAATGACTCACTCTTGAACAACAGGGAATAGCTCCTATATATGAAAAAAACCCAAGGTCACGTGGAGCCAGATGTTGCTGCACAGTGTGATGCTATTTGCAGTAGGTAGCAATATAAGATGGCTGTGGAAGCCGTCAGAAGGGTCAGGGCCGCTGGGCAGGTTTGGAGACAGGATTATGCACCAGGTCACTGACATTACAAAGTGAAGCTGAGCGGAGTATCCTCAGTGCCTCGCATGAGACATCGACCTTGGATGTCTGAGCTAAGAAGCTACTCTGCTCTCTAGTACAGTCACTGGGAGTCCTGTTCTGACTTGCCCTTTGGAGGTGCCTGTCCCTTTTCATTGTCTATAATAGGTAGTCTAAGGAGCACAGATTCTTATTTAGCCACCTGAGTGATTAGGACAGTGAGATGTTATTTAATATGTCTCTGTGCTGAGGTCTTCATCCTGAAGTGGTGTACAGTTAATATTATTGGAGAGAAGGAGAATGCAAAGTCCAGAACAAGAATTCAATTGTGGAGGCACTGAGAACATTTGGCTTCGAAGGCTGGGTCAAAATCTGTTAGAGAAGTGGGCCAGGACGGAGCTGTCACTGGTGTTTGGTTGTAGGGAGAGAAGGGAAGGATTGAATCTTGGCTGTCATTATTTTGTGTGAATGGACAAGTACTGAATGCTCTGTCAGAGGCAGTTCTTTAACATGGGAAAATGTCAGTCCTGTGTTTGCTTTCAAAGCTGCACTCTTGTTTGTTCCAGGGTGTAACTGCACCTTCGTGTTCTCATTGTTTAAGCCCAGTCTCCTCAGCAAAGCTCAGTGTCTGACTTGCCCCATTTAAAAGAAGACCTTGTCCCTATTTTATTCCAACATGCTGGACTGACTGGCACAGACATTTGGGTTTATTCTGTGATATGCGGATATGGGCCACAATGATGCTACTGCTCAGTTAAAGGTTACTAATTACTGTTGCAGAGATTGCAGTTCCTGACACCTTGGTGAAGTTCATGTAAATAAAGGTTCTAGCAACATTCAGGTTTGAAATTGCACTGTCTAGATATGCACAACAGCCTAAGTGATATCAGCCTTACAAAAACAATGCATGCTGTTTCCACCTTCAGAACATGGGAAATGCCCTGCCCAGGGGTCCATCTACGCCAGTTCTCCATCTCAGCTGGAGAAACCAAAGTCTCTTCAGTGTTTTATCACTCTTTGGTAACTAAGAATTCACTTCATGCTGCAATTTCTGGTTCCATTTTACAAGGTATACATTCAGGTCCGGATCAGATGTTAATGCTCTCAGAACAAAGACGTCTGAGCGAGACAATGCTATTTTTATGATGGTGTTGATGTTTTGACCTCACGCCTGCATGATCCAGGAACAATTCCCATTAAGTCTATTGATGTGAGTCTTTCCTCGAAGGGGACACTCAGGAAACGTTACCTGAATTATCTTTTAAAGTAGATTAGTTAAATTCTATTAAACCCTATGCAGATATTCATATTCAGAATTAAGTGGCATTAATCTGATTTAGTGTACTTTGCTCTGAAACTGAAGAAAGCTAAATCAAATGAAGGCCCCTTTAATTCTGAGTAACAGCACTCATGCAAGACTCCAGTGTAACTTCAGTAACCACTTTCAAGTCCCACTTGTCATTAATTCGGATTAATTTTTCTGACTTTCCCTGTGAAGACAAGGGACAATAAAATCATCATAGATGACCTGACCATACGTTCTGCTTTCCGCCTACCCTCACCCCCCAAAACACTACGGACCTAGCTCCTCCTGAATATTGGACAGTTGCTTTGGAGTTCTGGATCTGAAGGTTGCTGTTCATTTCTAGTCTATAGGCAATGCTCTTTTCTCTTTACTAACCATTTATATTAAGCACATCAGTGTAGAACCTTAGCATCTGTCCAGGCAAGAGGAGAAGGGTACTGCTGGCTGGTGTTAATGTTCCTGTGGTAGAGCCGTGCACGTGGAAAAGTTGCAGTGTTTGTGCCTGGTTTAAATATGTAGCTTCAGCTGTTCTGTATCAGGAGTACTAAATTTACTTCTAGATTTAAAATAGGTGAATGATTGGGCAGCTAAAAGGTCAGGACACTTGCTGTTTATTTTGTGCTTTGCTCCTCCTGATTAATAGAAAATTGTCTGTAGCATCTGATGTTATTGTCAAGGATTTCTGGTGTAATGCCTGCGCAGACAAAATGTAGAATAGTGCCATTGTATCCCCCACACCTTCCCCCAGCTTTGTATTTTGTCACAGTTGCACTCTGAAGTACTCCAGCACTCAGCCAGCATCTATTCTAACTCACAAAGGTCTCTGCGGAGGGAGGAGTATTGACTTCTCCATCATGTGCAGATCAAATTTCAGGCTTTTAGAGTTTTGTGCATTTGCCAGGTACACTGAAATACAGATACCAGCTCTTGCAACCTTCAAGTGACTTTGGCAGCATGCACGTGGCTATTCTGCGTGGCACATGGACTCACCTCTTCCCCAGAGATGGATGGCACCACTGCTACAGGTATGCACCAGCCATTTTCCCTATCTGGATTCAGTGTCAGGAGTGAGATTAGCCTATGTGAGAAGCACCAAGAAGGTTTTGCAGGCCTGAGAGACACCAGTGCAAATTCACAGCATTCAAACTGTTCAACCTAGGCTGTATTGCAAAGCACCTACCCTGGGAACAGGTCTGCATCTGGGCATCACCTTGGCAGCACGGTTCTAGCTCTGCATGCCCTGCTGACCTTGGTTTAGCCTGTTCTGTGAATCCACTTGACCTCCTGGCAGCCATGAGAGAGGCTATGCTGTTGCCCTTCTACCAGTACATCAGCCCACAGTTGCAGGGAGATAGGTGGAAGTTAGAACCTCCTCTGGCTCTGGAAATGTGTCTTCTCTGAGCGTGTGCAAGGACTTGATGTGTGCAAGGAGCAGTACAGAGCTGTTTCTCCACACATACTTGGCAATCTAGAAACCTTTAATAAATTTAAAAAAAAAAGAGAGAGAGGGAAAGAGGAAGATCACAAGGACAAATGAGGAGCAGAGGATCTATCCTCAGCTCAGCTTTAAAAATGAAGCAGCAATACAAAAAAAACCCCACAGAATAATGTGCTTTAGCACAGGAAGCAACAAGAGCTCAGTGCTTCTGTAGATCCAGGGGGATTTCAGAAGCAGAGTTGGAGCTAGGCTCAGAGAGCTGGCTGGGGAGGCTCTCCAAGGAGGGTATGACCTGGCCGTGCTCCTTTGTGCCAGTGAGAAGCCAGGCAGCAGCACCGCTGCTCAGGGGCGGGGATCCATGGGTAGGGAGAAGTGATGGGTTGGAGGCCAAGATGGGCAGATTTGCAACTTCGAGAGTTCCGGTCCAAAGGGAAGCTCATACTGCCTTCCATACAGTGAGGCCATTGGGCAGGGAAAGAACTGGGAGGTGCTGAGGATGCTATCGTTTCAGGGTTTGACAAGCAGAAGATAGGCACGCTAGCAGACGATCGGCACACAAGCACTGTGGAAGGAGCGTGGCATTGAGGAAGCTCACACTCTCCTCCGTATCCATAGTCAGAACCAGCCGAAGCCCCCTGGGAAGCCTTGGCCTTTTGAGTGCCTGTTGGGTTGCTGTACACATTGAGTGGGCGGCGGGGCTTGTTTGTTTTGCCGTGCTAAGCCTCTTTCCATTGCGTTTAATATTGTACAGATAACAAACAAAGAAAGTAACAGTAAAGCTGTTCTCACACATGCACACAAACCCATGTATGCCAAGATTCATGGGTTCAGGCACAGCTGCTGCCTCATTCCTTTTAAAGCTTCTCAGCATAAAACTGCGAGCAGCCCTGTCCTGCAGTTCTCGGGTCTTCCCCAGGACATCTGATGGCAATGAGGGGTTTGTGAAAACCATGTGGAAACCCAAATCTCATGTAATGTTCTTTTCTCACAAAAGTACAAGCTTTAAACCATCCTGAGCTGTGAAATTCTGATGGGGGCATTACAGAGAAATGAACTGAGCCTCACAGTAGCTCTGGGAGAGAAATATTACTTGTTATTTTACAGCCTGCTCAAGCACTGCTTTTAAAAGGCATTTAAATGTCTCCCTCACATATTCTGAAAGATTAAAGTAATTTTTTTCAAAAGCAGCTCCCGACTATAGATACCTATTTCTAGAATATGCAGGCCTGTTTTTTCTCAGAATGACTGCATATTTATACGTAGGATACTGAAATATTAAAAATAAATATGCATTACTGTATTCTCTTGTCTTTTGGTAGGGTGGGTGGAAGATAAATTACCCAACAAAAACATTTGCTCTTACAGCACTGAAAGATTCAGAAATTCAGAGATTCTTCCTTTTTCCCTCTTCCATCTGACTGGGACTTGCCTTTAGAAGAGGATTCCCAAGAGGCCACATACACCATGAAGCTCAGAGGGAGGTAACCTGGTCAGACACAGCTTGTGCCTAGTTCTTCCCAGTGGCTGGCTCCAGCCTTTGCTCAGCACGTATCACTCTATGGAAGAAGCCTCTGCTGAGCACCTAACTTCAGGTGCAAAAATATTTCTCTTGAGGTCAGGCCTTTTAGGCCATATGTTGCCTAAGTTAGGTGCAAACAGAGGGCTGAAAAAGCTTCAGAAATTCGAGTGAATTGTTTATAGTTTAACACAGCTAAAACCAATCCATCAGTCACAGTTTCAGCCACAGTTTTAGTCTCTGTTCCTGAGGGGAAAACCTGTTGTTAAGAAAACAACCATTATCTTATCTTCAGACTTTGGAAACATTAACATCAACTTTGTATAATGATTCAAAGGTCTGCCTATATACAATGACAGCTATGAAAAGAAACCTGTCCTAGATGATTGAAGATACTTGTACATATATTTAAACTATGTTGTCTTTTTAATTAAAAAGACTGCAGAATAAATAAAGGTGATGCAGTGATGCTCACACAATGCAGTCTTTTGTTGGGTTCCTTCAACTCAGGGAGACTTAAGACTGCTGATTTTACTGCTCAGACATCCAACAGCTTGAAGGATCTGGCTCTCCATTTGGTGAGCTCAGGCCGTTCCTCACTGAAGCAGATTTTGCTGGATGCTGACCACTCTCAGTCACCTCTGGTTCTACAGTTACATGCAGGAATCCTGGTTTTAAAAAGACCTTTGAAGAACCCAAAGATGCCTGGCGATAATTCACTTCCACAAGGACTGAATTGTTCCTGAAATGTAAAGAGAAAAGCAGGATGAGCGCTACGTGCACCTACTTTTGAACTAGACCACAAAACCTACCATACATATAATGCCTAGTGTAACAGGACCCCAAACCTTGGCTGAGCTATAGCTGTAGATAAGATCACAAACTATTTGAAAATTAATATTGTATATTTAACTCTTCATATTAGCTAGTTTGGAGCAATTTGAATTCTGCTCACATATCCCACTAAATGTTGGCTAGTAAATAAATTAACTTTCACCTCATCACCTCATAAAGTATCATAAATTTGAACACTGGCATGAAATAAAGACAGTCCGTGTCGTTGTTTAACCCCACCGGGGGGGACTGAGCGAGCGGCTGTGTGGTACTTAGTTGCTGGCTGGGGTTAAACCACGACAGTCCGAAAGATCTCGTAGGATTCTTCATGTTTTAATTCAAGTGCAATTGCTGAAGTAAAGAAAAGTGAGGAGAATTCACACAGCCAAATTAATCCATGGGGTCACTAAAGAAACCTGGGTAGCTAAGGCCAACATCAACCTGACCCAGTGTAAATGTTGTAATCTCATTATTAACTGTCTTCAGAAGTGAGAGCAATTAAGTGAAGGGTAAAAGCAGTGGTAAGGCTGTAATTTATTGCATGAGACCATTATTGGGAAAACAACCTTTTGACAGAATTAATTTTTTTTCTCAGTCTGCTGCAAATTGGGAAATACGAAGAGTAAGTAAAATGACCCCTGACACGGTACGTTTCCTAGGATAACTGCCTAGCTGGTTGGGTAGCAGATAATTTTTGGCCATTTGTATAACGTTTTCATACTAAACAGCTTTATTTTGTCTGCTTGCATATACATTTCCTGCAGGCAGCAGCTCCTTCTATGAAACGATTTAGTCAGAGATGACAGCAGTAAACATTTGCCTGCAAAAACAATACATAGAGTTTATAGGACAAACCCCAACCAAACGCAGTGTTTTCCTGGAACCGGCTGCTTATAAACGTGGTCAACACAGAAACGAGGAATTAGGTGGTTTAACAACAGCACCGGCGGCAGAGAACCGCCGTCGCCAGCCTCACAAACCCACCCTGGTTTGCACCGGGGCGCTGGTTACTCGCGGCCGTTTTCCAAGTGACCGGGAGAGGACACAGTGTCACAGTCCCTGTGCGGGCCATCTACCATTTCCCCGAGCGGCTCCTCGTTGTGGGGAGGCGTTTCCTTGCGTCACCTCTTACCGGCTGCCTGAAACTTTGGCAGCGGGCTGCCCGCCTGAGGGAAAGGGGCGATTCCTCCCTCCCGGGGCGACCCCCTCAGCCCCGGGCCGCTCCCGCCCGGAGCGCCGCAGCCCCGCCAGCCGCCCCCGTCCCCTCACCCCCGCCGCACCCTCTCCGCCCGGCCAGGCCGCGGCCCTCCTCACGCCGCCCGCGGCGGGCCCGCGCCCCGCCCCGCCCCTCCCCTCCCCTCCGGCCGGCGCTGCGGCGGCTCGGGCAGGCCCGGCCCACCGCGGGGCCCGGATTGGCGGCGCCGGGCAGCCCCGCCGCCTCTCCTCCCCCCTGCTGCCGCCCGGCGCGGCGCTGGTGGCGCGGGCCGGGGGACGCCGGGGCCGCGCCGGGCAGTGCCATGAGCCGCGGATAAGGTAAGCGAGGCAGGGCGGGCCCCGCCGCGCCGCCTCGGCCCGCTCCGGGCAGCGCCCGCGCTCCTCGCCGCACCCGCCGGGGCGGGAAGCGCCGCCGCAGCGCCCGGCGTGAGGTGCGGGAGCCCGGCGGGCTCCGCCGGGCTCCGCGGGGCTCGGGGCAGGAAGGAAGGAAGGAAGGAAGGGGCGTCCGGCGGCGAAGGTAGGCGGAGGCGGGCCGGGCCCAGGGCGCAGGGGGAGGCGGTACCCCGAGGGGCGGCCGGGCCCGGGCAGGGGCTGATGGCGGCCGTGAGGGGCTGGCGGGCGCTGCGGTCGGTCCGGCCGCGGTGCCGGCCCGCGGGGAGCCCGGTGGCTTGGGCGGATTCTGGGACTGCGGGGCGGTTGCCTCTGGGTGAGCCGTGCCTGGGCTGGGGCGGCCAGGTCAGACGGGGCTGGATGCAGGAGGCGTTTTTACTGTTGGGCAAGGTTCGGCGGGATGGAGTTGCTTCCCCCTTCCGTCAGTGTAACTGAGATAAAGATTTGGCCGAGGTAGGGTATGCAGTTTGGCAGGAGCACTGCTGAAGTAGAAGTGATGCCTTGAAAACAAGCAGCAGAGGAAACAGCGGTAACGTTTATTCTTGCTGGCTCTGGGGGAGGATTTCTAATTGGCTTTAAGTATCAAAGGAGGGAGGTTTTCTGTCTCCTAAAATTGTATCCTTCTTTCTTGTCCTAGGTGTCGGCTCTTTAGTTTCTGCTTCTCTTTTAATTCTCAGTATCATTTGTGTTTTACCTCTCCATTGCAGTTCAGTGTCTAAATCTGTTTACTGTGTCTTTTCAGCATGTGCTGAAGTTCCTTCTAAACATCTGTGCTCAACTTCTTGATGATTTGTATCTGTCAGCAAACGCCGTAAGGAACTCCTGCCCATAATTTAGGGGAGTTAAGTATACAGCCAAGCTTAATTTAAACTTTTGTGTGTAACTTTCATATTGTAACTCTAAGATAAATTAGTGTAAGACTTCAGTGCTGTAAGATTATCTTCTGTTAAGATGCTTTGTCATACTCCTCTGTCTTCACACAACTCCTCTTTCAAGATGATCTTGCCTGCATAATTTGGGAAAAACAAGGCAGGCTCACAGTCTCAGGGGTGTATTTTTTTACAAGAAGATGAAGCTTTTTTTTTAAACTTAAAATAACTTCATATTCCTGAGCTCTGAATAAAATTCAAGCAGTGTGAGTGAGTACCCTATTTCAATTTTCTCTGAATTGAAAATGTGCTAAATTAGAGGTAAAAGCACTTTAACTTAAGCAAAAGAAAGTAAACTAATGCTTTGGATGTTAGAATTTACTTTTAAAGACTCTGACATCACGTTCTTTTATGATATATGAGAGGTTAGTGTTCTAATTGACTTCAAAGCTGATCCAACAAGCTGCGTTGTTGTGGGTGGCATATTATTAATACTCCAAGTAGGTGCTGAGGTTTGAGGTAGTGTTTCGAAGGCAGGGTTGGGTAAGGCGCTTTCTCTCTTGAGCAAAAGACCAGGAAGGCAATTCTGTGCTCAAAGATGTCTTGTACTGGACTCTCCTGGGGTATGGTTTCCCCTGTGAATTGTATTGGTAAGCTGAGTACTTCTCTTGTGAACTTCGCTTTTGGTCCATGCAAAGAACTTCTTTAAATGACCTGTGTTGCTTTTATTTCAGAAAAGAAAATCAGTTAATGAAATCCCAAGTGAAAACTTGAAGGACACAGCCAAATAAAGTACATATATTCATTGCATCCTTCTTTTTGCATGAAAACAACACTTAGTAGTTTCAAATATTAATAGCAAATGCTTAGTTGTTTGTAACTAAAGAACTTCTAAGACAACTGTATTACAAAGGAAAGAATGTGGAGCAGGAAACCTAGGCAGAATGTATAATGCCAGTAATTTCCCTGTTGTGGTAAATGTGTAAACAAAGTAATGGGAGATAGGAAACTTGTCTAGTAAATAAAAGGATAATGTAACTGAAATAAATTTAAAATCATGTAGCTAGAGGACTGAAGATGCATTGTGGTATTCAAACAGCTTCTTAGTTGAGAGATTCGGGGATTGTGCTGCTCTAATGTCACCTTCCTGTGCGAACTCAACCAAATCCATTAGATGAAATCAGAAGACATCTCTTCCAGCATGTCTGAAAGGCCACCAACCTTATATTGTGTGAGTGTGCAGGTGACCAGTCACAAGCATGGCAGTGAATGTACATAAGGATGTGTTTCACGTCCTGTTGTCTCTGTGTGATATCAAGGACTGAGCTTTAGCCTGTTATGGCCTGTGAGATGAGTCAGTCGTGGTGCTGAGTGCACAGAGTGTAGCTGATACCTGCCCAGGAGCTGAAGAAAATTAAAGCTTGTTCATTAGGATAAATTGTAGGTTTCAAAAGAATTAAGAGGAGGGGAAGTAAATTCTGGTCTTAAACACAATCTTGGAGCTTGGAAAAGTCCCTCAAATCTCTGGATTTTTATTCTTTTCCTTTGGCAAGCTAGAAATTGTGGTATCAGATGTCCACAGTAAGTAGTAATGTTAATTCAGTGTGCTCTAAAACACTTATCCTTGAATAAAGGCATCATGTTCTAGAAGCCCTTACTGCTCTAAATGAAACAATCAGATGACGATGTATGTTGGAAAATAAGAGTGTAATGTAGGCTTAGAGATTAGAGAAATAAAGATAAGAATACGGTGAGCCTTCATGAGTGTGTACTTAGTATTAGAAGAGATGTAATGTATTCAGAGTAGAAATCAACTCTGGAAATGCATAAGGATGCCACATGTGCCCAATAAAGGGGATGAACAGTGACTTTTCTTACTCTAGGTAATGCAAAGTGGACACTAGAAAGGATGTGTTGTGATTTCAAGGGGGAGGATGGTAGAACAGTGAAACACTGAGAGAACAATACTATGTGTCAGGACTGCTGAAGAATGCAGCACTTAAGGGGCAAATGAGGGAGTTAAGTAAGGCAGTGTTGGCTTTGTGCCCACTAGATAGCAAGAGACCTGTTCAAAGAAAAGCCTCCATATAGAGTTGTCTAAACTTTGATATACTGTCTCGCGTTGGTGGCCCAACGTCTCTGATGGTCAGAACCAAACTTGTAATGCTGCATGCAACTGACCTTATTCCTGGTGTCCTCTCCTTGATATAAGGCTAGAAGTTGACCCTGTTTTGAGCAAGAGGTTGGACCAGACTAGCTCCACAGGTCTCTTTCAACATAAATTATGTTGTGATTCTACAACAGTAGTATAGAGGAGAAATGACAAGTAGAAATGTAAGTCCCAGGCTACTTGTAGGGCAATATCTTTGTCAGATTTTCAAATTCCAGGTAATAAGCAAATAAGTTGTTTACTTTAAACTTTCACTTATGTTTCTGGAGAAAACATCAACTTATTTGCACTGGCATATGACGTCTAGGAACCCTATTCATGAAAAACTTTCCTTTTTCCAAGGTGCTGTACAATGATTGCAAAAGATGCTCTCTTCTCGAAAGAGCTTATATTTCAAGAGGCAACAGATGACTAAATGAAGGAAACAGTGAGACAATATGAACAGGCAGTGATTTCAGCACATTAATACTACAATTATTAAGCTTTTTTAGGCATCATGACAAAGGAGAGACTTAAAAGACAATTTGATGGGGAGCAGTTTAGTAGCTTTATTGATTTTTTTTTTTTTTAATTAGACTTGATTCCTGCATTCTAATTCTCTTCTCCACTACTTTTTGTGTTCAGAAAAAACTTTTATTCCAAGTGCCTTTTTGATTATTAGTGTTTTTCAGCTATTTTAACCTCTTCCCAAGTTTTACAAAGCTAACTTGATGTGAAGGCTCCCACTGAGTAGTCTCTTCTTTCTTGCCCTGTGACAACATCTGCAGCTCTTATGGCTATAGCTCTTTGTGTAGCTCACCAAAGTTTTATTAAGTTAAGAAAACAGAGTTTGCAGTTTTATATGAAAATTACCACATTCACAATGTGATGTAGTGCAAAAGAAGTCTTCATATGAAAAAAGTAGTACTTATGTGAACTAATTATGTTGAAGTATGTTGTTCATAAGATAGCGTTAGCCTTAATTATATATGTGTGAGGCCTTGACATAGGTGTTTGTGTCTGTAGGTATCTACTCAAGCGTCCCATCTGTGGATTTACAGAAACCATGTTCATCAGCTCTTCAAGAGGAGTATGTGTTCTGTAAAGAAAGATTTTTATATGGGCTTTTAGTTTTGATTTTTAGCAGTGTACTTTGAAGACAGAAAATGCTGTGTGTTCTGTGTACCAGAGACGTGCTTTCTGGTATACTATACTGTTAAAACAGGATATTTAATTACCTTAGTTCCATCTTAATCTCCTTTTTGTTTCATGATAGGGGTTTGTCCGTTAGTATGCCATATACAAGTCCTTTAATGCTGGTGTTTAGGAGAATGAATTGCTCTGTGTGGTGGGAGAAAGGACTATAGCAAACTGTTGAAGCAAGCAGAGTGGTGCATCTTCATAGTTCTCAAATCATCCTGACGTGAAGGCACGGACATCTTGTGCTATTTCTTCCTAGTGGAAGGCTGGATCCATGTTCTGAGAAATAAGCAAACAACTGTATATGCTGTGGAATTAAGCATTAGTGTTGAAGGGAAGAAAGGGATATGAAGGAGAAGAGCAAAAAATGAGATTGCTCAACTAGGTTAGGCAGGAATATTTTTTTTATTATTGTTTTTTAAAGAGGTCCTCTGGAGAACTCTTTTGAGACTCAACTGGTGGGAAACAATGCACAAACTCGAGGCCTGCTAGGCTTCTCCATGCTTGGGACCTTTTCACTGATGTCTCTTGCTGTCTCAGATATACTATTTCCTGTCTGGATTTTGTGTTTTTGAGAAATTGGTGAAATTTGTGACAGGAGACTGTAAGTGTTTTCTGTTGTTGCTTCGTGCCTCTGTTGCGCAGGTCTGTAGGGGAGGCAGCATCTTCATTAGGTTTACTGGAAAAGGAGATGGAATACAGAAACGAGCTTGTATTTGCCAAATCTTTTCCTTGTTGCAGACTGGAATGGAAACTGCGAATTTGAGGGTACATGCAATCTGGGAACAATTTTTCTAAATTCAGCTGAGTAACAGAGTCATAGATAGCTTGAGGAAAAGGAGTATTTAATATTGAGGGACCAAAGGCAAAACTGCAAAGTACAGTGTTGTCTGTCCCTCAGAAATCTCTCCCTCGTGTAAGAGCAAGATGTAAGGCCCTCAGAGGCACTATGGTAAATAGCAAAAGCTTTAGGATTATCAGTTAGTATTCCCCATTCTGTGTTTATTCCTTCAGTGCACTGATGCATATCGTTATGGTATGTGTAAAGCTGCTGTTGATTGCTGATTTAAAAAAAAAAAGTGTACCACTCATTTCATTATTGTAGAGGATTGTGGTAAATGGTTCAGATCCACAAAGTAAAGGGTTTGGGTTTTTTTTTTGTACTACAAGCGGTTGAATTCAGCTTCTTTCCTGGATGTGTGGGACAGAATCCCAATTAATGTGGCATAAAAATACATGACCTGCTGTTCTTGCCAGAATTGTGAATTATCTGTTCTTGGACGGTTTAACTTTTTTTAAGTTTCTGTTAACATGGCAAGCCCAGAAGTTTGAAGGCAGAAAGTTAATAATTACTGGTCAAGATCCCTTGAGGCTTGAGGCAGCTTGAGGCAGCAAAACATGAAGATTGCACGTTGGCTAGGAACACTTAACTTCACCCAACAGCCTGAGCCTCTGTGCGCCTGTTCACTTGGGAGCATTGTGAGGACTGAGATTTAACCACCTGGAGAGTTAGCACTTAAGTATCATCTTCTTCAGAAGAACGACGTGAATGGAATTGCATGGATTTGGGCCAAGCTTTGTATAGTGTAGATCTGAAAGTACCTATGTACTTGGAAAATGAAATATTAAGCCTTTTAAGGTAATATTTAGGTTCTTTCACACAAGTCCTTTACTGGAGTAATTTCGCACTGGAGGCTGCCGTGTGCTAACTTAGTTTCATGAGTTTTGAGTATGCTTACAGAGCAAAATCCCCTCTCTTTAGCAAGCATAGTAACAATATACCCAATGTAGCGTAAGAATTCCAATTCTGTAATGCAGTTATTTGCCTATATTGTTGTTCCTGTGCTATCTGCCTTCTCTGTAGTTTCTTGCTGTGGAGCAAGGCTGTTACAGTAATGAATTATTTTGGATCCCCAGGGCTACAGAGGTATCCCTTTTAAGACCTGATTAACAGATGCATCACCATTTCCTTTAATGGAGTCCTTGATGACCAGTATCTCTGGAAAATAAAAAGCAAGTGCCTTAAGTTGAAATTGCTCTATTAAGGCATCTGAGAGGAGTTTCTTAAAAACTTCCTGTGTTAGCCAAGGCCGGTCCTGCTCCTGTTGGAAATCCTTGGAGATAGGAAGCAGAGGAGCAAGTTTTGACAACAGAGTAGGTTAGAGTGTCTGAAATATCTGCAGCATGCAGTAGTCCCTTTAAGTTTTGCAGGTGTTTTTTCTTCCTGCTTCATGCCCTGTGAGGAGAGGAGTTCCAAGGTGTCAGGTTATTTACCAGTTGTCTTTATTCTCTGGGTACTCAAAAATATTGTCTCTGATGAAGCTGATTGTTAGTGTCTTTGGAGAGACCTGAGAATATAATGGTAAAAAAGGGTATATTCTCTGATCTTGCCTGTCTTGCCTTCCTGCTCCTCAAAATTTCTAGCTCTCTGTTCATTGTCTTTCTCTCCTATTTATTTTAACTCTCGCCTTTCTGAACAACAAGGTGTGTTATTCTGCTACGCAAAGTCCAAATCAATACACAGCATAGCGGTTAAGTTAGTGTTCTAAAAGATGAGACGACTGATGGACAAAGGATAACAGAAGATCAATAAAACGTAGTAAACAGTGGTGTTTTCCCATAAAGGCCAGGAGGGTAGCACAAATGAATCGTTGTACGAACGGGGCTTTAATATTCATTACCTAGTGTCTCTGTGGTTTATAAACTGTTATGCTGTCTGACCCCACTGGTATTGGATGACAGGAACATTGCAGCAGAATGTCCCTTAGTGCTGGTGAACGTACTGCATGGACCACTTATCCTGTCAATGCAGGGTTATTATCCTGAAGCTGTGAGAAGATGGGATGGTCAAACTTAAAAGAGGATCTCTTAAAGAGTATGAAAATGCATATTCAGGAATTGGGGTGCTCTTCTAAAGGATCTGTTTGAGTCCTAAAAATTGTTGTATTGGGTTTTAGTATCTTATGAAGAGGACTAGGAGCTGTAAGACTCTAGATCTTACTCTGGATTTCATGTGTTTTGTTTAAATTATCCTTCAGTTGTAAATAGGACTGCAAAAATATATGCACAAACCAAGCTACTATTTCATTTGATACTGGGAATTTCAAAGCAGATGACAGAGGACTGAAACGTAAATGGAACCTGTCATGAGCTGCAGTGAAGTTCTGATCTGAAATTAGAGAGCTGCAAAAATAATTTTGTTTCACTGGAAGTCAGGAATAACACTGAGAAAATAAAAATGTCTGTTTTATGAGCCCAGAGAGGCTCAAAGAATAAGGCTTCTTTGAGGGGAAGGGAGATAGTCATGCTCACACACTTGTGATTGTGGTAGCTTGATGAGGAGATATTGCTTAACATGTGATACTAAAAGCAGACAGTGGAAGTCATCATCTAGGTTTGGTGCTCTCTGTCTCTTGGCTTGTATTGCAGTATGTTGTGTTACCTTTTCTTCTGAAACTTCTGAGTATCAAGAACCTTCCTGCGCGGGGCTCTGCCAGGTTTCCAAGAGCCTCCCCTAGCCAAGGCTGGGAATGATAATCTCACAACGGAGTCGCGGAATTCCCATAGCATTCCCGTACCTTCTTCCCCTGCTCCCTGCCTGCCAGTCACCTCCCACCTCTTGTTCCTGTCTCCCTGCCCCAAAGTACCCAATGCAAGGTGAATATTTCTGCTCTGGATGCCTTCCAAGCTGGGTATTTCCATTCTGCTTGCATAATATGTATCTGTCATTTCTGTTGTCTGGAGGGGCTTCACTTTCTTTCCTAATACTCTTGTGTAATGTTTAGGGTTGAACACGTAATTAAATGTATTTTGGTGGTAAATGAAAGTGATCCATACATTCCTTCTCTTGTTTGTAACTGCTGCGAAGTTTGATAAGGCTTATCTTGGTAAGACCTTCTCAGTAGCAGTTCTTTTTGCCTAATCGCTTTCACACTTCTTCCTTTTCAACTTGACCTGAAGTATTAAACAAATGAATCAGGAGAAGGGGGAAGAACTAAGGGGGAGATAATCCTAAATGTCTATCAACTCAAAAATGTGCTAGTTAATAAAGGCTTTGCCAGGTCTTTAATAAACCTTCTGAGCAAATGTGTGGCAACTTTACAAGAGTATTTTATGGAAAAAAAAAATTGCTACTATTCTATTTATCTGTTATTTTAGTGAATAACAAGAGGTCTGGATGGAGAAACGACCAGATGTGCATGCAAACTATCTCCTGTTTTGTAATTCCAGTTATTCCCTTTATGACAACAGGCCAAGTTTTCCAAGATGCCTTAACACTGCCTAGAGGTTACAGGCAAGCTGAAGATCCATGCCTAACAGTTCTAGAAAACTTCTGTGAGTGTCTGAAAAGATTCATTTAGAGGTGTGTTGTATTTAAGAACATAAATATTTGGTTGTATGGATCTCTGTTTCTTTTGTCATGCAGCTTTCAGATGTGAATTAGTTAATTCTTTTTGAGTATTGAACAGATTTTATGAACCCTTGTTTTTCTGATGAGTTGGGACAACTCTTCAGTTTCATTTTTATTGGCCAGATTTTAAAAATTCTAGGTAGATATTTTTTTTTCTTTCTATCAAGCTAAAACTTCACAGTTTAAATGATAAAAATGAGTAAATCACTGTGCTGCACCATGAGTGTTGTTTTAGTACTTTACTTTCCCAGTATGTGTGTTTTTAAATCTGCTTCTTGCATCCAAATGCCTTAAGTGGTGTATTTACCAATGAAAACTGCTATGGGATAACTGTCCTGCAAATTTCTTTCTATTCACAAAATGGGTATGGCGTGAACAGTGACTTTTCAGGCCTCCTCCTCCAATACCCTAAGTCAAATAAATGCTGATTTGTGTGATCCGTTCTGATCTCAGAGTATTAAAGAAGGCATTGTCCGCTATGATCAAACTTCTGACTCCTTCATGGAGTTCAGGAGAACATTTGAGGGGATGTTGAGGCCGTTCCATTGTTTAACGGAGAGGAGTCTGTCTCACGGTGTGGTGATGAATGCGAGTTGAAAAGATTTCCATCCCATGTCTAGATTTCCACTTGTACTGGTTTTGTCTGTTTCCCCAAAAGAGCAACCAACGTTGTCTCTAAAGCCTTAATTACATACAGTATGGCCGAGGCAGCTCCTTAGGCATGGGTGCAGCTTCCTCACACTTCAGTCATCACTGTTTTGTCACCTTATCCTGAAAGACAACTGTAGCTGCCACCCATGCTTGGCTTCTCTGACTTGACCTCTCTCAGCAATTAAAAGCCTCGCTTAAACAGCCACACCCCTGATGTATGGTGATGTATGAGGAAGCGAGTATGTATGTACTCACAAACTTATTAACAGCATATGTAATTTAGAGCTTGTATAGCTGACTTGCTCTATTTGATAAACAAATGCAAATTTATTAAGCATGTATATAAGAACATTGCCATGTGTCTGAAATTAGACTTGCCTGCATAATACTGTAATTGAACAAGGCAGGATGTGGCTCAAAGACACTTATTTCCCTTTGCCCTTTTGAATCCATTTGGTGGCTTTTGCTGTTCTTTTATCTCGCAGCAAATCAAGACCTTAAAATTGATGACCTAAAATTCATTTCCTTGAAGCTACTTTAATGACACTTCTCTTTCTGTGCATGGGCGTGCACAAAATGTAACCCACATACAGTGGAGTGCAGTCTTTCAAGTATTTGAGACTGTAAATGTTATTTCTGTCTGCAATAGTAGAAACTTTTACAGTGCCAAAGGCATTTGCTGGACAAACATAACAGTGATACGAATTGAACAGCAAATATCATAGGATGAGAAAGGGAAGATTTTAGCCCTTTTTTACAGGGAAGTAACTGCAAAGGAGAATGACAGTAGAGAGATTGCATGAATACTACTTGAATTTAAAGTAGAACTGGGGTTCTTCTTAAAAATTAATTTAAAAACAATTTTTTTAAGCTCTTTTCTTCATATTGTGCTATGAATTCAGCAGGCAGCTGGGGAATTGGGGTATGTATTGCCACAAGACACCCACCTTCTGACTTTGTCATTTTCAGCCTGTGGGGTTGTCAGATGAAATTCCTGGAGACAACTACATTGATTAATGTTTGCAAAAGTGAGATCTGCGTGCGGGATTTACAGCTCTATATGTAGTCGATCAGAATTTAGTATGTGCATCTCTGAAATAGAGGCCTGGAGGAATGTTTTCATTTACACGTGTTGTCCCATCATACCAGTCTACCTGAGGTCTGCTTTCCACTAAGATAAGCACCTATGTCTGTGCCTGCATGCTATATGAGTGAGTTATACCATATAGGAACAAATAATTGCTTTCTGAGCTCAGAGAGAATGAGTAATGGCTGGCTGTGTTGCTTCCTGCATTATTGATCTTTGGAAACTACTTTTCACCAGAGGCAGTGAGAACACTTTTCAAGGAGTACTGAAGAGTTCAGAAAACTGTTAACTAACTTAAATCTTTTAGAGAGATTTTTTTTAATTTATTTTACGTTTGTGGCCTGATTAACACAGTGAAAGACCATGTTGGGGTAGATCCATGCTGCTGAAAAAAAAGGAGAGGAGAGCACTGTTTGTGTTCTTCCCAATCTTATTTTGTTTATTTTTTTGAGAGTATTCACATGACAAATTATCTTTCTTGGCATGTTAACAGTACCCACATTTTGAGAGAGAAAAACAGAGTAGGAAGGATCCTTTCATATTCTTGTTGCTTAGGGGTGTGAACAAAAGGGCTTTAAGGTGTGTTAAGGACTTCACTTGTCATCACAGTATACTGATTTTCTCTTTCCTTGTAAGTAATACGGTGTCTTTAGATCTACTTTTATGTAAAATTATTCCATTAATTCAGATTGCTAATGAAGTTGATTTTCTTTCATGTATCTACCTGCCATAGTTTCTTAGCAATTAGGATTTTAAAAATATGTTGTGGGAGGTGCTCATCATTTTCTGACTCAGTTGATTTCAGTAAGAGTCAAGCCTGTAAAGCAGCTGTTAAGGTCAGGCAATCTGTGATTGACCTATCATATGTTGCAATTAAAATGTATCGCAGCTTTTAGAAATAGGAGTTACCTCAATCGCTCTTGGGGAAAAAAGAAAAAGAAAAAAAAAAAAAACAAACCACCAGAAAGCTTTAATGTATTAAACTGATCCATTAACTGTTGCTCTCTTCTGTGTCTAATGCAAGAAATGGAGGGGAATGCAAATCAAGCTAGTGGCTTTGATTTTCAGTAGCCTGTTTTTGGCAGGAACCTCTTTCATGTTCTGGATAACAAAGTCCAGGGAAGATTCTTGCCAACGTCTGTCAATTAATAAGTTTACACCTTGAAATGTTTAGAATTACAAATACTATGTGAAAAATAAGAAAACAAATATTTAAATGAGAACACGCATGTGGATGCTTTTGCCACTTACTTCTACTTCTTTTGTTTTAATACTTTTGTGGATTTTGTAAAATATTAGAATGTACTGTAATAGACTCACTAGGAATTTTATGGTTGCTTCAGCCCTGTGCACTTGAGTGGGTTTTTTTGGTCTCTCTCTCTCTCTCATAGTCCAGTATTTTTAATCATAAAATGCTTAAACCACCCTTTAATGCAAAATTATTCTTTGATAGACTATACTGAAATGTATATGACAGTTGCAAGGCTCTAGAAGCTTTTTGACAAGCTGAAGAAACCCCAAGACCCCTTATGTCTTGATAGTTAGTTGGGAAGCTGGGAAAATCTGGGTTGTCTGTCCTAATGTTTTTAATTGAGCCTCACTTAATATCTTTGCTCATCGAGGTTTGGCAGTGTTTCTGTCTTGTGTGTTTGGTTTTGTGGTTTTTTTTTTGTGGGGTTTTTTTGGTGTTTTTTTTTTAATAAGCGAAAACTTTGTCTTTAGCATGGGAAAAATTCAGGTTGTTAGGGGCCATCTAGGTTCCATTTCAGTCTTGGGAAAATTTTGGTATCTTGGATGTTCTCCTGTCCTCATCACTCTGTGCTGTGTCCTCCAGTTGGAAAGCTAAAATGCTGCTGAACTTTTGCATTTTAGTTTCTAGGTATTTGAGTTGAACATAAATCTGAATGAAATTAGATGAATGTTGCCTTAAGCAGAGAGAGACACGTCTGGTACTCACCAATTCTGAATTTGACATTTTGTTTTCCTGCTATTCTTAGGACAAGGTTTCTTCAGAGTTGACTTTACATTTTGTTAACCTTCTATGGATCCTTTTATGAATTAGAAGTTAAAGGAATTTAAAGCATAGAAGCTGTTATTAGTAGTTTATGATCTCGGCACACTTGTTGCTAGAATAAGATGGGTTGTGTGATCTTCAGCTGCTTTAACTTGGTTCTTAGTCTTTGCTATTGCCATTTTAAGAAGTTAGTGATTCTGTATGATCTTATTTGTTCAAAGTGCTGTGTGAACACTACTCTTCAGTGAGGTAAGTTAAAGCAAAATTTTTCTCACCCTCCTAATAATACTGAAACGCAAAATAACATGGTTACCTGCTTGGGGCTTTCAGAGAAGTCTGGAAATCTAATCCATAAGCCATTTCCTTCCAAAATTAGATCATGAAGAGCTTTTTTGTTCGTGTGGTGCTGATTTATGTTTGCATAAACCTAAATACCTTTGCAGGTAGCATGAAATGCTGGTAATACCTTTCTCCATTAATTTTTCATGGAATCCAATGACAGGCAAGACTACTCAATGAATGGCATAGAGCTATTGGCAAGACTGCCTCTCTAAGTGCTAGGAACAATTTTTTAAAGAAACCTTGCAGAACAGTCTGACTTTTGGGTTGAATGACTTTTGAATTACTTTTGTCCCACCACTTCTCAAACTTGATTGCAACTTTGAAAAGACTTGCATGTTATGAAGTCCTGTTTATTGACCTTTTCGTAAGCTTTTCTGTCCTTTGGACCCTCTGGGGATTATGCTTGCAAAAACTTCTGAGAAATCCTCTTCTGTTCTATCTGGAATGCATTTTCTGCATTTATAAAAGACACTTTTTACTTTTCTTAGGTAGATGAGATGCAAGAAAGTAAGCAAATGTAATCAACGTGCCCTCTAACAATAGCAAGCTACAACTATTAACATAGGGAACTATATATCTTCAGGTAGCTTAGGTTACTTAATTCTCATGTGTTAAGTACAACTACCTTTCTAGTTAGGTATGAATACTTTTTTTATTTATATTAAATGCAGATGTAGCTTTTCTCCTTCCCGTAGACAATTTAAGTTGTCTGAAAGTAGCCTTGCTTTGATTAGTTGTTCTTGTTTTGTTTTGTTGCCAACTGCCTAGGGATCCAAAAGTTGAAAACATACCACCAGAGTTGGAGGATGAGAAAGATCAGAAACCAGATAATCCTTGGATAATGACTGCATTGCGCCTGGGGCATGCCAAGGTCCTAGGCATGTGGAGTCATCTACATTTCTATAGCGAGTTCTGTATTTCTTGCACTTCTCACAGGGTCTAGAGTGGTTGCAAAGGCAGCAGCAACGACCTGGCTGTATGGGAAGAGCTGGAGATCATGTGCTGCTTCTGGCTGAAGTTGCCTTCGTAAAATAACCCGACAGACAGTGTGAGTAACCTTCTGGAGATGGCAACTTAGACGTTTCTTTTAGCTGAAACATATTGACCATCCATTCCCAATACACATGCAAAGACACATTCATAGATGCGTGGCAATGCAGGATGGCAAAAAGTCCTGCTGACACCTGTATATACGATGTTGTGAGGACTTTGCTGGTAGAGAACAGGGCTCATTGAGTGTGTGCAGTGTTGCAAAGATACTCCGCTTGGTTGAGTTGGTCTGTGAGAGGTTGAGTGGAAAGATTCCCCCCACCCCCTGTGCCTTTTTCCTGCTCTGTCATTGCGACTTTCTGGAATATGCTTAGACAGTAAAATAAATAAATGTGGCATCAATGGTCCATCGTGGTTCTCTAGCTGCTTAGGGATGCATGCTTGGTCCAAACCTAAATACTTCTATGTATTAAATTTTTTAGTCCGATTTAGTTAAACCAGAGAATGCCCCTTTCTCTAATTCCGAAAGCATCTCTGACAAATAAAGAAACCATTTGTCATGGTTTAACCCCAGCCAGCAACTAAGCCCCACACAGCTGCTCGCTGACTCCCCCCTGGTGGGATGGGGAGGGAATTGAAGGGTAAAAGTGAGAAAACTCATGGGTTGAGATGAAAACAGTTTAATACATTACAAAGCAAAACAAGGAGTTCATTCACTCCTTCCCATGGGCAGGCAGGTGTTCAGCCATCTCCAGGAAAGCAGGGCTCCATCAGGCATAAGGGTTACTTGGGAGGACAAAACACCATCATGCCGACCTCCCCCTCCCCCCCTTCCTTCTTCTTCCCCCAGCTTTACATGCTGAGCATGATGTCATCTGGTGTGGAATAGCCCTTTGGGCAGTTGGGGTCAGCTGTCCCGGCTGTGTCCCCTCCCAGGTTCTTGTGCACCCCCAGCCTCCTCGCTCGTGGGGTGGGGTGAGGAGCAGCAAAGGCCTTGACTCTGTGTAAGCACTGCTCAGCAGTAACTACAACATCTCTGTGTTATCAGCACTGTTTCCAGCACAAATCCAAAACATAGCCCCATACTAGCTTCTATAAAGAAAATTAACTCTATCCCAGCCAAAATCAGCACGTGATGATTGTGTACTACAGGTAAAAAGGTACTACAGGATTGTGTACTCCTGTCAGGTAAAAAAGCCTTAAAGCACTAGTTCTGCCTTGCATGCTAATCCTCTGCAAAATATGAAATTAAAATGAAGATTGTACATATGAAATATAAGATTTGATGAGTCATTAAAAATCCACTGAAAAAAACCACCTCTTTAGATAGCTGTGGGGTATGGTTTGTAAATCTGTAGATTCCATTCCTTTTTTAATGATCTTTTATAGCTACATTTTTACATGGGGACCTAGAGTTTGAGTTATTAATTGGTGCTGCTCATCTGTGTATCTGTGTTTAGCTTCATGTGGACAAGCATATTTATTTTTAATATCTCTTCTGCTGTTTTCATATGAAGATGTATGATGGTTGTTTTAACTTTGCGGTTGCTGTGAATATTGACTGAATTTTTTTGTTAGTGAAATGAACGTAAATGTAAAAAAAGTCCTTGAATGCTCACTTGTTACCTGTAGGCAGTTTTACCTATTGATGTGCATTTGAATTGCTGGGAAAAATAAGCCTGTAATACAATTCTGATAAGCCGTTTTTAATTTAGGATTCAAGGCAGCTTATTTTACTTCGTTTTGGAAACATGCTTTTCTATAAGTCGCTCAGTCAAAATTTCCCCTAAAGATTTTATAGTGACCTTTAATTTAATCAGTGATGTGGACAGCATTTTCAACTGTGGACTAATCTGCCGAGGCTTTAGATAATCTTTCATCAGATTAATGAGGAGTTGATTTTTTTTTTTCTTCCCACCGAGATAAGAGGGAGAGAGTTACAATGCTGCATAGTTTTATATTCTACTTCACCATTTACCTTCTCGGTAGGATGTAATTTTTTATGTGTAAGCTTTTGATGTTTTATTTCTGTAGTAATAAAACATTTCTGTCCAGATGCAGGACTTCTGCAGCACCAGCAAGTTCTGATTTAGTCTCTCTTCCCTTTTAGGAGAGAACAAACACAGCAGTTACATATTTATTGCTCAGGATTGCTAACAGACCAGTGGTTTTTTTTTTTTTACTCCCCTTTGGCTTGTCAGGGTGACTCTGAAGGTAGTATAGCAGTTTTAGATGAGAAAAGTGGAAAAAGCTGGCTTTAGACTGTGACAAAAGTTTGCCTCTCTGTCTGTGAGTATGCTCTGGTTTTAATGCAGTTATTTCTAAATCCCTTACTGCAGGAGTTTCAGATCTAGGTCTGTAAACCTTTGCTTTTCTGGGTCATTTCTCTTCTCACTCATGACCAAATTATTTTTTGGGGTAATTTTGATGCCAGCAACTAGTTACCTGGAAAAATAAGTATTTTAATGTACTTTTTAAAGACAGCAATATATGACATAGGAAATTACTAAATCTCCAAAACCTGTGATGGAGGGGGAGGGGGGGGATTTGGTTGTGGTTTTGTTGTTATTTTGTTTTGTTCTGTTGAGGGAATTAGGGAACTAGTAAAAGGTCCCTTTGAACTGTTTAATGCTGAGTGTTTTGGAACGAAAAGATGTTACTTGTTGCTTGCAGTTATGAATGATAAACAAGAATAAAGTAGTTCATAGGAGGAGACTATGCGAATGGAGAAAGTATAATGTGCTAGAATTTTTATTTGTTCTCATTGTGCCAACTGGGAGTAAACCTTCTTTAATGAAATTACACTCTGGTGCAGTTTGAATCTGCTGCAAAGAGCAGAGGAATACGTCATTGAAAGTGTGTGAGTAATCAAAAAAAAAAAATCATAGTTTATGAGTTGACTATATGGCAAAAGCAACTTTTTGCTATTACAACAGTTCTTTTCACAGTGCTTCACTAACATGTATAATACTCAGAGTATTGAGGAGCTTTACCAGTAGCATTGCAATTGGTTGGGAAACAAACATTAGTAGAGGCTGCGTTGCAACTGAGCTCTTGAAGAGCTGCACATTAAGAAGCAGTTTCTGGGCTCAACTTGTAGCTGACATTACCAATACTCACTCCATACAGCTTCCAGCTTCTCCTTTCAATTTCAGAGAAGCGGTTCTGTTGCAAAATAAAATTTGACCTATAGCAATTGAAAAGTGCTACACTGATATGATGGCAAGGCAGCAACCTCTGTCTAGGCATGTCATCAGGTTTCTTGAACTGCAGAAATCCTTCTTGCCTCAGTGTTGACAGGCTTCAGCTCCCAGCTCTGGCAGCTTGAAAGTGCTGCCTAACTACCAGAGACGTGTTTTGCTAGCTAGTTTTCTGTCTCACACTTTAGCAGATTTGCTGCTGGCCTGTTCTTAATCTAGTGCTGGTGCGTGTTGCTTCATTGGAATCGAGTCCTTCTGGGACTGTGCCTTCCTCCTGAAGTCCAGCAGAGCATAGGCATCATTCTGTGAATGTGGCCTTTGGGTTATGGGCCAGAGGGACGAGGAGCCTGGGAGTCTCTGCTCTCCTGCAACTGTGATTTGTTCTCTTTGCAGGAAGCTCCTCGTGTTTCTGTGTTTCTATATGTTCTTGTTTTAAAAAGAATAAATGTCGCAATATGTAGCAAAACAAAGTGACTCTTCTCTACCCACTGTTTACTGTTCTTCTATGAGTTATTGCATGTTTTGTTTTAAGCTTTGATTTAACTTCTTTTATTTCTTCTGTTAGGGGAAATATTCAATTTCTTATAAATACCGCTTCACTTCAGTCTTCAGAAAAGCATTAAATAGGAAGAAGTTAAATTTTTCTGAGTTTCTGGACAACCTTTAACTGCTTAGCTTTTTGTGTTTGTCAAAATTAAACTGTAATGCAGCTTTATGAAGTTTTTGGCGTAAGTGATGCGTCATGGAAGGAAAATAAGAAAGAATAATAATTAATCTTTTATTGGTGAAGGCAGAGAAACTAATGTGGTAGCTGACCTTTCTTAGGTCTTTGGGGAAAATGTTAATATGGAATAGACTCGCTTAGCTAACATTAAACAATTTTTATTTGATTATTTTTGAAGCATTGTAAATACAAGCTTGTATTAAGGACCTTATTAGCAGTGCCTGTCTTAAAAAAAAAAATTCCAGTAATTTTGAAGACTCCTTATTTGCCATTGCAATTTTACTTGACCTTTCTGTCCTAGACTTCAGTAAACAACCCCTCTTATTTGTCTCTCTGATAGGTTTATAGTTTTCATTAAAAGTATCATCTCATTGACAATATTCTAAAATCTTGCTTAGGATCTTTCATTTAAGTATCCTTAAGCGTACCTAAATGCTGGTTATTTAACTTGCATTATTCTTACCTTAAAAGCATTTGCACAAAAATATAATCTTTTTTTTTTTTTTAAATGAGGCTCAAGAGAACTCCTGATGGAGGTATTTTAGCTGTTAACCAGCCTAGTTGTGATAACCTGGTTGACCTCTGTTAGAGGTATGTGCTGTGGGAGGTCTGTGTGTGTATATTATAGTCCGTAGTGGGTGGCATCATATTTTGGCTGTGATACTAGTGTTGACTTCTGTTGAACACATTGGATTACATTCATTTAATAGTACTTGATATTGATGTAAAATTTTTCATTTCTGTGCTTAGATTTAAAACAGGTTTTATTGGGGTTTGGTTCCCCCCCCCCCCCCGTATCTCAAATCCAGTTGCGTGAACTTGAAAGGTGAAGCAAAACTTCCTTCTTACTCCTGTTAGAAAGTGAGCTTTAAAGTATTATCTTCAGGCTGGGTAACTGGATCCCTGACACAAAGATTTCACGGGACTATTGTGTGATAGTAATTACCAACACTTTCTATGTAGTTCATTTAAAAGTAATGACTAGTGGATGTAAAAGCAATAATAGATGTTAACCATGGAATACATTAACTCGTGGAGATGCCAGGGGAATTTAATTTGTCGTCATTAGAAATTTGAATGGGGATACGAGAAGATGTTGAAATTTGGTTTTTGTATACTTTTTTGTCTTTTACGGTATAACTCTGCGGAATGAGATGAAATTTACAGTGAGGTCATTCTGGGCTAAATGAGAATTGGCTTTCTAGACTACTTCTGTGGCAAAGTGATAGGACAAGAGGAAATGGCCTCACGTTGTGCCAGGGCAGGTTTAGACTGGATATTAGGAAACTTTACTTCACTGAAAGGGTTATCAAGCATTGGAACAGGCTGCCCAGGGAAGTGGTTGAGTCACCATCCCTGGAGGTATTTAAAAGACGTTTGGATGAGGTGCTTATGGACATGGTATAGTGGTGGTCTTGGTAGTGTTAGGTTTACAGTTGGACTTGATGATCTTAAAGGCCTTTTCCAACCTATACGATTCTGTGATTTTGTGAAAGTAGTGGTAACGGATTATTGGAGATGCAAACTTCCGATGATTTAAAACATTGCTTAAATAAAGACTGTAACCAATAAGGATCACAATACTGTGCTTTGTTTTGAAGGACCCGAAATGAAGACTTCTAGCTCTTAACAGAAGGAATTTTGTCTGATGCTGAGAGCTGTTAGTTATTTTAAATAAGTATAAAGAACAGCAACAGTCCTCCCGTAGCTCTTGGTGTTGGACGGAAGATACTGGCTGAGTCTCTAGTAAATCAAGTGGAATCTATAATTTTTGAGAGCAAATATGAATTTCAGATCACATTGGCTTGTGCAGGTATTCCCAAACGGGGAAACATTTAGCCTGGTTTGGGAACAGTGGCTTAATGCATTAGGGTGGTCCTGTCTATGTTAATGTGAGACCTGTAGCTCTTCTGTCACACCACATGGGTGTTGCAAAGTTAGTCTAAAATGAATACACTACTCCTTCCTACCAAATGGAGGTTAGATTTAGAGTATGAATGATATATCTGTCTTCAGTCTGACACTTGGAAATGACTATCAAGTAACCCAAAATAATAATGAGCCCCATTAGTCCTAAAGAAGTACTGTTTTCCCCAGTCTAGGTGATGGCAGTTTGCCAAAGCAGGAGGTGCTTGTTGAAAGAGTGATGGCACAGAAGGATCATTGGGGAAGGCAGAGACATAACCAGTTAGAAACAGCTTTCCCCTTGAACAGTGATAGCAATCTGCATGAAGTCAAATTGTGGCATTATCAATAATCAAATTAGTGGCTTCCTGAATAGCATTTAGGGCTTGCTTTTCTGACACAACAGTCAGATACAGGGGAAAGTATTACAATGCTTGTTAATAACCTGTAGACTTTTTCTTTGCTTAGCAGGAAAGGAATTTCTGTTTTGTGGAAAACACTTTTTCTGGTCTGTTTAGTAGCAACGAGCAGGGAAAATACTCTGAGAAGTTTTGAACCTTGCTGCAGATTTTTATGAAAGAATTTACTAATATAGCATACCCTTTACCCCTTGTGTAGATGTTGCATTAAGTAATAGCAATGTGATGGGAATAGTTGGCTGTTGCAATATGTGTGAGTTCAGTTACCCAATCTGTTCTGTTTCTCCAACTGAATGATTATGAAAAACATTGAATTGCTGTACTGAATATCCCTGAATTATCTGGAGGTTGCTTGAAAGGCAAAAGGGCCAAATCCCCTTTCCAAAGTGTTTATGAAGGCATAGTTTGGTTGTTTCTTTGGTCATGGGAAGGGAGTTGCTAAGAATAGATCTGTAGCGGTATACCCCCACGCTAGATTTAAATGTGCAATGCCAAAAGTAGTCCAAACAAGTGAACTGCGTGAAAGTGGATCACTTACTTACTGGAGCTGAAGTCATGTTGCTCTTCCCCCATTCCAGCCTTTCCCCTTGACTTAGTTGCTGACTTTTGGTTCCTCTCTAAGATAAGAACATGGGTCCTGAGACACCATTTCCCACCTTCCAAAGATGTCTAGCCTTGCATGACTCTTCTGTGTTCTGCCTGTTACTTTCCAGGTGGGTACAGCAAGTAGGTAACTGTCCTTGTTAATTGAGGAACTCTATATAGCTTGCAGGGTCCATGCTGTGCTAGCGGAAGGCCAAATGTATGATGAGTAGAAGGTATTTGTTTAAAGTCTTCTTATTGCTAGTCTGGAAGTGCTACAGAGTTTGCCTTACAGGGTGAGAAAACAAGTCCAGAGGTGCTTTGTGAATGACGGGGTTGTGAACCATGAGAGGGAGTAAATGCTCAGTTAAGCATCCCAGTTAATCCTAGATGCACCCAAGTTGCATCCTAGTTTGCAGACAGGATACAAGCAGACTTATTTTGAACATCTGTATTCTTTATGTGTATGTATATTCTGTGAATTTTCTAATTACTATATCCTTCTAATCAGCAATGAAGATCCAATGCTCTAGCCTGCTTTTGAATGTAATCTGCTTTGTGAGCCTTATCCTCCTTCCCATGTGTGCATGGGCTCCCTACCTCCCCTAGCTGTGGTTGCAACCAGGGTATCTATCCGAGGTCAAAATTCAGCCTTGCCCATTAGTAATGCAGGAGTAAGACTACTGAAGGGTTGCAAAATAAAGTTCCATTACCATAACCAGAAGTCTCATACAAGCAAAAATATTAGAAGAATTTTCTTCCTTTGAGTTCTCTTCTCCCTGCACTGTGGATTGAGCTTTCTGTGGTTTGCTGGAAAAGCTGTAGCTTTACTATTTGCCTTCAGCTGAGTGGCTTCTGCTTTACAAATTGTTGATCTCTTTTTGTTAGAGAGCAGAATGGACATGAGCAGACAACACATTCTGGGTGTCTCATGCCCAATGGTCAATATACAATAGTTAAAGTAAACAAGCTGTTTAGACACCTGGTAGCACCATAAATATCTTTCCCTCCCCGGTTTCTGCATAATCAACGTGTTTTTGTGAAGCATAAGCTTGATTTCTTCAGTCCTGAAACACTTCTCATCTGGTAAAGGAGAGGATGATTTGTATACCTACCCTCTCTCTGTGTAAAGCAAGCCGACAGTGCACCGTGTGGTTTCTCAGTGCTATGAAGTAAGTGGTTTCTGGGGCTCAGCTGAAGAAGGATAGGGTGTTTGTTTTTCCACTGCAGGGAAAAGAAAGAGGGTTTGTGAGTTCTGGAGAAGGCTGTTTACGCTGTTGGGCAAAAGGACAGATTGCTTGGGTGCTTGGCTGTTTCTATAAACACTCCCAATTAGTCATTCCTAGTGTAGGTAAGAGCACATGTTACTGTAGCAATACTCACAGAAGGTGTTGTGGCCTAGCTTGACCCGGTGCTGCCCAACACCTGGTCTCTCCCTGGGTGTCCCTGTTTGTCAGCAGGTGCATCACACCCTGGTGGAGACGTGTTGTCATCTAGGTAAAAATGCATCCTCAGCTCCTGCACTGTGCTGCCTCGCTGCTCAGTAGGAAAGGGCTGGGCAAGAAATATTTTTTTATTCCCAGACAGCGTGCATGCACTGTTCACCTGGCTTGCTGTTTACTGCTGTTGGAGCACTTTAAAAGGAATGCCTGTAGGTGAGGATTATAAACTGCTGTTATGTGGGTGATGGGGTGCAGTGCCGTAACATAAGAAGTGGAAATGGCAGTAGCTGGTTGGCAACTCTCTCATTCCACCCTGCAAAAGCATCCAAAGTCCAAACCTTTGGGGAAAGGGAATTATTTTCCGAGCAGCCTCCTTCCCTTCCAGGTAGAAGATCATGTTTTGAATCATTTGAAGCCTGAGGATCTAAGATTATTATTCAGGGCTGCCTGCCACATAAATAAAACTGATACCTTACATCTTCAGAATCAACAGCAACAAAAAAACCTAAAGAGGCAGCCAGAAAAGGTGCGGACAGTGTGGCTTTCAAAACAAGGATCAATGAAAACCTATGTTTGTGCAAGTATTGATGTAACCTGTGAACAGTCAGTTTGGAATTCTGCCCCTCCAAATGGGGGGGGCTGGGAACACCAGGTCTTCCAGCAGCTGAGAGAGGAGTTGAGGAGTAGAAAAAAGGGGAAGCAATGAGTGAGGAAATTGTAGCCGGAAATCAGTAAGAAGTGAATCTGTTAGAATGATTTAAGGGGTAAAAATTGTGGTTCAAGAGCCTGATGAAATATCTTTGTTATAAAACCTGAATGCCTAGTGGAAGAGCAGTCAGTAGTGGTAGCAGTGGAAGAAGTCAGGGATGTTATTGTTGTATTTGCTATGGAAAAGCTTCTCAACATCTACTTTGAAAAATAAAAACCCAAATCCCTCACAATAAAAAAGAGAAATTGTGCTCAGGAATGGATTGGAAACATGGGCCTGCCCAGAGCAGGGGAAAATCTCCCCTATCTTGTGTTTGCGGGGGAGAAATTACTCTCAGTAGGATATCTGGTGTGTTGAGAGGGGTTAGAGTTGTTAAAAGCTTGGAATAATATAGAGAGCGCACTACTGTTGTAATCCCAATTGATATTCAGAATGCTTGTAATGAAATATCTGCTGTTGGCCAAAACACATGTGCTCTCTTAAGTAAATAGCATTACAATCTTTCTCCTGTATTGTACACTGTTTTTTTTAATGTACCAATTGTTTGAAGATTTGATACAAGATACAGCTTTGAACAGCTGTGCTTGGGAAAAGCATGAACTGCCTTGTAGCAAAACCAGCCTATGAATAGGGATGATTTAGAAAGTTCCAGCAAGATCAAAGAAGGCTAAAAATTATTACTTGCCCAAACAGAAATGGTTGTTCCTGGAAACCAGTCCCCTCAACTGAAATATCACTTGGGCTAGATGTTGAGGGCATTGGATACTACAGAGTTATCTTGTAAGTCATGGGCTGAGGATGCCAAAGTGCAAGCAGTTGGATTATGTTAATGTTCTGCTGCTGCCCTGTTGATAGTGCTGATTTAAGAATGTGCTTTTATGAGACGTAATTCATAGTATAGTAGCATGTTTAAGGGTAGGCAAATATTGGCTAATGAAGAATTTCCTTCCTTTCTGTGTTAACTAGTTAATCATGATGTAAAAAAAATCTTGCTTGTTCAGTAAGCGGTAAAATCTTTTTTTTTTCAGTACATTTGGTGTGTGCAAGTAAACTTCATCTGTTTCAGGTAATTAGCACTGCATTAGCACAACATGGCAACTGGTGTTTAAACACAAGGTAATTAACTGTACAGTGTAAACATAGTGTGCTAAAGAGCTAACCAGAACCATGAATTTCCAGTTGATTGAAAATAACACACTAGAAATGTTATTTGGGGGTGGGGGGAGTAGTTAATAATTTTCTCCTGTGTTGCCAGATTATTGATACATGGTTAGTGCTGAATGGGCAGAAGAGAAAGGGTCAGACATTTCGAGCTGGTGCCAACAGCATTGTGTGCAAGTGCAGCTCTTGTGGGGGATTTTTTGGGGTTTTTTTTTGTTTGTTTGTTTTTGTTTTTTTTTTCATTCCTTAGAGTATAGAGTTTTAATGGCTCAATGACCTGGCAGATGGGTAGGGTTTTTTGTACTTTCAAATTTTGGTTTGGTAGTCTTGCAATTTCACAGCTGGCACAAAATGTTAGAGATGTGTGATAGCTGATGGTCCAGCACTAGGGAAATGGAAATAGGGTTGGATACATATCTTGTCCAGTAGTAGTTTTTTCCTCTCCAAAATAAATTTGGGTGCATTTGTCTAAAAAATTGGGAAATTTGCAGTTTGAACTACATGAAATGGAACTGTGTCCATAAGAAGCATGGATTCTGTATGCTGGTGGTTCCCAAGTGTGCTAATCCAACAGGGGAATGAAAGACCAAGTTTCTTACCACCTGTAACACTCACCAAGTTATATATACATATGACTGATAAATGCATATCTAAACTTCTGAATAGCTGAGAGTTCTTACTATTGGGGTAAATAACTACTTGGCCCACAAATGTGGCAGGAAAGGTAATAATCTGCTGAGTCCTCTGTGGGCTGGAGGTACACCTCCATCACTGAAAGTGAGTTCTCCATTTAATACTGCTACTTTGATATGTCCGATAGATTTTGGGGAGGACTGAAGAAAACAGTTCCATGATAAAAGCTGAAGCCAGAATCTGATCTCGAGGCAGAATTTTGTCTCTTACACAGTTTGTCAGAAAAATGGTTAGGCGTCAAGTGAAAGCATGACTAGGGTCTGAAAGCTGCTTTTAGTTCTTTGAACCCAAACTGGCTCCCTGATGTATGCAGCAGAACTGGGACTGAAAACTGAAATTGAAATTTCTGGAGGCTTTGCATGAAGCAGGATAAAGTCCAGCTCCTTCTGGTTAGGAGCACCTGATTGGGAAGCATGCAAATGCTAGAAGAAGCAAGGAATAAACTAGTCAACAATTTAGGAGCCATAAAATGGACAACTATAGTGAGTAGGAAGTTCTGGACAGATACTCGCTTCTGTTCCAACATTACTGGATAAGCTGGGTAGCAAAGATCTTCTATTTTAAAATGTTTAACCAGCTTATTTTACTGACAGGTTAAAAAATGTTTACATGGAAAGCTCCATTAGCAAGTATAAAGGGCTACAACCTTTAGTAGGAAGATGATGACGAACAGGTGGCACTGGCTTGCTGGATAATACAATCTGATATCACAACTGTTTGTGAAGTGCACATTTCTTCACCACCACATAATCATTCTTCTGAACTGCTCTTTAAATGTCAGCAAAGGCCTCTCATTAATTCAGCTTGACAGTTTGATTACAGCATTTTAACAGCTTCTGAAAAATAATTCAGTTACTGAAGTGGTAAACTTGCTGCCTTGGCAATGAAGATAAAGTGCTGCCTCACAGCCAGAAAGGCAGAGCTAATCTTGTAATTTCTGATCCATCTTTGTGTATGGTCACCAGTGCCTTGGTTTAAATGTGTGGTATTTGCTCTCCATGTAAATATGTGCTAAGTCCACTTTCATGGGTCAATAAAATGCTTGAAATAACATGTAGATATAATTGATGTAAAAGGCAGGTATGTTAGTGTACCTATCACATAAGCAGCCTGCATGCACTGATCTGACAAAAAGATTGGTATTTTCAAAAAGTACTATTGGTATATCAGTGAGAAGAACAGTTGCCTCTGCTGAAGTGTCCTTACACATTCTTACAGCAAAACTGCTAGCAGTAGTAAATTCTTTGGGTATATACGTTACCTGAGGTACACCTCAAACATGCTGTATCTGTGGAAGTCTGACTCATGTCTTTTTGACAACAGTTAGTTTGATGCTGTCCGTTATTGAAATGTTTGAAGCTACTTCATCTTGCTGTACTGGCATTCTGCTAAAATACATTTGGTGTCTAGTCCTGGAATTCAGAAGGATAACTTTTAAGTTCTGTCCAATTATGCTTTGTTTTGCCTGCAATTATTGGACTATCGTGTACCCTGATCATTTGTCCATGGCTTGCAAAACCTGGAAAGACAAAGACTACATAGAATCATTTAGGTTGGAAAAGACCCTTAAGATCAAGTCCAACCATGATAACAAACATGATAACAAACCGTGATAACACACATGATTAAAATACAATTTAAATCTCTACTTCCTATAGACCAGTTCAAACAGGTATACAGGAGAAGGTACTGTCCCACACGTGAAGACTTTTACATATTTCTGACCTTGCTTTGGGTTTCAAATTTGCTTTATTTAAAAAACCAGAAGACAGTAATTATTGTATGTAGAAGGAACTGAGAGTTAGGAGTGAAGAATTTCAGTGTGCTGGGGTGGGATGGGGCTTCTGGAACTCAGAAGTGGATCTAGTGGGGAAAAGAGAAGGTGGCACACCAGAGATGAACTATAATTTGAGAACACTTGAAGGTAATTTTAACAGCATGACACTTATTAATATTGCCATTTTGTGGTATGTGGAAATATGTTAACTAGCAAACAGTAACCTAGATCTGTAATTTTGAGCATAAGTATCTTCTGCTTGTTGGTTTTTGTTGTGTGCGTTGGTTTTTTTTTTTTTCCCCCCTAAAATTGTGTCAGATTCTTCCTAGATCATCTAAGAGGGTCTGGTAATGCTCACGATGCCTATCCATGATTGCCAATTGTCCTAAGCATGTTTTTCTCCTTGTCTGTCTTTGAATCTGTTCTTGCATTCAGTGATACTAAAATGAGGTAGTTAAGCAGATGTGAAGGGGGTATTAACTAAAATATAGATATGTTTTATGCAATGAAATAAATCTATGGACAATTTCTTTAGTGACAGTCCATAATTTGACTAGACAGCTTTAAATCCAGTGAGATGAAGAGTGTCCAGATTGTTTTAATTTTCAACTGACTGACCTGTTGCGTATAACCTGTCTCTTGTGTTTGGCTTAACACTTGAAAATAAGGGTGTTTGAAGGGGGAAAAAATGCAGTTAACACAGTATTACGTTTTCTTCACAGACTCTGACACATCTCTGGGACCTGCAATGACAAGTCAGAACAGTAGCCATGCAGAGAAAACCGGTGAAATGTCCTCAAAGCAGTCAGCACCAAAAGTGCAGGTCCAACGATCTGTCTCCCGAGAAACCATCACTATCCATTTCTCTGCATTTGGGAAGGAGGAAGAAGAGGAGGAAGAAGAGTTTAAGGAATTTCTTGATGAGGAACTAGATGACCAAAGCATTGTAACAGCACTTGAAGCCAAGGAAGACCTCTGCTTTGAGCATACCGGCCATGATTTTTCTGGTCCAGCTACCTCGCTTAACATGGCCAACTCTGCATCACTACTGTCCTCATCGCCTGTAGTTCTGCCAACTGCAGAGACTGTAAAGCTGTTGGATTCTCCTTCCACATCCCAAGTATTCAGTGCAGTGCCACTAGTCCTCTCTCCATCATCACACTCGTGTCATACAGTTAGTTTATCAGGTGCACCACCACCTGTGGAACAGAAATCCAGCCTGTCGTCTTCCCCATCCTCATCCCCTTCCAGATCAGTTGTCTGCTCTAGTGGATCATCCACAGTTTCTAGTTCAAAGCCTTTTAAGGGTTTAGTCAAGTCCCTTTCAACAGATGTGGAACCAAAAGAACCCACACCACCGATGCGACATAGACAGTTAATGAAAACCTTAGTGAAATCTCTGTCTACAGATACTTCTAAACAAGAACCTGAAGCTGTGTCTTACAGGCCACCCGACTCGAAACTGAACTTGCATCTGTTCAAACAGTTCACTCAGCCTCGAGCTACAGGTGGTGATTCTAAAACTGCCCCCTCGTCTCCATTAACATCTCCCTCTGACACGCGTTCCTTTTTTAAAGTACCTGAAATGGAGGCTAAAATTGAAGATACTAAAAGACGCCTTTCTGAAGTGATCTATGAGCCTTTTCAGCTGCTCAGTAAAATAATGGGTGATGAAAGTAGTAGCCACAGGCCCAAAGCCTTATCTTCAAGTGCTTCAGAACTCTCAAACCTTTCCAGTTTGAATGGCCATTTGGAAAGCAATAACAACTACAGCATTAAGGAAGAAGAATGTGATTCTGAAGGGGACTTCTATGGAAGTGACTCTAACATGAATAAGAACGATCAGTCAAAAGTGGCTGAGGAACACGCAAAAGAGACAGAGACCAAAAGCTCTCAGTCTGCAAGCACAAAGGATGTGAGTTCGAAAACTTCACTCGTACTTGAAAAATGTTCGTTGTCTGCACTAGCAAGCAGAGAGGATGAGGAATTTTGTGAACTGTATTCTGAAGACTTTTCCTTGCTAGAGGATGAAAGCAAAACTGATAAACCTACTGAAACTTTGCTCGATCCAGAGATAACTGAGGAAAATGGTACTATGCTCAGTAGTGAAGATGAAAATAATCCATATGTGCAACAGCCTAAAATACCAGTGAAAACTTTATACTTCTTAACACTGTTAGTCTATGCTTATTTTATTATCCCTCTCCCTGGCTACTTAAGTGGACTCTTATTTGGAATGGCCCTTGGATTTATGATAGCTGTCTGTGTGATTTGGCTTCTTACTCCACGTACTCATGAATATCTCAAATTGCATACAAGTATGAAAAAGAGATGGAATACAGGAGCTCTAGACATCAAAGAACCTGAAATACTGAAGGTGAGCTCATGGCATTTTGTGCGTGTGTGTGTCTGTGCATTATTTTGGGTAGAAGTAGTAAACTAGATTTATTCTGAAGGTGTAAATGAGCTGAATTATCCCCATTTGTAAATAGAGTATTGTTTTAGGGTCAGGAGGCTTTGGCAGGAGCACAAATGGTTTAGTATCCAAGAATATGTAAGACTTCAGTGTCCTTAAGGATTAGCAGAAAAACAGAATTGCTTCAAAAGTAAAAGGGTAAATGGTTGTGCTGATGGATTTGAAATGATCCAGCTGAACTACTGAGAGCAAGTAGTGTCAGAGTTTAGCGTGTAAAGTAACATTTGTGCTTGAAGCTGCATCTTGGGAGATGTGTTTTGTTTCTGGGGTATTTTATTGTCTAGGCAGTAATTTGTCTGTCTTGTCTGTTCAGTCTAAGCAGATTCAAAATTGTTGTGTTCAAGTCAAGCATAGATAGTTGGAGAGCACATGGATCCTCCTCAAGCATTAGCTAATTAGAATGGGAGGAGGAATGAGTGATGAAAGGGACATACTCATGGGTTATGATGTCTGTGGTTCTGCGTGCTTTTATCTTGAATATTGTACTGTATAATATGGATTACAGTTCAGTAAAATGTGTGCCTGAGAGCTGGGTTTTAAATCAAGCTCTTAAAAAATGTATCCTCCCTCCTCTTTGCCCTTCCTCATCTCCACTTCTTGTTCAGATACTGCAAGTTGCTGTCACTTCATACGTCTGGCATGTTGCTGTCTGTCCAGTTGTGACCCATGCAACCACTCAGTTACTTCAGCGGCTTTGTGCTTTTTCCTTATCCCTGTCCTGTCTCTTCTAATCTCCATCTGTGATGAATTAAAATAATATTTTCCCAATTGCAAAATTCTGAACAATAAAGCATCTACTAGTTTCTGATGTGCAAGAGAAGCATTTCAGAATGATAGTGGTACAACCTTCACTTGCTGTCACTTGCTTATCAGAGTGTTTGTGAATGCTTTCTTGTATTTGTGTAAACATTAAATCCATCCTGAGCTTTCTGAAAGTGCATCTCCAGTTGTGTAACAACACAAAGGTTGCATGAATTTAAATTCATACAGTATTGGTTGTATGCTGTAGAATCTATAGTGAATTGATAGCTAATCTCATGTATCTTTAGGTAACTGAAAAGTTAGAGAAATGGGGTATAAAAGCCAACTTTTGCTGAGTACAGGCAGCAATTGCATGCCCAGCCCTGATGCTACCTTGGTGTTCCCTGTTTTTCTTGAATGTTACAAGTTGTGGTCTTTATTTGCTGTTGTGAGTGCAGACTGAACAATCCTGTCTGCGCAATTGATTTACCTGCTGCTTACATGTACAAATCTTCACAAACATTAAGTTCTGCCCTTGTTAATTGGGTGCTGAGACCCTGCATATAAATTTGCCTTGATACTTGAAAACTGGTAAAGATCCTGATACTCATTGTTGGCTGGTGTTCAGATGGCTCTTTGAGGTGTTAGCTGTTATTCAGGAACCTTTAAACTATATTTTAATGCTTTTGTCCAGGAGATACATTTTATGAGAATGGCTGTAGGCAAGAAATTAACTGTGCAGAGAAGTCTGTATGAATGTAGATTAATGTTTTGTATGACCTAATAAGTATTTCTTGCACTCATTAACACACAAAGTAATTGTCCTTAATATGTAAAGCCCTATAAAAGGGCTTTTTAATGTTTCAGGAGTTTAAAAACCAGCTCAGTGCCCATATTGTAGTGGAAAATAATGTAATGTGATTTAGCAGATTGCAAGTTATTATTCCCCCCTCATACAACTATTTTCTATTTGCCTCTGTCAAAATGAGCACTGTACAGTTTAGATCCTCTGAAAAATTAGATAAAGATTTAATCTGTAACAAAACTCACATGAATATAGGAAAATCAAACTTGATGCTCTTGCACAAAGATGATGTTCTCGGGACTTGTTGGTCTTGTATTCTGGCCTGAACTGCTTTCATGCCATTATGATAAATGCTATGAGTAAGATCCCTTTGTGGGGCTCTAGGAGTTGGGATTCTGCCAAGCTGCTGTCAAGATATTTTTGTACAAGTATGTGTGCATTCTCCCCCACGTAAATACTGTCTGAGAAGTTCACATTTCCCTGGCTTCAAGAACTACTGGAAAATTCCCCTCAGCAATTGCCAAAGTACCTGAACATTAATATTGTCTCCCCCAAAATTGTTCCTTTGCAATGAGAAAGAATAAAACACTGTTGTGCTGGTTAGTGTGTGCTTCTGTAGATTTCTGTACTTATTTCACTCAAATGTCTTTGGTATTGGAGGGAGAACACCCCCCAAGCTGAAAATGCACACAAACCCCCCTGCATTTATGGTTGGACTCGATGATCTTAAAGGTCTTTTCCAACCTATACGATTCTGTGATTCTGTGATCTTCAGTGTATGTTTTCTTATCTTCTGATTCCCTTAGTCACCAGTTCTCTAGCTTCCTTTTCCTTTTTTTCTTTGCCCACATTTTGTCTCTTCTTTAATGCATTAGTCTTTTCTAACTTTGTTATTGGCCTTCTCAAGTGTGCATTCCCTTGTGTTGTGCTGGCCAATACAAAAGGTTTTAAGTAACAGCTAAAATGGAAATGATAGATTTACCCTTTCCATTAGAAAGAACTTTTATGAGAAGACTGTGTTGGCAGTGCCTGCTGGAGAAGTGAAGCTTTTTGAACCACAGCTGTGCAGAAAGAGGAGGCTTTTTACCAGCATGCTGTTCCTGAATACCACCCAAGGGATTTCGTGTTTGATAGTGGCCTCTGGCAGACATGTGTGTTTGCCAGTTAAGGTGATGGTTACTTCTGCCCACCTGAGACCTTTTTTGTGTCTTTAGATTTGATTCCCTGTCAATAAAAGCTCAAAAAGCTGCATTACATTTTTTCCTCATTTATCAAGCAAAATACTATTGAAGTGTTATAAAACAGTGGTAATGAGAGGGATACTAATACAATTAGTGTGATTTGAGTGATCAACAGTCTTCCAAGAATTTCAGTGCTGGAGCATTTGGTTATATCATTTAATGATAATGGATATTGATCAATCTGTTAATATCACTAAGAACCTCTGGGGACAGTTATAATCCAGATTTGGGCTTTTATTGTGAAGTTGACTTGCTGATTCTTTTATTTATGTATTCGAAAATATCCTAGAAGTAATGATTTTTATTTATTTTTACTTACTGGTCTGTGCCCCCAACCCTCTGGGTCCTTCGTAAGGGTCTTTTGCAGTTCCCCCCAACCTCCCCTCTCAGGTTAAGGTATAACATGCCCGAGATCTTAAACTAAGTAACACGAAAAAGTTGATACTCTACAGGGCCTGACTCTGCAGTTCTTACTCGCATGAATTATTCTGTTGAACTGCAGTTCAAATAAAAAATTTGCAGCCCAGAGTCATGAAAGAGGAAAAGTAAACTGGGGTGGGCCTTTTAAAGCTGTTTTATGGAAGTGCTTGTGTTCCACAGACCCGTGCGTTCCCCCTACGGCCGGTTTAGTTGATAGTGCTGCTATGACAGAGGTGACGTGCTGCACGCCGAGAGCCAGTTCAGCCTCTGCTGTCTAACAAACCTGCTGTCTAACAGATCCTGTTAGCCCATGTGTGGGGTTTTGAATAGTAACGGTGACCTTTGCTGTAAAAGCCACGCTGCCCAATATTTTAACCGGATACTTTTTCACGTTAGTTACCAAACTGATGGTGAGGCACTTTCTCCTAATTTCAGCTGTGAATTCAGAGCAACTGCTGACCTTTATAAATGGAGGTCACAGGATCAGTGTGAATGGCAAGCAGCTGCAGAGTGGCATATGACTGTGGTCATTGTCCTCCCTGAATTACTAAATTTCTTATTTTAACAACTTCGCTAGTACAAAAAAAGACCCATCATACAGTCACTCCTCTCCTACACAAGGAAATCCATTGTTGTTTCAGTAGTTTGGGAAATTCATCTGTTGCTAGCACATTATGGGAACATAACTTCTCTGTTTAGATGCATTGCAAAACCGTTTCCGTAGGCTGTGAATCTTTTGTTAAAATTTGGTTTTGCAAAGAGAGGGGAGGAAGTCTTTCTGCTAAAATTGTTCTTAAAATGCAGGAACTTTGGAATGAGTTTTGGGGTTTCTCAGGTAACCTTCTCAAAAATGGGTTTTATGCTAGATGGAACAATTCACAAAAATGAAAATTGCTGAAGTGAGAAGGCAGATGGTGTCATTTCCCCCTTTAACACTGTTAGATATATGGGGGGAAAAATCCCGGCAGCTAGCACATGTTTTCAGATTCATTAATAGAGTGAAGAGTCATCATTTGGTGAAGTACTAACATTTCACTCTCAACCATGCAATGTTTCTCTGTTACAAAATAACTTGAAAGTTGAGTGCAAAAAGGAAACAGTGCATCCTTAGAAATTAGGAAACTAAAAATGTATATACGAGGAGGGTTTGTAGTAATGCAGTATGGTATCTCTTTCATCCTGACTGTTGGCTAGGTACTGTCTGAAAAGAAAACCCCAAATACTTGAATTTAAAATGGTGTATTTCTTGTTTTTTGGGCTATGCCTCAAATACATGAAACAGCCAGTCTCTTCCTTCTATAGAAATCGCTATGTAGGCTGCTGTTTTAGGCGGGAAGTGTATTTATCTTCTGTCAGTCCTAGATTTTGAATGTTCAGTAGCTTAGGCAGCTGGAAATTAAAAGTCTTGGACAGGTTCTTCTGTCACTAATAACCTGATGGCTGTGCTATGAGAAGCAGCGTTTGCACTTCTGTTGGGTTTGTTACGTACAGGGAGCAGGGGAGGCAGCAGTACGGGGTTTGAGAATTGTGTGTTTGGCGGATTATACAGCTAATCCATTTGTTTGAAGTGGAAAGCCTGGGTGCATGGTAGGGATCAGAAAAGCATGTGGGACTTTCTAAGGCTCCTGAATGCTGAAAGAGAAGCGGGACTATACAAGCTGAGGAAGCAGGGATTCCGTTTTGTTTATTTTTGCTCTTTAAATTCAGTGTCTTGCTGCTGCTGGGAAGAAGGTGGCAATTTTCAAAAGGGCCTCTCTCTGCTGTTTAGTTGTGTAGGGTAAGGAAATTTTCTGGCAGAAGGGCTGGTACTGGCACTGTTATAGAAGAAATGGGATAGGAAAGGTGCTGGTCTAGTGGATGACATACGGGATGGATTCAGACCCCTGTGCTACCAGAGGTTCACTGGACTTGGTTAAGTCACTTAGCGTAGGCTGGGCCTTGCGCCTTTTTATCACAGACGTGGCTATGGCATCTCAGTGTGTGCTGAAGGGATAAAATTAAACATGAGTATAAGGGTGTTGGATAACAGTCGTATAGCTGCTGAGAAGGTATAGCAAAGTTTGCACATCTGATGTGTGTCCCAAGGTGTTCATGTCGTCTCAACTCTCAGCTTTCCATCTTTGAAGCTATGTTCATGGATTTTTACTTCTCACTGTGGAACATAGCAATCAAGAGAATGATGTGTAAATCTCGCCTTGTTTTCATTGCTACGTGTTCTCTGTTTGGCTCAAGTGCTGGTGTCAGAAAACTCCAACCAGTTCCATCTCGAGCAGGATGTTAAGGAAACTTCAAGTGTACTCTGACCTTCCTTCTTGGGTACCACACATACCCAGAGGTTTCCAACCCTCCTACTGAAAACAACATCATAGCTTATTACAGTATAAAAAGGGCTCATGTGGCTAAGCTTCATATAAAGATCCACTTTCCAAGTATCCCTTACTCTTTGTGCCAGCTTGTGTGGTCTTCGGCTGAACCGCTTTGCAGGGGAAGGCAATAAACTTTTGAGGCAGCAAATTTTTGTCAGTACGTTTGCCTGGCTGCTGGCTCCAGACTTTGGTGTCTGAGCTAGAAATAGCTCAGAGATCTGATCCGGGGGGCAGGTGGGAGTCTCTCCAGAGATCTGGGGGCCATATGGATATTCCAGTCCTGCACAGAGTGAATGGCTCACAGTGGCTTTAGGCAACTCATGTGATGTCCTTGTGCTTCACTAAGTCCAGCTGGAGTTCCTGGCTGAAAAATAATTGCTGTCTGCTTAAAGATTTCTTGGCTTAATAATTTCTAGGAAGGGAATGGGATATGCTCAAACATATATCAGCCCTGCTGTGCAGAACCTTGATGGTTTATAGAAAACTCTTCCTCATGCATTGTATTTCCTATATGGTAGTTGTATATAAGCCAGTGTAAGCAAAAAAACTCAAACACAAAGCTTCTTCAAAGAGCATGTGTTGGTATAGGTACTTCTGTTAATAAAAGAGGTAGTCTGCTTTGGAGCTGAGCAAAGATGAATGACTTAATCTTTCCTGAACATAAAAGAAATGCTAATTTATCTAGGTTTTTCAGGGTTTATAGTGAAAATGGAGCTCGATGTTGGAGTAAGCAAACATAGATATCACTGTTACTATGGCACCTAAGAAAGTGTATGCTGTCTACTTTGAGAAATTATATGGCACTGAAGTAAATGAGCATTAAAATAAATTTTACATTTCTGTGCGTGGGTGGGAACTTCTTTAATAAGTTAAAATGTTGCAGTAATTTCTGGGATATTTTGCATAAGGTGGTTACAACTTTTTTGTTTTGAAGAATACTAGGGATGCTCGTTCAGCTCTCCCCACTTCCCAGCAGCAGATGCTCTCCCTCCTACTACACTCACTTAGATATTTTATAAAGATGCCATTCTACTTTATGCTCTAGGGTACATCTGTTTAAGTCTATCTCCTTTGCTTTCTGTTGACATTAATGAATATTGAGTGTGCCGAATTAAGGTTTTGATGTGCAGGTAGAAGTAATTATCAAAGTATGTTGTAGGGCAGGTTAAGAGAAGGAAAACTTGTCCTCCTTGAATGAGTATTCTGGGTTGTTTTCTGCCCCATTTATCATCTTTCATTTTCTGTAAGCAGATGTTAGAGAAGAGGAGTAACATCACCCCTATGGTTAGAGTCAGCACTTACGGCTTGTTACAGCAGGGCTGGTTTGTTTGTTTTCTGTTTCTTTCACTGTACAGAAATGAATGAAATTGAATCCCCACATGTATGACTCCTGCGTTGTACCTGGGCAGTTACACAACATATTAAATGGTGATGGTGTGTTAAAACAAACTCCATCGTGGTCCTCCCCTCAGTCCTTAATTGTTGGTGATTAAAATGCCAGTGCTGTCTATAAGCAGACAGACTGTTTGCTCTGCCTTGACTGTTGGTGATTAAAATGTCTGTGCTTGCTGTAAGCAGACGGGCTGCTCTGCAGCATGCCCTTACTGGCTGCCTTGTGGCTCTTCCCAGCAAGCCTGCGTCTGCAGATCTCACAGTGTTTCATGAAGATGAGGGGGAAGAGCACTACATATACAAGATGATTTACTCGGAAAAACAAATTGTGTGCTTGGGATACCATCCTCATCTCATGCTCTGTCAGTTTGGTGCCACCTCATTTGGGGCGTTTACTGCTTTGTTGTATTTGTACAGTAAGTGACATAACTTTGGCAAAAGCTTGGATAATTATTTAAAACTGTGATGTATGTGTGGTATTTGGTTTTCCAGCAGCTTAAAAGCCTGTTAACAAGTGTTTTCTTCTCTAGGGATGGATGAATGAAATTTACAATTATGATCCAGAAACATACCATGCTACGTTGACTCACTCTGTCTATGTACGACTCGAAGGAAGCACCTTAAGACTTTCAAAACCCAATAAAAATATTTCTAGAAGGGCTGTGTACAATGAGCCAAAGCCTGAAGTCACGTACATCAGCCAGAAAATTTATGAACTTACAGAGAGCAAGGTGAGTGTGCCCTACTTATATCTGATTTTAACAAAGAATACTTTGAAACTTTATTTTTTGAAATGTTGAAATTTGTTTTTCACTCCTCTAGTTTCATGTGCTGTCATTATGTAAACAAAACTGTTGTCGTGACTAACTTGCAAAAGATTGTGCTGGGGAGGAAGATTGAGCAGGATTTAGAAAAAATTACATATTTACACAGTAAAGGAAAAGCATGCTTTTCCTCTCTCAGTTCAAAGCAGAAGTTAACGCATGGGAGTTTAGAGAATTGTTCCCCATACATTAGATTACTGCGTGACTGTTCTGAAGCTTACACCAAAATGCGTAACCTTTGGTGGTTGTCTCTGTCCCAAGGCAGTTCAGACAACATTTGCATTTCACTTGAAGGGGAATGTACATTGTATATAGATGTAGGAGAGGAGAACGAGAGGTGGCTGGAACAGACACGACTTGCTGTTGGTACCCACTGTCTAGGGAAGGAGATTGGGATTTTTGCAGTTGTAAGAGTGCATCAAGAATAATGCTGGGACAGTTTTCCTACATGTTATTTGCCTCCCTCAAATCTGTGGAGAGTTACCATGTGAAGTTGATTCTGTTGGCATTGTATTAAGTAAGACATCAATACCCCATTATTAAAAGAATGGATTTTTTTAATGTGCTGCATCAATAGAGGGCCTTGGCAGTACAGATGTGGGAGGAAACTATGCTTCAATTGACTGTGGGAGTTAAAGGGAGAGAGGGACCAAGGTGACAGTGAGGAAAACCTCCCTTCGTTTTCCTGAATTAGTATGGGAAAGGAGCTTGCCATCAGCTCTGCTTTCCATTAAAGGAAGACAGTGAAAAAGATAAAGCAAAACCTAAGATTCCTGCCTATTGCTGATTTGTTTTCCCATAATGAAGACAAGCAAAGCTATCACATGCTACAAGAGCACTTGATTGACAATTGTTCTCCATGGTATCTTAGAAAAATTTCCAGTACTTCCTCCTTCCGCCACCCCCAGTTGGTTGCAAAAGTGCTGGGTGCCCTGAATATAATAAGCAAATTATGGCTATTCTCCAAGGTATTTACCCATGGTTTTTGGAGAACAAAGGGAAGTTCAGCCCCTAAATCAGAATTTTTAACTCTTAGTACTCTTCTCATCACTTGCATTGTCTCAATTCTCTCTGGATATACTGAATTTAGAATATAATTTATAAATAAAGGAATAAAATCACCTTTATTCCTTGATTCTTACATACTTGATGTGACTATTGCCAGCTTCAAACACTCGATTTCATGAGGGGGGCCTGAAAAGTTGAGTTTAAAACTCAGTTTAGATTCTCATTACCTACCCCATGGTCACAGAAATAAGGTTCTTGTTTTTTCTATTTTTTCTACATAACTATGAGAATAAGATTTTTTAAATAAAAACTGAGTTTCTCCACATGATTGTAGAAGTCTAAGCTACTTGAATGGTCCTTGTTTTAGTTCCAAGGCTATGGCTCACCACAGACCTAGTGACAGCAGTGGATTGGACATCAACCAGCTATAAGTTAGGGGCCAGTTAAACCCAGCAGATCCAGTGTAGGATCTGTATCTCTCGTGTTCCTATGTTCTTTATGTGACTACAGAAACAGAGAAGATACAACTGAAAAATAAGTTAATTTAACCCTTTCATTTATCCTTCAGATTTCCCTGGTTCCTAAGAGTCTGGCACGAAAACGGATTTGGAATAAGAAGTACCCTATTTGCATTGAACTTGCTAGACAGGATGACTTCATGTCTAAGGCCCAGACTGATAAAGAGAATACAGAGGAAAAGTTATCTGCTGAAAAAGTGGACTTGAACAATGAAGAATCCAAGAAACCTCAGGATGGAGCAAAGTACACTAGCCAAAAAGATCAAGTGCTTTATCTCTTTGGAAGGACAGGTAGGGAGAAGGAGGAATGGTTCAGAAGGTTCCTTCTTGCATCCAAGCTGAAGTCTGAAGCAAAGAAGCTGTCCAGTTTATGTGGGAGCAAGCCAGGTATTCAAATTTTGTATTTTAGTAAAAGCATCTATTAAAAGAAACAAGCCAAAGTTATGTTTTCCCAGTGGTAGTTATAGCAACTGTGGAGCCATAGTGATCTTTACAGACAAATACTACTAAAGACACTCTTCTGCTCCTTATCTTGGCCTCGCATTCCCACCTTCCCACCCTGCCTTTTCCTCCCTTGGCTATATACTTGGCTATATGCCCTCAAATATTCTTACTATTTTTAGATTGTTTTATGTGAATACACTATTTTTCAGTGACTGTAACAACTCCTGTAATTTTTGTTAGGATTAATTGTTCAATCCTTTTTTTTTTTTTTGGGCCACAGCAACCCCATGCAACGCTACAGGCTTGGGGAAAGAGTGGCTGGAAAGCTGCCAGGCAGAAAAGGACCTGGGGGTGTTGGTTGACAGCCGCCTGAATATGAGCCAGCAATGTGCCCAGGTGGCCAAGAAAGCCAATGGCATCCTGGCTTGTATCAAAAATAGCGTGGCCAGCAGGACTAGGGAAGTGATCGTGCCCCTGTACTCAGCACTGGTGAGGCCGCACCTCAAATACTGTGTTCAGTTTTGGGCCCCCCACTACAAGAGGTGCTGGAGCGTGTCCAGAGAAGGGCAACGAAGCTGGTGAAGGATCTGGAGCAGAAGTCTGATGGGGAGCGGCTGAGGGAGCTGGGACTGTTTAGCCTGGAGAAAAGGAGGCTGAGGGGAGACCTTATTGCTCTCTACAACTACCTGAAAGGAGGTTGTAGAGAGGTGGGGATCGGTCTCTTCTCCCAGTTAACAAGTGATAAGACAAGAGGAAATGGCCTCAAGTTGCGCCAGGGGAGGCTTAGACTGGATATTAGGAAATTTTTCTTCACTGAAAGGGTTATCAAGCATTGGAACAGGCTGCCCAGGGAAGTGGTGGAGTCGCCATCCCTGGAGGTATTTAAAAGACGTTTGGATGAGGTGCTTAGGGACATGGTATAGTGGTGGTCTTGGTAGTGTTAGGTTTATGGTTGGACTCAATGATCTTAAAGGTCTTTTCCAACCTATACGATTCTGTGATTCTGTGATCATCTAGCCCAACCGTCAATCCAACACCTCCATGCCTATTAAACCATGTCCATTTTCTCTCTGTACTGTTGGAACTGATGTCAATATTTGCATTATTAGACTCAGTTCTCTTATTACCCGTTCTTCCTCCTCCATACTTCCTTCCACTCCAGTCTCCAGTAAAGACTAAAGAGCTTTCTCATGGGTTAATGTCATAAGCAAACACATTTTTGTGTTTAAATAAAAAGTCCTGTGCTAATATATATATATGAACCAACAAACATGTTAGTCTACAGTATTGATCAAATGTTTGAAATACTAATTTAAAACCATCCTCTGATATAATTTTAAATCTGCATGACTCATGCTTTTCTGTCTTTATTATCTGGGAAGCTTTTTAAAAATTGGTTAACATCATTATTTCTGGCACATAACTTCTTGAAATGCAAATGCAAAATTAATGTCTAATTAAAATTCTAATAGTTACATGCTTTTGACAGTCCTTTTAATTGTAACAGCCTATAATTAAATGGGGGGAAAAAAGTTTAGTTATAGGTATATTTTAATCACATGGCTTTTATTTTAGGCATTCCCCAGCAGGGCTGTTGGAAATTCTGCCATATGTTATACATATGTGAATGTCCATATTTAAATATGCTATTGATCAGCTGGGTTTTCCAGTCCCACATCCTGCTGAGTGCTGAATCATACCAAATATTGACTAGTTTGGGTTTAGGGCCACCTAAGCACATAGTAGTGGAATTTACTTTTACCCTTCAAAATGAGAAAGCACTACTCTGAATGGTCTTTTTTCAGAATAAGTTATATCTGCAAGCTAATTTTGTTAAGTGTTTGATCATACACTCTGCTATTTGACTGTCAGGTTCCTTTTCTGTTAAACAGGTATTATTCCTTTTAATTTAGGGATCTTGCCAACACACAGTAGAACCGATAGTCAATCTGGAGTTCTCACACACAGCCGAAGCAGCAGCAAGGGAAATGCAGAAGAAATTGCATCCCAGCCAAAGCACAAGGATCTGGCTGGCAATGTGCGGCAGAAAATGCTTCTGGACTACAATATTTATATGGCAAAGTGTGTTCCACATGAAAAGAAAAGCCCTTCAGGTAGTCCAGTCCTCAGTGCAGATAGCAGCCCTACAGCTGTGAAAAAGGTAATACTTTTCCCTCAAAAGATGCATCAGAGGTGGTGATATATTTTATCTTGTTAACTACTACTTTAAAAATTAGTTATGTAGAAAGAAAAATTAATTTATTTAACTACAGATTGGACCTAAACTTTTTATAAAGTCAGTATGGGTTTTCACACTTGCCAGTTCCCTGTTGACCAGTTTCTTCTTAATGCAACACACAAGTTTTTCATTGATTTAGTTTGATTTCTTGTCTCCCAAGAACATCTGTGTGTTTTCTGGCTTTTGCAGTGTCTTGTACCTAAAAGACTGCACAGCTGAAGGCAGTATGGCTGTAGGTTTTCTTCATTAGGAATGCACAGGTGTGTCCTAAAAACTATCTGTCCCAAAATAACTTGTATCTTATGCTTAAGATTAAAACAAACAAACAAAAAAATCAAACAAAATTCCAGAAACCTCACTTCCCAATAGTAGTAAAAAGGTAAATTTTTCTGTGTATATTCTAAAGTAGATTGAACTAAAAGCATATTTTTGAGGTCCTGGCTTGCTGAAACAATTTAAATGGAATTTTTAGTACTTGGTAGTAAAATTGGTCTTAATTTTCTGCTGATTGTGGGGAGCTAAAGGCCTTCTACCATTCCTGAGTGCATCTGAGCACCTGATTGGGACAGAACTGTCATATAACACAAGTATAAGTTGGATGCTGTTCGTAGCAGTTTTTTTAGTGCAGCTATTACACTATAAAATCTGTTTTCAGCCCCACATTTGGCTTCACTCATGCACTCTGGATCACATGAAGCAGTGCTTTTTGTCCTGGACTGAGAACTGTTTTTCTGTTGCATGTTTCAGAAAGTGCTTAACCTCTTCAGTTCTCAAGAATGATGTCCTGGCCCTGTTGCCATGAACAGGTTTAGGAATTTGCCTTTAGTATGTATCTGATGGTTCTCTGACGACAACAGTGGGACAGTTTTCACTGCTGCTTGGGTTGATTGGGGGACAGAAATGGAATTGGCTCTTGTATAGACTACAGCTTGGTTTGGACAGTCTTACTCAGAAAGACATAAGGCACGGATGGATGGATCATATGGTTTCCATTTTTAAAATGTCTTTTAAAGCAATACTAAATGGCTGATGTGTTAGTATTGTGTAATACATAGCAGTGTAATAGTGAACAATATCTATAGCTCCGCTTAATCCTTTGGCCTCTTGGACTGCATTTGAATCACTCTTAATAAACAGAACCGTAATATTAAGTACAACACTCTTTATAAATGGATCCTTAATATTAAGTACGATCACCATTCATTTAAAAGATGTAATTTGTCATGCATCTTTGTTGTCAGACTTTCATACAATGTCCAGAAAGGAGTAGGAGGCCATGGTGTAGTATACAAATAAACATATCTTGTGTTCCCCCAGAAAAAAAGATATTCTAGCCTCTGACAACCCCTGAAGCAGTGACGAATTTGCTGCGGAATCTGGCACGTGTCAGAAATCATTCTATAAATAGATCACAGTGCTGGCAGGAAACTTGGATCACAGCAGAAGCTACTAACCCAGCAATTCTGTCTGCATGAGGCTGCAGCCATTGGGAGCAGTCGTTGCCAAGAAATGATGTTCAGAACTCTAGCATCTACCTGTCTCCTCTTAGAAAGCACTGCTTTTCTGCTGGCTTCAGGATTTCTGCCTGTAATAATGAAAGGCAAATTCTCCTTTCATTGCAGGCAGTTGAGAGATGTTAAGTATGTTGTCTTTCCTTCATGTAAACCTCCTGGTTTTAATGAAATACATGATAGCATGTACACCCAAAATTATTTCAGCTGCCTTTGCTTTCATGTCAGCAATGCAACATCTGAACACGTATCTCCAAGTGTTTTGAGACCCAGACATCATCCTTTTGGACTGTAAACAAAACTAATGCAGCAGAAGGAACAATATGGTTTCCTGAATCCTGTATACAAACACTGGAAGGAAGGATTTGTTTCCCTGTACTGCATTTGTTTATCATCTATTTGTGATGTTTCTGAACTGGATTTAAGGATGTAAGGTTGGGGTCTTGCTTTCCTATTTTTTGATAAAACAAAAGAAGAGTAGGGTAGCTGTTTTTCTAGATCCTGTTGGGAAGAGAGAGTGTCTCTACTACAGACACAATTCTAAGTCTGCCCAGTCTGGGTTTATCTGCTTTTTCTGCCAGAGCTTAAGTTACAGACAACTTTCTCATTTCATTGCTAGAGGTGAATCTGTATCTATGTGGTCTCATTCACTCTGTTGCATGTCAGGATGATGACAAGCAAGCTTATGTCAGGCCAGCTGATGTGGTTGTAAAGCTGCTATCTGTGATGAGCATTTAGTGTTCTTAGCTAACCCAGGCTGTAACATTGAACTTCCCAGTATAAATGAGGCCTTTTCTGACCTTAGTTTATAGAATTTATAGAGCTGAATAACCTGCTCTGTGTTTTCAGTTACCAGATGCCCATGTGGAAGCTGAAGAAGAAGAACAGGAGGCCTGGGTGAATGCTTTGCTTGGAAGAATATTTTGGGATTTTTTAGGAGAAAAGTATTGGTCTGATCTAGTGTCAAAGAAGATCCAAATGAAACTTAGCAAAATAAAGGTAACTGATCTGGAGACTTGCACTACACATTCCTAATGGAGGAAAACAAACATGTAGTCTTTGAGTTTTAAAACAGTAGAAGAAACACTTACTTCACACTTGTATGTAAAAGATAAGTAAATAAATGTGATACAGAGTTCCAGTTCAGCTTTGCTATCCATTTCAAAGTAGGATCTCAACATGTTAACTTTGCTGCTTCAGTTTCAAATGAAGTACAGCTGGCTTAACTATTTGTGTCTGAAGTTTTTATGTAAAAAGTAGAAGTATTATAGTATTTACTATAGGGATAAATAGAACTGCTTGTAAGTTATGAAATCTGCTTTGGGAAATAGTAGATTGCCTTTAAGATGGAGGAGATCAAGGAACTACAGTTCTAATGTGCTCCTATTAACTTCAGACATACACTGCTTGCAGGAGAACTCAGTGGGAGTAACAGTCAGGGAAAGAGCTGTCTGTGGAGTGATGGCATATAATTGTGCATCAACTGCATAAGCTCAAAGGGTGAAGGGAGGAGTGATGCTTTTGAATGACTTCTGGGTCTTCCCTTTGCATTCTGTAGCTTCTGAACGGAGTGATGCTTTTGAATGACTTCTGGGTCTTCCCTTTGCATTCTGTAGCTTCTGAACAGCAGCAGTTAATCACAGGGCTGTTTAGCTCCTGATGTTTGGGGAGGAGTTTGTCTGTTCCTAAAGGCAAAGGAAGATGTAGTCTTGCTGACAAAAGCTCTGAAATTTAGCTGCCAGCACCAGCTGCGAGATAGTGTTGCTTGTGCTTTGGGAAATAAGCAGTAACCTAACTCTGCCTTGGCTGTTTCCACAATTGCGACAGCAGGGTACCCAAACATCTCATTGGAAACAGTTTAAGTGGAAAGACTGGGCATGGGGGATGGATGTATTTTTGATAGGTTAAAGCACTGTCTGTTCACAGGAGAGAGCATTTCTGTCCATTAGAAATACTTATAGTAAATAGATACCCAAATCATCGTGATTCTGTGCCTCTATTATAATAAAATTATGATACAGATTTAAAAGCTAATGTGCTGTGAAAGAATTTGCCAAAGGTAAAAATAGCCGAGACATTGATATAACTGCAACTATAAAATATGTGACTGAATTTAAAATGCAAAGAAGTCTTTGATTTTTATGCACAGTAAAATAGGATTTACACTTCATTCTTGAGCTTTTTACATGCTTTGACTAAAAAGCATACTGGAGGTTTAAGGTCAGCATCTGAACTTCAGCACAGTTTTAAAAACATCCCAAGTTCAGATGCTGAATCTCTCGCTAAAATATTACTTTGAAGCTGATAACTGTGAAATCCTAGAACTGGAAGAAACTTGTGGAATTGTATATGTTCTTTCACTGGTGGCTTTTCAGCTCAATCCATTCCTTAAGCTTAATGACCTTTCTTCTCTCAGGAAACAATGATGTTTAGTTCCATAACGTGGATTTGATTTTTACATTCTTTCATTCTTTTCTTTTAGCTGCCGTACTTCATGAATGAGCTAACTCTAACTGAGCTTGACATGGGGATAGCAGTGCCGAAGATCCTTCAAGCCTTCAAACCTTCTGTTGATCACAGAGGTAAATTACATGCTTCCTCTTACGGTTTTGCCAGGTTCATGCCTTTGTACTTGTGGAGAACAGAATTTCGATGTGTTTATCTTGTGGGTGTTTTAATCAGGGGAAGGTACACTTAATAAGAGCTTATTCTGAGGAGATACTGAGTGGTCTCTATCTCCAATAGTAGTAGCATCAGGCTTGGTATGAACATAATTCTGTAGATATGGAAATATGGTCATGTCTTTTCATTGGAAATAATTACTGAACTAAACTAAAATTTGCATGCAACACAGATGCAGCCCTGTATCTGATACTCTGTCATGGACTACAGAGAGCAATGCACATCTCCGCAAGACGGATCTGATTCTGTACCATAGCGGAAAACAGATTTGGCTCTCTGCAAGAGAAGTTGCCCTGTTCTGGAAACAGTGATTCAGAAAATACAATTGTAATAACTCAGAAAACAAGAATACAGTGTTGCTTTGAAAAGAAACTTCAAAATGCAGCATCATTTTATGTCCTTAATATTAAATATGGATTTTTTTAAAGCTGAATGACTTTTCATGCTGCTGCTTTATGAACCAGAACTGGGTTTTTTTCTTTTTTGTTCTTTCTGGCTTGCGTATGGTCACAGGAGTATGTTTGAGGATACTCTTGTAATTTAACTAGTTTCACAGAAAGACAAACTTGGGTTAATGTTTTTTAGCTTCAAAAGTATTTGTTTGTCAAAAGGTAGATGCCATCTTTCTTCCAAGACATGTAATCAGAGCAGTTTTTAATTTTAAATTGTTTCTGAGTTTATTAAGGGTTTCTTAACTTCTCTACTCTGACTCCGTTCTCTCCTTTAGTTACCATATTGTTACACTGGGCTGGAGAATGTGAAAGAGAATTATTTAACTCAAGGTGGAGAAGTTTCTAATTGGTCTAAAGGGAAATACTTCCTTGGAGGACCTGTTGTGGTGCAGCTATGGATTGCATGGCAAACAATTTATTTTTGTTTTAAACTGTTCTTTCAACTCTTAGATGAAGATATCAAAATAATTTCTAGATGATGCTAAAACCAATAAACTGGTAGTGAGATGGTAGGAATTTAATGAATTTACAATACTTGTTAAGAGTGTTAAGAGCCTCTGGAGAGGCTCTAAATTACAGGCCAGCAATAAGCCAAACTTCAGCAAGTCTCAGTAGCATATTTAGAACAATAACAACAAACATGGACAGAGCAATGTTTGAACAGATAATTAGCTGAAAATCATGAGAGGATGAATCTTCACTAGCTCTCCTGTGCACACTGTTTCTAAGTGAGGAACAGACTATCGTGTTTCTTTATGTACTATCGTTTCAGAGCATGAGGGTATTGAACGCCCAGCAGGTATATAGTAGTAGCATGTCCTTTCTTGCAGTGCTGTTTGGAGGAGATTGCCATGCTGAACTTAGTGGGTTTGAGGGGGATTTCTATTCACTGGGACGGTGTGTCTCTTCAAGATCTTAGTTCTGCTCCCTGTTCTTAAAGGTCAAGCAACAGTGGTTCCCCAGGATGGAGAATTTGTGATAGAATTCAGCTGTGCACACTATTAGATAACAAGCCAGTTTAGGCTTCATCTTTGCTCATGTTACATAGTTTGGACCTGGTCTTTTTAAGGTTTATTTAACTATAGTTTTTATGTAAGACTCATTTGTCTGCCACTCTTACTACAGCGCTCTTCTCTAACTCAGATGAGCAGTTATCATCAGACCTTTGCAAGAATACCAGATGCATGAAATTTAGAAGGAAATAAATAAACTTTGTCACTAATACTAAAAATGTTGTGCCACTCAAATCTCTTGACTAAAAAGCATGAGAAGGTTAGTAAGCTCTAACCTTTCCCTTGTAAAAGTGTGAACAAAACAGACTTTGGGGAATTATTAAAATTCTCTTGGACATACATAACACGTTAACTAATGCTGCCTGTTGTATCCAAATGCTATTGTTTGCCCTTATCTCACTTGAGACTTGCAAGTCTTTAGGGAAAAGCCTTATCTATAAAAGACTGGGTATTTTGCTCTCAACTTCTTAAAAGTATGTTTTCCACTGAGCTTTATAAACAAAGCATGTTTGAAAAGAGCAAATTGTTTTGTTGTCACAAGGAACAAAACCTGTCTTTTAAGAGAAGTAAAAATTTAATAGATGGAATAAGCTCATGTGTAATCAGTGTTCGGGGAACTAAAACATATTGCTACTTCTTGTCGTATGCTTCCTGTGTGGGACAGCAGGTTCTCCACAGTACTTATGAAATCCTCCAGTGTCCCCAGTAGCAAAGCGGCTTCACCATTGGTAGAAATCTTATTTTGAGTTACAGAAAACAAAGTGAAAACTTTTTAAAATTGTTAACATGTATGATGCTTGTCAAGTGGTTTCGTGGTTTCTTTTTAAACGAACTTATGCTTTGGGGGTTCTTGTCAGTGTTTCACTTTGCCTAGATTTAAACATTTTTTTTAATTCCTTTCTCTGTTCTTGTAACTTTAGTTGTAACCAAAGACTGTAGTTCTGAGTCATGAGATGGGATTTAGGAGACTGATGAACACTTGGCTTCAATTAATTGCCAACAACAGCACTGAGAACAATTAACTCCTTCAGTTTCTTGTTCAGTTGAACTGTGACAAGGAAACAATTATGGTAGAATTTGTAATCCTTGTAACTTCTTTCATATTGTCGAATAACGTGAACTCTAGTATCTGAGTTTTTTAAGAGCTTGCAGTGAATAATTACTGAAATAACTTGTTTTGCTATTGTACTTAAAAAGGACATAAATAAGTAAGGGGATAATAATTGGAAATGCTTGTTTTCATAAGGATAAATGTATTTGTTGGTAAGTTGACCTATGAATAAACCACACATGGGAAAAAAAAAAAAATCCTAAAACTTCAGGCCAGTATCCAGAACAAACACTTTTAAGAAATACTTTTTTTTTTTAAAGTTTGAGACAATCAGTCATTTAAAGTAGCCTTTTGTGAGGCTTTAAAATGTAGTTACTAATTGTGATGTGCTTTGTTTCATCCATACTTTTTCACCAGTGCTTGATTACAAGCAAAATATTGTTTTATTATATGGCTCCTCTAAGTAACTAAATTTGTTAACAGACAATGTTGGGGGGGGGGGGAATCTTGTTTCTGTTAATACAGTCCTATTTGGGTGACAGCATATGCTGTAGTATTTACTGTACTTCTGTCAAGGCTAGGGAACCAAATAATTCTGAATAAATTGTACCATCTGGCCAATTCTTCACCCCCTCTCCCTCCCCTACCTCCCTTTTTCCTTCCGGAAAATGCGTATGAACGTTTTCTGGCCAGAAGGAATTTTCCCTCCCAGTAATGGCATCCTTTGCTTAATTTGACCTACTGTTAAAACAACATTGACGTTCGAAGCATGCTGGCTCATTGGTTATCCTAAAAGTCTGTTCAGCTGTTTTCTTGTTTCTGATGATCTTACTGCTACTTTGTTACTGTAAAGGGGGGGGGGGGGGGGGGGATCTATGTAAGCTTGTGTTTGAGTTCTTGTGTTTTGTTTTAGAACAGCATTAGAAAAACTGTATGATGGAAAAGATAATTTGGGTTAGTAAAGAAGCATCTTGCCTTCAGTACTGCTTCCAACATGTAATCTCATAGTGTATCAATGACCTGGTCTTTGGGAGCTGTGTGTATTTCTGTTAATATAAATGGGTGGGACTGGGGACAATGCCATTCTTCTGATACGTTTTTGCAGAAAAGAAAACAGTTGTTCTTTAACTGAAAAAGGGTGTCTTTTGTAGATCAATCAAACCCAAAGAGTAGTTACCATTAATTGCCTCTGAATAAGTAAATAAAAGTAGAATGCATTAGTGGTTGATGTGCCAGATACTGGTAGGGCATATTGCGTGCAGCTGCAATGTCTGGAAAGGGAAGGTGCATAATCTATGCTTAGTGGCATCTAATTTCTAATCTCTGGGTCACAAATACCTTACAGCTTTTTTTAGTCAGTGGGACTGCAGGGTGTCACTTAAGAGGCAGGACCTAATCTTGCAATTATTCCCAATTCTTTTCGTGATTGCGATAAGCAAGTAGTCTGCCCAGACAATAGGATTTAATTCTAGATGTGTAGTATGAAGTTGTTCTAAGTAATGACCTTGTTTGCTGTGACTCATAAGAAGAATGCCTATATCTGAGTTACTGAGCAAACCTTTTCATACTTCTTCGATACACCATTGTCAAAAGCAAAAGAGACTGCAGGTTGTGATGTGTGACAAGCAATATTGCTCTGGGATTTCAAGTTTTGCTTCATTTAGACAATGTAAGTAATACAGAGAAGTGTCCTCATTACTGTTTGGCTTGGAGAAGTACTGTAAATAGTTTAGAAGTGAATCCCTGATTGTATTCTATTTTCTTTATCTTGATTCAGATCTCTTAAGCAGTTTAGGTGTGCGTAAATCACACTCCTTTTTTTAGATCATTAGCTGTACTCACTGATCTGTCTTTCAGCGTGGCTTTGATTCATATCTGAATGTTCAACTTTGTTCCATAAGCTTAATGTAAACAGAAAACTTGCTTTGATAAGCTTGTAATTATTTGTGAATTAATGACATAATCGATTGACGAAAAAGTAGTTTTTCTCTCTGGAAAAAGTGTGATGTATGGACTCTTTTTAAACGAGTGTTGGCTTGACATTAAAATAAAGTGATTGTGACTGTTCTTAAAGTGACATATTTTGTTGTTGTTGTTAATTTTAGGACTTTGGATTGATTTGGAAATGTCCTACAATGGATCTTTTCTAATGACCCTGGAGACCAAGATGAACTTGACCAAACTTGGTAAAGAGCCACTTGGTGAAGCACTTAAAGTTGGAGAGATCGGCAAAGAAGGGTAAGGTATTACAATAGTAGAACCAAGCAAGAGCTTTATAGTGAAAAAGTGAAATTTTCCTTGTGTATATGCAGCTCTGGCTCTGCAATAGATTGAAAGGAGTTGGGGGGGTTGCGTACATGTGCGTGTAGATCTTGGCCTTTCTGTGCAACTTGAATGTTTGATTACACCATTGATAACTGTCTTAACAAAAGGCTTTTGTAGCACAATCTTTTTATATATATATATATATATATATATATATATTTTTAGTAGGATTTAAAAATGTTCTGTGACTAAACTTTAGTTTTGTCTTATGCTTGATTTGGGGTCTTAGCCAATGAGACTTGAATATTGGAGATACATGCAGATCTGGAGATAGATGCATGTAACGTGCTACTACAGCATGGTACAGCTACAGTTGTAAACCATGTAATAGTAAACAACTGTGGAAGGTAAATAGGCTGTAATTGTTATGTAAAGACGTTTTCAGTAGCTTTATTGCATCATGGGAATAATCACACCCCTACTTTTAGTCTCCAGTTTTCCTCATATCCCACTTCTATTTACCTGCTATGTCTAAGTGAAATGCCTTATCGATGAACTAATTAGAAAGCACACATACTGCAACTTACCTAACTTGTATTTGTGCTTTCCCTTTCATTTTTATGATGTTGTTTGAATTTCATCAATCTGTCCGTTTGTATTAACCTGGTGAGTGACACCTGTCAAATATCCATCCCGTCAGCTGTGGAGTGTTTATTCTTTGTGCTGTATTCTCTTTGTACTTAAGAAATCTTCAGTCCCTGAACAGTAGGTGGTCTCTGATTTAGCGTACAACCACTGCCAACAACTCAAGAAAATATTCTCTAAATCTGGCCATTTGTTTAGATATGAATAAAATGTGGTCTTTCAGAATTAAGATACTAGATGCTTTGTATACTCATGTCATAGCTCTGACCATTTATTCTGAGATATCTTGAAGTAATTCTTATAGCAGCACTATATTACAGTGTGGTCATGACAAGAAAATAAATGTGAAAAAACTAATGGCTGAATGATCTCATACACTGGTAGAAATTCAGAGGATTTAAAATCGACCTAGATTCTCATTGTCACTGCTTGAAATATTTATTTCTGAATTTACATCAGTATAATTGGTAGGTATGATTTTTGAAAAATCCCTTTAATCTTGTCCACCCAAAAAATAGGGGATAGAGAAGGAAATCTCTATTCAAATCGAATTCTTGCTTTTCTTCCCCATCCCTTCAGGATTTTGTGTATTTTTATATCTGTCCAGTGCAAGAACAGCCTCAGAAATAATTAGTGAATGCATTGATTTAATATTTAAAAATCAGCTTGATTCTAGCTGAGCAATAGGCCCCCAGCAACACAAATATAAATGTCTGTAGCTAAGCAACCAACTACTTGAAGGTATAACCATTAACTGTATTCCTCCCTGCACATGGCTGTGATGTTTCAAAGGTACCATGCCAGCTTTACATAAAGAGCAGTCTAATGTATTCTAGTTTGAATGAGGTTTTTGTGGTTGCTTGGTTGTTTTTTTTTTCCTTAAATACAATGGATATTATAAAGAAACAAACAAATTAAAGACTCTGAGAAGTATAGAACAGTTTGATTCTCATCTATGCTTTCCATTGTGTTACTTAATTTTACTGGCTTTTTTAATTATCAGTTGATAATTGCTGTAACAAATCAAACTATTCTGCATGTGCTTGCATCCGCAATCATATTGTCTGTAAGTGACGCATGTTGGTTGCTTACGCTCATTTCTGTCCCTCAAGAGCCTAGATCAAACCGCCTCTTGAGATGCAGTAACCACAAACTCATGTAAGAAAGGCATCTACTCATCCAGAAAGAGGAGGGTGGGGGAAGCAGCACTGAGTTTTAACTGTCCTTGGATATTGTCAGTGTAAAGAGACACACGTGGTTCAATGTTGCAGTCCATTCTATCGTTGCTGCTGCGTTACTGTTTGAAATAGAAGTGTGCTGTTATACAGTTTGGTAATGCTGTCTTCCATGCATTCTAAGGAAAATGCAGCTCTCAAAAAGGGTGGAAAACTATTTAATTGCCAATTTTATAAAATTAATACAGTAGCAGGTTCTAGCATACCGGAGATTAGGCAAATGCAGGCAGGCTAACCCAAAGTTACCGCAGTTTCTCACCCCATCAGTCCTTTTTGCTATGTTGTACTATGTAAAAACAAACCGACAAATAGCAATTCATAAAATATTGTGCAATCTGCTCAGGAACAATACTGTAGCTCCAAAGTGTTTTTCTGCTGATGTTTGTGTCATATAAATGGTCCATTGTATGCAGAGATCCCCTGAAATCTCAGTCAAGCTTATTTATTGTTGCTTTGTTTAATGCGAGGAAATCTTGTGGTCTTAGCCAGTCGGTGCATGCTTGTGGAGGCACTTCAGAGGGCCAGGCCCCATTACCTAGGCAAATAAAACACCTTCTTGTAAGAAGGTGACACCTTTGAGAGCCTTGAAAATGCACTGGGCATGCTTTGAACTGGGTGGTATGGCGTGCACAGGAAAGTGAAGTGAGGTCACACCCAGGTAAAAAATGTCTAGTTTGAATCTGACCTAAAATCGTGAACTTCTCTGTGAGAAACGGCTCCAGCATTGCTATTGGGGCCAGCGACATGAACCATCCACCACCCCCTAAGTCCTCAGGGAGGTGGTTCAGTTTGGTGTGCTGTTTTGCTCTTCTGCAGCTACAAAATGCATCTCTGGGTAAGAAAAGGAGGTTTATGATTCTGATTCCATAGCCTGGGTAGCAAATTCTTCGGTGTAGAGGGGTCATGGGATTACTGCTCCAGTTCTTAAAGAGGCAGTTAGGAAGGAGTGTTTTGCACTGTGAGCTGTACTTGAACTGTCCTTTTATGTTAGGACTTCATGCAGCAACTTAACAGTTTGTTTTATGTACAGAATAGCAGACAGTAGACTCAGTCCATATCCTGTGTGAGGTTATTAAATGCTTCAGATAAATTTCCAAGAACACACACACACAAAAAGAAAGAAAACGCAGCTATAAACTATATTCTGAACAAGCTGTAGAATATTATAGTCCTGGGTATAGTCCCTAGGGCTAAAACCATGTGCTTTTGAAGCTTATGTTGTATAACTATTTCAAGCTCTTGCATTCGGTAGAGATCTGTTAATACTGAAGTGTATTCACTGTATCCTTCCCTAATTTTAATCCGTTTAAAAGATTTGAAATTTTTTCTGTGATTGTGTACATAAATTCTTCCATAGTTGAAGTCTAGGAATTAGTTACTACTGTGTGATATTTTGTACCCTAAGAGCAGCACTTGTTTGATTTTATTACTTTACTTTTTTCCCCTTTTCTCCCCGTGACATTCTTTGCCTTATTCTATCTTGGACCCTCTTCAGAAAAAACAAGACCTTAAATCCTGTAAACATCATTCACTGTGTCAGAGGAGCTTAAAAATTCACAAGCCTGAAGGTCAATTTCCCTACAAATATAGTAGGGAAAGGAATATTTCCAGCAAAAATACTAAGAGGAGATTATAGCCTAAATTTGTATGGGACAAAAGTATCTCTGCAAAACATGTAGGAAATATGGCTTCCCAGGGTTATGTTAGACTTCTTCTGTTAATGAAATTGCCTTTTTTTTCTACACAAAATTGGTAAGTGGTGACACACACTGTAGCTACAGTAAGGTGAATCACTAGTTTGAGACAACTTTGCTCTGCCAGCGTGAGTGTTGTGCATTTCCTTTTGGAGGCAGATGATTATCTGATTCTCTTGTGCTTTGCATGTGTTACTATTGCTGGAGATATGTCTACACTGCAAAAATTGCATGTGTGTGTGAGTAGACAAAATGGAATTTATTGACTTTGGTTAAAAGTGCTGTGAAGATAAGGTATAGATGTTGTGAAGATAAGGTATATATGTTAGCACATCAGTTAACATCTTTGAGGGATTCTGGGATTCAGTTGGTAGACAACGTCATTTTAAGTTGGAGTCCTATGTTTGCTTTTAGTACAAGACAGAATTGCACGTTCTCACCTTTCAATTTAAAAGCATGTTTTTTGTCAGAGTTTTAAAAACAAACAAAAAACCTGTCCAGCCTACATACTGGTCAACTTCCATGGAAAGCCACAAGCAGCAACAGAGATGCTTTCAAATGTATTTCAAATAATCTCCACATTTGATTTGAATATGTAGAAGGGCCGTTCCCCCGCCATCCTCTTTTATGCAGGATTACATTCCACTGGAGAAAACTAATTTTCTGTGTTGAAGCTAGTTTTGACGGACTGGCTTCAGAGTGGTTTTGGTTTTGTTCTTTTTAGATAGAGTTTATAAAAAAGAAGAGGGGACATTTCAGAGTCTCCAATAGAAATACGTGTAATGTCAGCCAAAGCTGCTATTTAAGAATATTACATTTGACCTGGAAATTGCGTTGTTTCAGTTTCAGGCCAAGGGCATATTGTCTTGCAGACAGCGATGAGGAATCCTCCAGCGCTGGGTCTTCAGAAGAGGATGATGCTCCTGAATTGGCAGGAGAGAAGCAGGTGACTCCAGGAGCAGAAGGGTGAGCTGTTTACATAGTGTTTGTTAATCTTTTCCTCCCGGCCGCATTTCCAGACTTAGTGTAACCCATATCTTGGTCCAGTCCTGTAATGTTCATTGTCACACAGGATGTCAGAGTGTGAGTATATCCAAGTAATTAAGCAAACACAACTCACCCATTTCTAGAGCAAAGAGCAGCAATCAAGCCATGCACTATAGATTGAAAGAAACCTGCTCTGCTGAGTGTTTTACCCTGCTGGGAGCATTGTTCACCATACAGGACTTCTTCAGAGTGACCTGTCCGGTGCACCATTTGACACCTCCTAATTTCTTCACTATTAGATTACAGAGAGAGCCAAATCTTTGGGCCAGAGAAGCTATGGGGACATTCCCCAGCCTGTCTTACCTGGTAGCAGAGCCAAGAACAGGATTTTGTGTGTGAACTTGAAATACTTTGTATACAGCATTATACCCATACTGATCCTGCTGATCCCTTATTTCCAGTGTGTTCTTTTCTTTAAGAAAACAACTGTTATTCAAGCCTAGCTTTCTTGCTCAGGGTTTTGTGTTTTGTCTTGTTTTTCTTCCTCCTTTTTTTTTTTTTTTTTTTCTTTTTTTTTTTCCTCCTTGAAGGGCTTTGAGTGTCTGGGCTATGCAATACTGCCCTCTGATGCTGTGCAAGAATTTTAAAGAAAATTTCCTAACGTCAGTTTTGCCACGTCATTCCTTGTTTTGGCTGCTGTTCTGATTTTTTTGCTTTTTACATCTGATTTGAAATTATGCCATGCAATGAGAAATCTGTAGTAACACTGAAATTTCTCAGACAATCACAATGTTTGCTATGTCTGAACACATCTTGGTGATTTTACAGTGAATATAGCAAAAGGCTCCATGACATATTCAAAATGTTCAAGGGAGTTTCCTTGAAGTTTTACTCCTAAAACCTTTTGAAAACTATGTGATGAATTGTTGGAATTATTTCAATAGGTGCATTTCATATCCTTAAAAAAATATATAGGTCATATAAAGAACTCTGAAGGACAAAGAATTTTTAAGGAAAATACTGAAATAATTTCCTTAGACCTTTCAAAAATCTCCATTACTATCACTATAGAATCTGATGAGAGAGTAACTACTTTATCTGCGTAAAGTTACAGCTAGTGTAAAATCCAAAAGCTGAAATTAATTCACCCCTTTTATTATAAGCTGAGGAGTTTCTTGTCTTACCTTATGCTAAGGAGAAAGTTCTGTAAAAGGCTGAATACACACAAATTTTTTTGAAGGATAGGAAGATGTCATTTCCTTAGCAAGGCTCTCTGCTACGTAACATCAAGAGCCACGATTAGGTATAATACAGTCTGTGAAAATATCAAACATGCTATTCTTAGAGTGTATATTTCTGAAATGGGATAGGTGTGAGAAAAGACACATTCAGTCCTTAAAGCATCTTTTTTAAAAGCTAGGATGCCATCTGCCACTATTGCCAGGAAAAGTAGCCTCTTTTTGCAGGCATAGTTAACCATTTTTGGAATATTATTCCACCCACTGCCAAAATTGCCTTCCTCTTCTTTTTCACCACCTTTATGCTCGTTGTAAATGCTACAATACCTTAAAATGAAAAATTTTTGTTCGACACACACTGTTAAAATAGATTAGACATGATGGGCCTTCTATGCCGATATGTGCATATGTCTTGGTGCATCTGTGTCTTGACAATTTTTTTAGAACGGTAATAGACAGGTTGTCACTTCTGATGCCAGCTTGCTGGCATAAACGATGTAAGTATATTTGCAATTTAAAAAAATGTTGCACTTCCAATGCCATCTGGGAAGGAGGAGTGTTCAGACTGGACGGAATTTCTGCCAGACACTTGTAGTTGACAGAGTACAGCTGCTGTGTGCAGGCTCTGGTAGGTACTGCTTGGACATCTGAATACCTATCTGTTTAGAATTTTTATATCAAATACTCTAATCATTTAATAGGAAATCCATGGGTGTCTTAAAAAACCATAGGTTTAAGAAAATTACCTTGATGTACTCTTTTTCTATTCTCTATCAAAAGGTATGTTGGAGGACATCGGACAAGTAAGATCATGAGAATTGTGGATAAAATTACAAAGTCAAAATACTTTCAGAAAGCAACAGAGACTGAGTTTATTAAGAAGAAAATTGAAGAGGTCTCCAATACTCCATTGCTGCTAACAGTTGAAGTACAAGAGTGTAGAGGAACACTAGTAATTAACATTCCACCTCCACCTACTGACAGAATATGGTAAGAGGAACTTACTGCAGAACTGGGCAATGTTTCAGGTGGGTGCTACCTAAGGGATTGCAACTAAGAAAAAAGGTAAAGTGTAGCTGAAATGGGTTCTGGAAGAGGTGCAATACAAACTAGTTGTAAATGAGGTAGGAACTGCTGTTAAAAGAACATTGACAGTTAATACATTTAAGTATAGGCTTTGTTGGAGTGTTTATAATAAAACCTGTTCTGTGTACTCTCCTAAGGTATGGCTTTCGAAGACCTCCCTACCTGGAGTTAAAAGCTCGGCCAAAACTTGGTGAGAGAGAAGTGACTCTGGTTCACGTAACTGACTGGATAGAGAGGAAACTAGAACAAGAGTTTCAGGTGTGTTTCCTTTACATTTTCATTTCATTAATGATAGTTTTGGCCTATTAGAGGGATGGGTTTTTAAATTTTTGGATGTCCCCTATTTCATTCAACACTAGTCGGTATCCTCCACTGCTCCTGTTCAGTGGAAAGGATGTTAAGAACTCGGCTGAAACTGACTTCTGGGATGGTCTCAAAACCACGTGTAGACCTGGATGGAAATGTGTTTTAGCACTTGTCAAAATGATTTTAGAGATTAAAATGCCATTTCTTTGAAATAGATACTATGTCAGAATTTGTAGTACTTAAATAAAAACATGATCCTAGGTGTTCTTAGATGATAGAGGGCCAAACTGTTGTGTAAAACAAAGAGCAGATGAGGCAGTAAGGTGTTCTGTTACTACTTCCTTTAAAATAAAATCATTTTTAAAAATCACATTGACCATAGTGCGAAATAGGAAAAAACCTCCAAGTTTACAAATACTTGTAGGACAGGAAGACAGTTTACTGACCAGATTCATTCCGGACCCCAACCTGTACAATCAACCAGAAATCAAAACTGCTTGTTTCATTAAAAGTAGTTTGAAAGTATATGGGTAAGAGCTGAGAAAGCATCAGAGTTACGAAAAGTTGGTATGTTTCCTGTAGTGCCATTTCAGTTTAATGGAAAGCGCAGAGATCTTTGTATTTCTGAGCTTCATCTACAGCTGTAACACGACTAAATGCCTTGAGTTAATGGACACTGTATGGCTTCAGTACAGGCATTGACTCAAACAATGCCAAACTCAAGAACCTTTTATCTGGAAATTTGTTGCATTTTTAAACTAAACAAATTGGAAAACTAAGGTTTCAAGTGGCATATGAAATGTAACTTGATTTAATTGCATCTTTTTCACAGAAAATCTTTGTCATGCCAAACATGGACGATGTTTATATTCCTTTAATGCACTCAGCCATGGATCCCCGCTCCTCTACATGCCCTCCTAAAGATCTGATCACGGAGGCCCCTGATCAACCATGACATGTAAAGACTCTTGCAGTTTACAGTATTATAAAAGTTATTCTCATGGTTTTATAAACTGTGCTGTAGTTCTCATCCTTAACTTGTGCCACTTCCCCCCCCCCCCCCAAGGACTGCCTATAACCATACCTTTGTGCTCACTTGCCTGGTTATTGTTCCTGTGTACTTCAGCTACGTGAAGTTTCATTCCATTAAGCAGTTGATTTATTTTTGTACTGGCTGCCATCAGGATTTTAACTCTGAGGCTAAGATGACCTGTTCTTTGGGGGAGGGAGGAGGAACCTAACTGTAATAGATCAAGGAGCTTGATGACACACCTTTTGTTCAGCTTATGTTTTTGTGCTATGTTAATGTGCATTTAAAGCATTGAAAGGTTGTTTGGCAGCAAAGGAACTGCGTGCCAAATGGAAAAAATCCTAAATAAGGAAAGAATTTATAAAACTGGAAGAATATTTTTCTTTCTCAGGCAGTTGGAGGTGTAGAATGAACTGTTTTATGTTCTTTCACTTCTGCAGTCAATAGCTTGTGTCAAGCAATCGAAATATGAAATGCTTTCAGGATAAAAGAATGTAAATTGGATGTATAGGTAATATTGTGATTCAATGTGGTATATACATATTACTTTTTTCATACAGAAATTGTGCTTTTTTTGGGAAGCAAGTAGCCATAAAACACACACAACTATCAGTGAAGGTGGGATTGTCAGATTTTTGTAAATGAGGAGAAAAAAGTTGGCAAAGCCATGAGACCAAACCATAGCAAGCCGCCTTACAGTGAGGTACAATCACCTTGGTTCATGATTAATTCTGAATGTTTATAGACATGAGCACACACACAAAATGTCTAATACTGCACATTACCAGAAGTACTTAGTTACCCTACTGTGTATAGAGCCTCTTGCTCCAATGAAACACCAAGTTTTTTCTTACAGGAGAGTTTGTTGCTGTGAGTCTTTTCCATTGCACTGTTTACACACAAAGCATGGGACCAAATTCTGACGTTACAGCCATGCAACTCCAGGCATCAAATTGCTTGATGTTTGTGAAAGTGGCTGTGACTGAAAGATTTTTGACCCCCATGCATTGGTTTTTTTGGACTTTGTGGAATAGGAATTCAAGCATTGCAGTTACTCAAGCTGATCGTGATGTAATTAAAGACTGTTTCTGCTAATTAATGGCCAAAACTAAGGGGGGAGGGGGAACTGCCTTTGATTTCTATCTGGTATAATAATTCAAGACTAAATGTATGCAGTAAATTCAATATTTGAACACTACATATCCACTGTTTAACACATGTGATATTTTTCTGATACTCAGTGTTGCCAACTGTTCATGGATGTCAGAAAATGTTTTAGTTTACAAAGAAGGTGAGTTTTGGCTCTCCTTTTATAACATGATTTGCTTTTTTTTTAGAAGTACTTTTTTAAGAACTTTTTTGTACGTTGTGTTGTCACATTTGATGTAAATCAAAATTTCCATGTGTGACTTGATGATTTACCATCTCTAAATGAAGCTATTATATTGAAGGTTTTTTAAACAGCACCTTGCCTGAAACATAAAAGAAAACTAGCATTTAATATATTTAAAATTAATTCTATATTTGAACACCTATTTTGGTTACCTTTAATTGAAATATTAGTAGGTTATATTTGTTACCTGAACTCCTCCTTGACCATTCCAGGCTGTGTATATTCTGGGGTTTGCTCTGACTACGTAGGCATTATTTGCCTTTCATGAAGTCTGCATGTCTTGTACGCAGGTCTTTTATATGATTTAATTTCTATGTGCAATAACTAAAGTCAAAGGACTAGATGCACTAATGTGTAAACAGATTTAGACTTATTACACAAGATTGTCATATTGCACTTCATAAACCGTGGGTAACTACAATCTGCTTGCTTTGTTTTATTAAATAAATTTATCCCATGTCAAACACGTATTCAGTTAAATTTTTTTTGTATAGTACTTAGCCACTATCTTCTGCAAATAGTTTCAAAAACTTCATTATAAAGGCAACTTGCCAAGACAATGTAGTGTGCTATGTGCTTTTCAGATTTGTTTTTTAAATATACCCAAGTTGTTCTTGGTGGCTATATGGCATAATAATTTTAGGGTTAACCAATGCTGAGACTGTTCTAGCTCTAAAAGGAAAAGCTTAAATTTAAGAGTAATTTTACTGTAGTGAAGAGAAACTAAATTTCACTGCAGCAGTTAGTATTCACATGAGAAACATGCTTTAAAAACCTATTTTTCATTTTACACCTGTGAAAACCTTGAAATTACCAGGAACTACAGAACAGAGGTGGCATGCAGTACCCTCTGTAGTAGGCATGGTGGTGAAAGCCTCTCTGAGCTTAAGCTTTTACAGTCTTCCTAGACTTGGCTACTACTCCTCTGTGTCCAATCCTGTTACCAGTATGGGTGTACAGATTACCTTTTCTATATATAGAAAACATTGCACACCTCTAGCCTCTCTGCCTGCAGGACAGCATAAGCACAGCTGACAGAAAAGATGGAGTCCCTTCAAATAGTTGCAGCTTAGATCACTGCAGTCAAATTCCCATTTTGTTTCACTCTCTTTTGCTGTGCACATAAAGGACTGCCACCACTGGATGCTTTTCTCCTACAACAGCTAGGCAGGAATCCCAGGACTCTTACTACTTGTTCCATGTCGCCTTTACCAACTGAACCCTGAACTACTTCAGGAAAAAATTAGTGGTCTACACTGGGTTAAAGTCATGCTGAATCAACCGACAAAATAACCTAGATCGCCTTTCTCCCCGGTATTACCCTCTCCCATCATAACACGCGAGATATCAGCGCCATAGGCTCCCACTCCGGCAAGGCCAGCAGTGTACGAACGCAGCCCGGCTCTCTCCCCGAAGGGCACCGCCTCTGCACCAGCACCTCCCGCCACCCCCCCCCCCCCCGCCTCAGCGTGCGGCGCCATTTTGTGCGGTGGTGGCAGCCACCCGCTGCCCCGCGCTGTGGAGGGCTCGCCGAGACGAGCTGTAACTTGCTTTGAAAAGCACCACCCGGGTCGGGCCGAGCAGCCCCAGTTATGAACAAGCGCTTCGCTCTAGCACTACAGCTTGGCCGGCGGCGCCGCGGACAGGGCACCCCGCCGGGTCAAAGGTAGTGCGAGGAACGGACGGACGCGCGCAAGAACCAGCCAGACACGTTCACGGGGGGCAGACAGCTTTATTCACCAGGCCGCTCCCCGCCGGTCGCCACACGGGCCCTGCAAGACACGGAGGGAAAAGGGGAGGTTACAGACCCGGTGCACCGCAGCCACGCCGCGGGGTGGGCGGCAGCCTGGGCGCTCAGTAGTAGGTTTGCTTCATGCATGTCAGCAGTCTAACACGTGTCAAGAAACATCAGCGCAGCCCGGCCTGCCCGCCCAACCACCCCTCTCGCCACCACCTCTCACCTCCGCCCGCCGCGCTGACAGAAAGGCCAAACTACCGCCTCGCTCCACTTTATAGAGCGACCGCCGGCCGGCACCCCGCCCCTCCTTGTCTCGCCCAATAGGATTCAAAGCTGGGGGCACGTGCTGATCCGGGTGCGGCTGCGCGCGCGGGTGGGTGGGGCTGCCGCCGACAGCGGCGGAGGAGGGGAGGTGCTGAGGTGGCGGCGGGCTGGAGGAGGTACGGCTCTGAGGGCGCCTGGTTCGCCTGCGCTCCCCCGGCGTGTTGGGTAGCTTTATTCGCCTTTTCAGAAACAACAGTACTATTTTCTTTAGTAGCTTGCTCTAGCACTTTGTTGCTGTTAGGAAATAGGGCGTAATATTAAAAATGTAAAAGCTTAGGCCCCGCTCGGACCTCAGAGGTGGTTCCTCAGTTCCTGAGGGGAGGTGCCAGGGGAGCGGGAGGGCGCAGGGTAACGCTCGTCTTCCCGCCCCGGGTGGCCCCCTGCCGCCTCAGCCCCTGTTTTTGACGTTTTTCCTACCTTCTGTGAGGCCGTTGGACGCACTTGTGTTAAATAACTACAATTTGGTAGTGGCATATGCACCGTTTGCGCAGCTGAAAAACTCCTCCCTTAATATAGCATGGCATGAAATTCAGCTTAATAAAACTCGATGTAAAGAGGTAACGACACCTAAACGCTCACCAGCCAATTTTCAGACTGGAGGGCGGGACGGCAGCTAAGTGCTCACCCCGAGCGCTTCTTTCCCAGGAAGGCGGAGGCCGGTGGGAAGGGAAATGCTGCCATCCTCTGGTACCTCCAGCGCCCGAAGCCGGCAGCTGAGCGGAGGCAGCAGGGCAAAAGCAATACCCGCTGTGTTCTCGGGGGAGGCCCTAGCTCTTGCGCAACATCGCGTGTGCTTTTCACACAGGCACAACTGCCCGCACTACCTGCCGTTGTTAGGAGGTTGGTTACGAGGTTACGAGGACTTTCTGTACGTGCGGTAGAGGTCTAGATGTGTTCCTGGTGCGTGCTGTTGCCATGGCACGCACAAAGCAGCGTGGTAGATGGTCTGCTTGTTCTCAAATGATGTAAATGCTTAAAATCCAAGACCACCATAACAAAACCCATCTGTCAGTACCGGAGAATGGAAATCTCAGTCTGGTTTGCAGCTCCAGGATATTTTTATGTATTCAAACTTGCAGGTTACATCATAATTATGTCTCCTGCCCATATAATCAAGGGCATGCTTATTAGAAGAGGGAGCTGCCAGAGCTGATCTGTTAGGTGCATATTGCATACTTAGCACCCACTGTGCTCTGCAGCTCCATTAATGGTATCAGTATTAAAAAGCAAACAATATGTAGCAAGGACAAAGTGGCTGTTATATAAATAGGCATCTGAAAGCTAGGCCTTTGCCAAGCAGTGTAAATTTACTCTCTTCTTTTGAAAGCTTCTTCCATTTGATTCAGTATTTTTTGTGTTTATTTTTATCTGTTCAGAGGAGCTTGGACCTGGTTTTTGGTCCAAAGAGGCATTTTCTTTGTTTTTGCATTTATTTAAGGCATTGCAAGGCACACCAGGGTCAACAGTGGCTTTGTCAAAACAGGAGCTATGCCAGATAAATTTGGCCTGATCTGCTTTGAAAGCGAAAAATCAATAGGGAAATTACGCCGGGCAGGGCGGTGCTGGAGGAGGGAGGCTATTCGTTCAGCCTGAATTTACCCACAAGGTGTTTAACAAAAACCTGCAGCAGGCAGCTAGCCGTCGGTGCGCCCCGCGGTCCAAAACGCCAAGGGCTCTTGGCCGAGCCCCCCGGGCCAGCGGCCGTTTTGCCGGGCCTTAGCGCAAACGGGGAGGCTCCGGCAGCAGAACGAAGCCACGGGGCGTCGTGGGCCGCCCCCGCACGACCTCCCGCGGCCCCCCGGCCCTCCCCGCGCCGCGGGGCAGCCCGAAGGCGCCCCTGGGAGGGCGCTGTCCCGAGCCGCCCCGGTGTGCCGCGGCGAACCGGCCGCTGAAGGCCGCCCAGGCGGCGCTTCCCGCCCGCGACGGCGGCGGCCCGGGCAGTACCTGTAGGCGGACGGGGCCGCCCGCGGCTGACGTCGGTAGCCCGGGCCGGGCGGCCCCGCCCCGCCGCGCGGGGAGCGCCGGACACGCTGCGGCCGGCAGCCAGCGCCGTGCGGGGGGAGCCGGTCGGGCGCCCGCGGAGCCCCCGCGGGTGGCAGGCATGGAGCCGCTCCGCCGCCGCCGCCTCCTCCTCCTCAGCCTGAGCGCGCTGCTGGTGCTGCTTTCGCCGAGGCCCGGGGTAAGCCGGGCGCGGCCCAGGCTGAGCCTGCCTGCTGGGCCGGGGGCGGGGGCTGCCCCGCGCGGTGCGGGAGGCCGGCGGGGAGGACAGGGACAGCGGCGGTGCCCCCGGCCCGGCCGCGGCGGGGGAGGGTGGGCACGGCTCGCCCGGGGTGCGGGGGTGCCCGAGCCGGTGAGAGCCAGGGGAGGCCTCGCCCCGTGCAGGCCGCCCTCCCGCCCGCGGAGAGGGAAGCCGGGGGGACGCACGGACGGACGCCCCGGTGGGCTCCTGCCGGGGCTTTGCCGAAAGTTTGCCGTAGGTGCCCGCAGCCCGCTCCATCGGCGGTGTTTGCGAAGCCAACGCGCTGTGCGTTTTACTGTCGTTAATGCTGGGTGCCCGTCTGTATGCGCAGGGGTGAGGGGCTGCAGCGCGCCAGCCTGATCAGTTCAACAGCTGTGTACCTGCTTCTGTGCCGTACGTTCTCTCACGGAACACCGTACCTGAACACGTAGCGTATATAATAATGCTTGAAATATAAAAACACAGCTAACATCGTAAAGTAATTGATGAAAGTAGGACAAAGAAACTTTTGGAAGCTGGAACTATGTAGGTGTATCGAGGAACTAGTGAGACATGCTAGAAGATCTTTGCTCTGTCCCTTCATAACCTCACAAGTGGGGGGCCTTGTTTTCTTTCTGAAAAAAACCCCAAAACATTGTATCTATGTAGATATCCAAGTACAAACGATTAGCTGCATGCCCTGTATACCATCTCAGGGCATTTTGATCATTCTGTTTCCAGAGCAAAGATAGCAACATGCACTAAATGTACATGCGCTTGGTTGGTTTCCAAAAAAGACTACAGTTCTAAATTCAAAGGTGAAAGACAAAGTGCACAAGTCGCTGCCCTACAAAACCTCTTAAAAAATAACCAGATTGGTTATAAGGTATTGCATGAAGCAATAAAAGCACAGGGAGTAGTGAAACTGGTGCAAAGCAGATGGAATGCTGAGCAGGTTATTTATATGGAGGTAATAATTTTAAACTGTGTTTAAAATGGGTGCTGTCTGCTATGTGTGAACTGAGATGGAAAACTAAGTCTTCAAAAATTCAATCCTGAAAGGTGCTGCTCTTTGTAAATTCTCAGAATCAGGAGACAATGAAAAGGCCAGCTGGCATTTTCTGTTTCCATTACACTGAAGTGTAGCAGAGGAAAGTTGTAGGTTATGTTCTTTGATGGATTGTTCATTGTTACCTGAAAATGCTGGTGTAATAATTCAGGTTAAGTGAAACTGAAGGCTTTGTTTTTTGCCTGGGATATAATAGCACCACTCCTTTTCTTTAAAAGTAAACACATTTAGTAGTGAAGCTGTGTAACATTCCTAGTGTTGTTACTTCATTAGGAAACTGGAAAAAATTAAATGCAGGCTGTCAACAAAAATTACTTTAAAATCTTTATTGTAGAGTGCTAATGTCTTTGTCTTAGTCTGGACTATAAGGTTGGACTGAGATCTCTTCAGGTTTGGGGTTCAGATTTTGCAAGGAAAACACTGATTTGCAACTCATGAAGTTTTAAAAATAGTACTCATTTAAAAATACTTCTTGGTATTCTTATTACTAAAAATACTTTTCGAGTCAACAGATTATTACTAAATTCTGTGTAATTTTACTTGCATAGGCACAAAAACCTAGACTCAGGCCCTGGTGGAATTCAGCCACTTTTCTCTAGCTTTCTCTCTTGTCTTCATCTCCCTGCCTTGCCATCTTACCTCAGATCAGTACCTGATCTCGGGTTCTCCATTTCTCTCTTTTCTTGGCTTTTACCCTAGTCTTTTTACTCTGCTAGCTGTAGTCCTCACTGTGACTTCCAAGTTGAAATCTATTCCGTACTGCAGTCCCTTTTCAGAACTAGTTTTAATTTCTGTGAACTTAGTCCCAGTCACCTCACCTGTGATTAACCCATTTACCTGGGAAGGCTTATTTAGAACTATTAACATCACGTGAGTAATAAATTCCATGGAAAAGACTGGTGTACAATTCTTGGTATTGAGGTAAGGTGAAAAACATGAGATTGCCTGAAGATTTTGCAGATTGTGTTTTCTATAGATTTCTTTTAAGAGTACTGGTGATGATCTCCTGCTCTGTATTTTCTTTGTCTGATAAATGTACTCTTTGTTACTTTATATCCCAACTTTAATACTGTTTTCCTACAATTTATATTACGTGTTCATACAAGGGCTTCCTTTCCTGTCTTTCCTTTATAAGATGAAATGCTGTCTCTAGTTATTTAGGTGATAAAGTGTATAGCTCTTGGAATTGCCCTAGTGATGTATGGGAACACATAATAAAAGGGTGACATCTCGGATACAGCAATGAGAAATGCAATAGAGCTGTCAGTAAATAAGCAGTCACTGTAAATATTATACAGTAATGATATACAGCTCTCTGTAGTTTGAAAAAACCCTTGTTTTTGTGAGCCATGGACATTCCAAACTCTGCCTATTTCTCTTTTAACATGGAGTCAGTGCAACTCAAAAATAACAACCTCTCTGGGATTAAACTGGCATGTAGAACCTCGGTCTGTTCCTTCCCGCAGCATGTGGGGCTGGTTTCAGTGCTCTGTTGCACGGTGTGCACAGGCAGCACATGCGGGCTGTTCTTGACATGGGAAAACCCCAGCCTTAGCCAGATGTCTTTTATTCTGTTGCATTCTGTATCTCAGCATGAGGTGTTTGGCCAGTTAACTGATAGGCATGAAAACCTATGTGAGACAGCAGAAGGGTTTAAAGAAGACATCTTCAGTCACTATGTTAATTAACATTTATGTGTTTTATTTGAGTTGCAGATCTCCTTGGTTGCTCAAAAAAATAGTATATTAGGGTTTAGGGTTTTTTTTGGGGGGGGGGGGGGGGATGCAAACTTGGCTTGCACACCTAAAATTATCATGGACAGCTCTGTCTTGGAGTGTAAATTCGTGTGTTTATAACTCTCCCTGTCTACTAATTTTGGTTGCTGGTGTTCTTGTGAATATTGTAATAAGTTTTGGTTTTACAGAGAGACCCAAGTCTGAAAACTTAGCTGGGAGTTTATGGTGTAGAGCACCACTCAAAATTCAGTCAAGCAGAGGACAGTTGGAGTGGACCTCCCGTAGTTTTCAGTTTTTTCCTATTGTAGTACGAATGGGCGTATGAATGAAAAGTCACTGGAACTGGGTTATAGCATTGATGAGAAATAGCTAACAAAGACACGTTGGAATTTAGTTTAAGATGAAAAGATCTGTAGATTTGATCTCACTTTCTAAAAAAGATATAATTTATTTTTTGTCAGCTCTCTTTCATATATCGACTTCATTATTACTTATACTGAAAAACTCCCTCCAGTAGTTCACTGAATTTTACAGAGTTTCTTCATGGCATGGTTTTATTATGCATAGTGAGTTTTAGCCTCTAGCCTGGCAATGTAATTAGAAGATAGCTGTCAAAACCAGGGTAATGAATCATACACTATCTGTGATGAATATGCCAATTGCTTGCAGTGTGTGCTAATGTTTGAAAATACTTTGCTTTGCATCCTTATTGGTTTACTGATTGTGGTTCCAGTAGCATTATGGTATAGGCCTTTTCTTATTGGGAGGAAAGTGTCTGGTGCTGTTAATGCTGAAGTTTTTTAATAGTTTTTTAGTAAAATGCAAATATACAGCCGGATGTATGTCAAGCTAATTACGGAGTGAGGAAAGCAGAATTTTATCCTTGAGTGACTATATATCTTGTCAACTTTTTTGTTTGGTAAGCCAGGCATTGCCAAAGAAATGATGAGGATGTAAATTATAGTTAGCAAACCATCCATCCTTTATTATCCATCAGACCTTACAAATTAAGTTCGGTGCATATGTATTCCTACTTAAGACTCAGAGAAGAGAAAATTATTACCTGGTAACACATGGGACAGTGATTTGTTTACTAGTGAGCACTCAATTATTTCTATGAAATCAGTAAGACTTCTCAGAGTCAGCAACACAGTCACACAGCCAGTGTCACTATGAAGTGTTTTCCTGTTCTTTATTCATACTTGAAGATCCTCTTGTGGCATCACCCCCACAGCAAAACATATTTATAGGTTACAGACCGATAACCTCAAGGAACTGAGTGGCCTGGTTTTCTTTCTATCTGCTGTTTCCACTGACTTCAGTGGGATTTGTGCATACTCGGTGACCTGCATTTCAAAAGTACTGTTTTTAAGCAGGTAAATTAGTGGAAGAAATTATTCCTGTGGTGATCTGTTTTCTTCTAACACAATAAAACAAAACAGGGCATTGTTCTGCTACCCCTTAAAAAAATTTGAAATGTTGTGGTGAATGAAGATAATATCGTCTTTGACACTGAACTGTACCATAGACATATACAAACACACCAGAACTTGTTCTATAGCTTTCACTGACCTTCCTTTGACTCCATGCGTGGTTGAGAATTGTTTTGAGTCATTTTGTTACTTTGATTTCTAAAAATTTTATCTAAAGATGTGGTAGATCTGGACTGAGGGAAAGATTCTTATGCTAGGGTTAACTAGTATTTATAAAGTGCATTTCTATTTCTATTTATAAAATGCTGTTGCTATTAGATAGTATATTTCTATTCTAGCTTAAAAATGCTATTTACTATTTAGTCCCAAATTTTAGGCTGTTACGGATTATTAGCAGTCAGCACTTTAGAGCATTTGTCAAAGTTTAACTCAATGAGAGCTTGAAAGTTATTAAAAATTGTGTTTTGAATTAAATTATTAAAAATTAATTATAAAGCAGTCCTCAAATAATTTCAAAATAATGTAAATCCTTCACTTAACATCACTGTTGGGGTGGAAGATTTTTATGAGTACAGACTGTCAAGGCAGGGGAAGCTCTCACTGAATTCCAAAGAGGGTAGTTGTTAAAATAGACATTATTGCAATTTCAGATAAAATAAAAGAAGACCCAAACCAGGTTTTCCTTCAGTCTCATTTTCTCTGTTCACTAAATTAAGTTCTTTTTGCTTAGCTGTTTCATGTCCTGACATATTTTTCCTGTATTCAATTGTTGTATCTCCTCAAAAATAAAATTGCAGTGTGAAATAAAAAGCTATTTTAGAACAGCGTTGCATCACAAGAGTTGAGACCACACCCCTGCAGGGAGGACAGTATCTGTGTATACCAGTATTTATAAAGAGTCTGTCTCAGGACTGAGATTATTATGGGTTTTTGTGGTGGAGAATGCTCTTAGATACTTCACACAAAAATGAAAACAAGTTTGGCTTGTACATACAGGTTTTTACAATTTTCATAGCTTTTCATAACAGTGCTAATTCCAGGCTTTAATTAATCCATTAGTCAGTTAATTATAAAGCTTTGTGTTCAAAATAAAGTCTATTGAGTATTTGCAACCTTGATACTGCAGTCTCTAGCCACTGATAAGAGTCACTAATAAAATCAAGAGGAAGTGTTTTTTATTTCTGAGTCTGGGTGAAACACAGGTAATTATTTAAATAATCTGTTTGTTTTTATGTCTATTGTTTTATGCAATTAGAAAGAATAAAACCTCATTTCCATATTGTTATACAAACTTCCTAACCTTTTCTCCAAGTGACTACTGCATATATTGGTAAAAATAAATTAGCAATATTGCATTGCAAAGTCTACAGACTCATCTGTTTTTTTTAAATTTAGGTCATAAGCTCTAGCAGTGTCAGTGTATTACTCAGCTGGTTAACGTCAACTGCATGATACCGTATGCTTTGAAAAGCATGAGTGAATGGAAGATTTTTAATATATGGTATTTTATGTATTTTATCTGTGTGCAAATACAACATTAGAAGTAAAGGAAGAGCTATTGAAATTTGCCCTATATTCAGTCTTTCACTCAAAGAAGATGGTATCTTTGACACACTGGGTTGCAATGACCACATCAATGCGACTTTGATGGCTAAATATAAGAAAGCCCTTCAAAAGCATTAAAACTTAAACGCAGACTTATGGGGGAGGTGAAGGAGAGCATTAGAAAAAGGTGGTATTAAGATAAAGTCAGTTCGAGTGGAGAACATGAGCTTAGCAGGAGCAGCGATGCTGCCTAACTGTATTTTGAAGAAAAAAGATGCATGCATGTGGCAGAGTCCTTTTGTCAGTGAAGTCTGTGTGCCTCCGTGCTGATTTCACTCCCAGTGAAACTGCTTGGGCAGTGAGCAGAAATGGCCCCAGAGCCCTCTGAAGAGAAGGTGATTTCTCTGGCTCGATAGACCTAATAGCCTCTTTCAGAGTACCGTTCCCTTCTGTTCCCTTGATGCTTGCGAATGCCATAAGCACTTGCCATCCCAGGAAGAGTTCACATCTCCCTGTTAACCACAAAGTGGTGGTAGGCACCAAAAGAATGGTAGCTGGGAGTGGCTTTTTTTCCCCCAAACCAAGGATACTACACTGAAAAGCTTAAAAAAAGCTATTGTAATTTCATTATCTTAGTCATATCTGAGAACTTTCTAGGTCATTCTGCCTGTGGGCAACATTCAGGTGTTCATCTGGTTTTCAGCAGAAACTTGCATGAATGACTTCAACTATGGTTTTTGTTCTTTATCGTTCAGCTTGTAAGTGATCTGGAAGGTAGATGTACAGAAAAGTTTTCTTAGTCCTGTGACTGCAGAATGTGCAGAGGAACTTTTTGCACATTAGTACTTTCTATTCCATCCCAAGTACCAGCAACCTTCTAAAACGTCAGTAATCTGGAAGATAATATCGGTTACTGATGTTTTGATGAGAGTTTCAGAGCTCACATTTAACTCCGTAATTTCTATAGCCTTGATGCCACAACAATAGATATTCAAAAGTTAAATATGAAAATGTTAAATCTACAGATCTACAACAAGTAGTGTTCCATATACTATATATTACTGGTATTTGATACCCAACCATAATCATGGTGGTTATTTTACAGGGACATTTTTTGTGAAGATGATACGCTTTAGTCACTTCTCAGTGAGAAGACAGGAAGAGAACGTGCTTTGTGGAGAATATACTGATTCTGTAAGATAAGAAGATAAGAAAAACTTGTGCAGAGAGTAAAAAGTAGCCTAGAAAAACAATCTTAGTCTGTATACATGGAAGATGTGGTGGATTTGCTATATGTTGTATTTTATTTGCAACTAAACCTCAATACTAGTCATTATATTCTGAGTGTCAAATTCCCACCTGCAATTTAAAGGAACTTCAGTAATTTTCACTTCCTGCCTTTAACAGTTGTATGTTCTTGCTCAACTTACTGTGTTTCATTCTAGATGCAGTTTCACTGTATTTGTTAATTAAAATGATCAGTTTGAATAATGGATGTTTTTGGTGTATCTTTTTCGATAGAAGACCAAACAGAGTCATTCCAGTCTTTCAAATTAAATGCTTTTGTTCATGGAGCAGGTTTAGGGTAGATAAGTCTTCATGAAGAAACAGGTATTTCTTGTGTTCCCTGTGGTGTATAATGCACAGGACTTATACTGTATACATTGTTGTATTGAAATATTGCCTAAAAATGTTTTCTGCCTTATCTATGAATCTGATAGAAGAAGAATTAAGTTCTCTGGAATAGGGATTTTTTGTGAGTACAGCTGCAGTGAAAATAACATTTATTTGGTATGAGAAAGCTGAAATGTGCTTGTCAAAAGTCTGAGTAAAAAACAGTTTGTAAGAAGTTGTTCAAATTTTGCAGTTAATTGTGATTTCTTCTTTGAACTCACACAGATAGGCACTTTAAACGGTGACCTGCTATCTGATGTTGGGCAACATCTGACAGTTGAGAATGATGGTTAATTAAATGCAGTTAACCTGATAGGCATGGTTTCTTTGTGCAATTAGTTGAAATTCAGAGCTGGAATATTCATTCAGTGTCTTTGGTTCATGTTTTTTGTTTCATTTTGTTTCTGTTTTGTAAGACCAGAGCCCTCCAGACAGCTTTATGCAACTGAGGCTTTCAAGTTATTTCATTTATTACAAAGCTTCTCAGGTAATATTGAAAGAAATCAAATAACCGTTACATCCTAGCTAAAACAAAAGCCTGGAAATTTTGTGTGTGTGTGTGCATTAAGTATATATTAGCTTAAAAGTAAACTAGCTTTTCAACATTTTTGTGTATAGGAGGAAGAAATTCCTTACCTGTCATGAATCACTGTTAACCAGAATTGTTTGGGGCTTTTTTTTTGGTAAAATGTGTTGAGATCTTCAAGTGAAAATTAGTATATGAGTGCAAAATGTTACTGCACAAATGTTAATTTGGAATAAATTTTGACCACCATTCATTGCTTCTTTTCATCACAACATTGTTTTCACTAAATTTTGAAGTTTTTGCCCTTTCTTAATAGCTTGAAACCAGAGTGATTAGTAATGACTTCATGAGCATCTCTGGGCTAGTATGTGGCTATACATATACATATGTTTTTTAGGATGACTGCTGTCAGTTATGTCTCAAGATCTAACCCCTATACAAAATGAGTATCAGAAGTTAGCTGGCATTTTGTGTAATGTCACACATTAGGGTGTTCCCCCACCATTACCTGGGTGGAGGAGAGGTGGATTTGGTTACCTGGGAAGGAAAAACAAATAGACAGTTCCCTATTCTGTTAATCCCAATTGTTTGATGAATATTAAAGCAAACCAGAAAGCTAGGATGATTGTGGTGAAATTTAATGTCCTTAATTTATGAATGACAGACTCTGAGAGCTGGAGAAAGAAGTCAGAATTGAGCTCCACTGCATCAGTAATGCCATAAAAGGAATTCGGAAAGACTGAAAATAAAATCATAAACAGTATATATTACTGGACTCACCCAAAGAAGAAGTAACTCTATGGAGAAAATGTTCTAAGATATGGAGGATTTCCTAATAGTTGTTCCTAGCTGGTACCCTATTGAATTGAGATGTCTTTTCATGCTTAAATAGCTTACATGTGGTGAGATCAGTTCAATCTGCAAGTCTTCTAGCTTTTCTGAGCTCAAAAGTGGTTTGGTCTTCAAAGGGAAAAAAACGTGTTCAAACGCAGGTGTTTTTTCACCCTCCTGGTATTCCTTGAACTCGTATCTTTTTGGGGCCACATCACAACCCACTCATAAAATATTCATATTATAACTCTGCATTCGCACTACTGTCGTTCATTGCCTCACACCAATGATAAGAGTGAGGGAATTTGTCAGTCGGATGCAAGACGACATCTTAGAAGTGAGGAGCACTGACATTACTCAGTTATTGCCCCACTTGCTCATTAGTGTTCCAGGTTAGGAAGATTAGTTACTATAATTCTTAGATTATTACAATTTTGTACAGGAAGCAGTTCTTTGCAAAGAAGCTGTATCTTTTGCATAAAAGCAGCTATAAAGATATCTAGAATGCAGCCCTGAGCTTCCCTTCTTGTTTTTGTTCAAGCATAGTTTTATGCAAGCAGCTAGGCAATGACGGATTTAAAACGTAAATCTTGGGGAGGCAGATTGAGCCTCACAATTAGATGGCTTTCAGCCCCAAATAGATGTGATAATGGAGTGTGGGTTGTGTCTTCCCCTTCTGGTTGCAGAATCAGTGGATCTGGCTTGTTAAATGCTTTTTTAAGGAAGATCGGAATACTGGACTAGATGATTATAAATCAACTACACAATCCTAAGTTGTTTCGGGAGTTCATGTACAAAAAGACATAAGGGGCAAAATTTTCATGAATTACTTTGATACAGTGGCTGCAATAGTTTGCTTTAACAAAAGTAATAATACAAAAGAATGAGAACTCATAACTCTACAATACAGCTTCTCTTTGCTTTTACATACAAATCAGGTCATTAGGCTAGAAAGATACTCTAAGTTCAGTTCTCATTACTAACATCTCGAGCTGCATATTTTAGAGGCCAGCATGAGAGGAACTGTTATTCAATGTCCCTGTTTGAACAAACATTGCAAAGTTTGATTCCAGATGCAGTTGTAAATATTTTATTTAAGTGCAGATGTCTGCGCAGCCTGCATAATTTAACTACGTCAGATAATGAAAATTATATTTATGTGTTAAGATACATCTCCTTTTTTTCTGGACTTCCAGCAGTTATTGCTGATCTATGGTTTGTGTATTGCTGATTTGTACTTTCATTTTTTCTGCACTGTGTGTTTTACAATTGTCTGTTCCAGCTGCTTTCATTATGAGTGGAAAGAAGCATGTATAATATTTGTAGGTGCAACCTGAAAGTTGGCTAGTTATTACTTTATTATATTATCCTTTTAGCTTTATGCTTTACCTGAAAGTTTAATGCTTTAGTTGAGTTGCACTAAAAATGTATAGTTTTTCAAAAAAAGTTACTCCTATATCCATGCATTTTAATTTGGCAATTGTGTATTTTGCTTTGCAATAATTCTAACATGACTGATAATTGTTTTTTACAATTGAAGTCATTGAAGGCATTATTAATTATGTAAAATGCATACACTTTCATTTCATGAACTGTGGTAGGTTAAGAATTATATTTAACTGTGAAACTTCCTAAACATGGCAGGTGGCACGCAGATGAGCAATGCAGATAACAGTCTACAAATGACAAGTTACTTGAGCAATAACTTGAGACTTGATAAATGGAAACAGGTCAGTCGTAGGGTGCATGGAATCATCTTTAGGCAGGAAGAGAAGAGCAGACATTAAATGAACATGTTTTTTCTGCTTTGTGTGATGAAACACTTCGGACTTAGCCTCACTGTTCCCGCAACAACTACATAGTTCAGAGTCCTCGATGTTTGTTTGATGCCCTTTTAATAAAATTACATGCTCTGCAATAGCCAGGCTCAAAAGCTGCTTGTGCTGTAGGAATAACAGCAGGCACCAAACAGCTCTGTACCCATACACGTAAATACGGAGTGACGTGTCCCCAGTGGCAGAATGATTAGAACGTCAAACTGAGGTTTGAATCCTGCAGCCAACTGCTTTCTAGGAGATGTCTGTGGATGTGTTAATACATATGGACTTTCTTAAGCAGTGTTATTTACTACCTACTGCAGAAATACAGTATTGGGAGACATGAGGTACAAAAACACAATTAAGAGGCTCAACAGTTTGGATCTCCTCTAGCCTTTAAGGTGCATCTATCCTAAATATTTTGCCCTTGCTCAGAGACAGCCTACATGCTTGCAGCTCCAGCCTGTGTCTCAGCTGCAGTCAGCCCCGTAGAATATTGATCATCTTTCAGTTTTATTTATCCATGTTCCACCCAGCCAATATCTTTTCATCTCTAGGGCACTAAATCTTGGCAAAAGTACGTTCTATTTACTTGGTAGTAGCAGGGCTTTGACATTAACACTTAGGTTCTCTGAGCTGCTTTGAAATTCCTTACCCTAGCTATCTTATTGCATAGTCTTTTGCAAGACTATGCAATAAGACTATTGCATAGTCTTACAAGAAGACTTTGATATAAAATTGAAAATGGAGGTTGAGTCGTAGATAGATGGTTCATGTAAAGCATCTCCCAGTTTGTCTCTAGGGGAGCTTAGCACAGTAAGCAGTTCCATAACAGTGACAGCAAAAAAACCCCCACCAAAAACCCCAACCCAAAACACTGAATTCAAAGGGACAAGAAAGTTGTCCAGTCTGTGCGATTAAAAAGAAGGATGATGTTCTAGGCAATGTACTGTATGACAGTTACAAGTAAACTCTGTAGTAAATAGTTACATTCAGTGTATGGGGTTTTCTTTTCCAGAACACCAGCTCAGTAACTGTGCCAGAAACCTTGTTGTTTGTTTCAACTCTTGATGGAAGTTTGCATGCTGTCAGCAAGAGGACGGGAGCAATCAAGTGGACTTTAAAAGAAGGTGAGTAGGAGGTGTCCTGATGCCCTCTACTCAGGAACAGTAGTAAAAGTCAAATCAATTGATAATTCAAACTGTTGTAGGGCCTGGTAAATACTTTCTTTTCTTTCTTATTTCTGCTCTTGCTCCAGAATTAAGCTACAGTGTTTCTGGAGTCATATTCATCTTCGTATTTTCACTTGCAGATCTTTTCCAGGTTTATGGAGGGGGGGGTTGCCAGAATGTTTAAGCTGTAGTGGTATAATTGGTAGGTATCATGTTTTATGGGAATTAGTGCAATATAAGCAAGCATAGAACAGAACAGATGTCAAATGATAGCGTCAGCTGGTGGAACTGGTGGCAAAGGGTTTGCATGATTCTATCTCTGGAATACCCTACATTCACTGGTGCAGTGGATATCGTGCAAACTTCGGGTCTTTTTTTCTATAATAGATGTTTAGGGACAGCACAGTTTTTTAAGTAAAAGAACTGCACTTGTCTAAATAAATCTAACATTGCTCAGTAACTGGAAGTGATTTTGTAATTTTAATTACTGATCAGACATAGCTCTTTCTGTCTTCATAAAAATTCAGTATTTAATACAAATTTGTTTTAGTGGGACTCTGATTATGTATGGTAGAAGTGATAGTAGCACTTTCTCTTCACTTTGGGAAATAAAATTAGAAAGCAGGTCAAATGGAAAGGAGTCACAGTGATTGCATCATTCTGTCCTCTGGTTTTAAACCTGATATCAGTTTAGTACCTGAGCTGAAATGGTAGGAAATGGATTGCGCGTATCTGATGTCTGCAGTACAAACCAGTTGTTCTTATTTGTGAAGCCATTCATATTTGAATGCAAATCTACCAGACAAAAAGTTAACTTCATAAATGAGCAAATAATGCTTTTGTAGCTCCTCTTGGAGTAAAAAGAGGTGAGCAAGTATTTTCTTGAAGGATCTTGGTTAATAGGTGTGATTACATTTTCTCCCCTGTCTCCTCTTTAAATTTAGGCCTTTCCTTTCCCTGAACAGTCTTGAATAAAAAAAAGTTATCAGCCTCCTCCTTTATTGTTGCTATAGGCTACTGCGGTGTTAAGAGAAGCTTACTGGTTTTTGCTTGTCATTCAACTGACATGAGCGTACACTACATAGTCCTATCCTAGAAGGGTATCGTAACTGGCATTTGTTTGCAGCCAGACTTAGTAAGTGGCAAGAGGTTTATTGAGGAAGAAATTAAGGCACTTTGGTAATGAAAAGGATCTTGGTCAGAGTGTGTTGCTCAAGAAAAAAAAAAAAATTGTTGCAAAACTATTGTTGGTATAGTAGAACTGCCAGACTGGATAATCTAGTTTTATAGAACTTCTTTTTTTTCTCTGTGTTGCTTACTATGTATTATTCTGCATCTTACGTACATGAGATACGTTCAGCTGCTTTTTGCAAACCACTTATTGCCCATTAGTTTATTTCTGTGTAATAGAACAACACACAAGGGTCAATGAAAAAAAAAATTAGTGGTAGTTATCATTGTTACAAGATGCTTCATGAGTTAACTTAGTTAAGTGTACGTGGAATGAGGGCCTGTACATATAAATTGGCGAATTAATTTGTAATTGGAGGGGGTTTATTTATTTTTGCAAAACTGTATTTGTTGGTGATCACCCTGTGGGTGGGAAGCCCAACAAAAATGAGACAGTGTTGGAAATTAATAGCCCATGAAAGTCTTTACCATCATGCTGTGCTAAATCCCTGGAGAGATTTAATAGTGCAGAATTCAGTATTAATATTAGTGTATAAACGCAGTGGTTGGGTGCATTCACTCTGTCAACAATATGCTTGTATTGTTACAGAGAATTACCCAGTGGGAAGTTGCACGCATTGCAAGCAGTGTTCTTGCAGGTGCCATTTTACCCTGATTATCAGACAATGAACCATGTGTTTGTGGTTCATGTACTTTGAGAAGTTGTGGAGGTCACCTAAAGTGCTGCAGCAGCATTCATCAGGAAGGGAACGTTTTATTGCTGCACTTAAGCAACAAGGTATTTAACAAAGGGCAATTCATATAAATTTGATTTTCATTTGGGGAAAAAAACAAGGCAGTGTTCATTATCAGGCAGTACTTAAACAAACATGAAAATCTTGCCATGTGTGGCTTGGTTTAATTTAGCACTGAAGCTTATCTTAGGTATGCCGAGTAAATGAGCCAGTGGTTATCACCACAATAACATCTTTGGGTTTCCTGCCTTCATGTAGTGCTGGCAAGAAAGGCAGTCTGAATACTTGTGCTCCCCATAAAGCAGGCAAAAAAATGGATCAGTTAGTAATAGGACTGTTGAGTAATTCTGAAATAAAGCTGCATTCCCTTCAGTTATATGTAGCGAGATTGTGGACCTGTTTGTTGAGGGTGCTTAATACCTTCATTTCCTGTTGGCTTTGATGGGTTCTACTATCCAACAGCTCTCAGGATTTTTCAGTGGCCAGGTAAGTGATGCTGCTCATTCCCTGGGCTTTGGAAAGCTGGAATATGGTTGGAAAGTTTATAGAAAAAACCCACACTCCTCCTCCCCCCAAATTTTTGAGAGGCACCTTTGCTCCTGCTGTGGCCCCACAAAAGCACATTGTATTGAAAGACACTCATTTGAAAGGGTAATGAAAGGGTGTGGCACGCATTTAAGATCAGAGACTAAATAAGGCCCTTAGTGCCATCTCTGATCAGTAAAAGGAGCTGTCAGTTCTAAGTGACAGTGTGATAGGATCCCATGTTTTCTGCACTTGCCACTAGCAAAATACTTAGTGAGCATCCTCAGTAACATTACTTAGGATTACATTTCTTCCCCCAAATTGCTGGAAATGAAACTTCTTGTGTCATTTCCTATAGATCTCTTTGAAAGGTGTAGAGGTACAGCACTGTAGGCTTGCAAAAGGTAAGAAAGTAGACAGTGATAGATATGGTGACGAGAAACCTGTTGGCAAGACGGAATCTGGAGAATGCTTTTGTCCTTAATGTCAGCTTTATATTCACAATTCTGATTTCAGTGTGAGCTTTAAAAATGTGATTTTAAGACTGTCCTGTTCCCTCGCTTCTTTGTAAAAGTCATCCTGTACATCTCTGTTAACTCAAGAGCTTGGGTTAATGATCTGAATATTGAACTTTGTGAGATGTTAAGAATGTAGTGTTTCAAACTGTACTCTTGGACAGAGTATTCCTTTGTTCTTCTGACAGTCACTTCTGTGTGTCCTTCTGTACTGTTCAAAGCGATCTCTTTCTTTTTATTCACCAGCTCCTTAAAAGGTTTTCCGCTAAGAACTAATTCAAAGTAATTTGCCAGAAGAACATATAATATATACAGATTTGGGTCTAGATTTAGAGCCAGCAGAAATTTTGTTAGGATCTTCAGTTCTCTGTAGCAATCAAAAAAGCCGATGGCCCACAATCAGTTTAAAAGGTTTTGATTTCTGATACCTTATTCATAACCTGCAGACTTCAGTGGACTAGTCATGATAAGACAACGTTTATAAAGACTGTACCTATTAATGGTATACAATTGTAGATTCTAAAGGGCAAATCTGAGATCTGTAGGTCCTGCTCTAATAACAGTGGTTATTCCCAGGCAAGAAGAAATATCTTTGTGCATAGCTGTAAATTAATAAGGATTGTCAAAACAAAACAATTGCAGAACAGTACTCTTTTCAGCAAATTCCAGAGGACAGTTTGTTAGTATCTCTAACGTCATTTACTGTAATTGCAACAGCAGGCGAGGATGACACGATTTTAAATTGGCCCGTTAGCCCAAATCTTATGGTAGGGCCTCAGGTCAGGAAACCGTTTTTTCCAGTTCATTCCAGTGGGGCACCAACTTACTCATTTGCTGTTTCAGAATCTCCCACTTCTTCTTTTCAGTCGTTGGTTTTGTATGTTCTACCTAAGGGCACATTACAGTGATGAAAATATGCAACTCTATCTTGTGCATTAAAAAAGACTTGTTTTTTGGTCAAAGGGCAAGTTTTGTCTATCATGTGTTTGTGAAATATGGAGAAAAGTAAAATGCATTATATTTAGCACTATGGTTATAGTTTCAAAAATTGTATATATGGCTTTTTTCCATATATGTATGCAAAATACAGGTTAGAATAGTCTGAAACGTGTCATACACTTCTGCCCACTCACAAGCAGATGATACAGGCACAAATATTTTCTGGCCACGATGCAACCAAAACTGTATTTGGGACATCTGCCAGCTGCCAGGTCAAAATCTTAATTTCAGGGAAGCGTAACTGAGCCCAATAATTTACTAAATTACTGGACAGTCATTATGTTAACAGGTTTCTAATAACTGCTGTACTTCTGAATAAAATCTTAGAGTTCTAGAATAAATCTTTATAATCTAGGATCAATGTCCTTTTAATTCTTTTTTTCTTGACACAGTTATTTTACAAATCTTTTTATTAACTTGTAAAAATGAAAGATTTCAGTTCTTACAGGATAACATTTCTGAAGTCCCACAATGACAAGGAGAGGTATCAGCAGTCTTTTTAATGGCATTTCTATTCTACTGATGCCCTTGAACTCCCTGTGCTTGGGGGCATTAATATGCTTTGCTGAATAAACTTAATGAAGAGTATCAGTGGCAATAATTTTACTGATAGTGTGTGCATGTGCTTGTTTACACACAGGTGTGTATTCCCAGGTCAGAAATCTAAAGCTAGTTTGTATTGAATTGTAGGATTTTAATGTAGGAATCGTTAACATACTCTGCCTTAGTGGAGGCTGAAGGAAAAACAAATTGGAAGTATCTGTAGAAAACTCGATCTTCCCTCCAGCACTGCAGATATTTACAGGATGGTGTCCTGCTTCCTAGCTCACCACCCATGCTCCATAGTTGTTTTGACATCTTTGTTTTCTTAGTCTAGAAAGTGGAAAGCTTTTGGACAGGATATCATACCAAAAGCTTTATGTAGGACATTGCAAGAAGCTGGCTTTTCCTCTGCTACAGGGAATGGAAGCTTAAGGGAGAGGCAGATGTATTTTTATCACAGTTTCAACACATTTTCTCTGTAAAGTTTTTGTTCCAATGCAGAATACTTACTGCTTTGTTCAGTGGTTATTATCACTCTTGTTGGTATTGGAACAGATCAGGCCTATTAGAATGACTTACCTAATTACAGGGAACTGCAGTTCAGGGAAATTTTGAAAGCAGGATTACATGATTCCAGTCTCAGCATGTTAACACTTGAGTGCTGAGCTGTTGAAGAGAAGATAAGGCCTCAGTTCTCTGACTTTTGCAAGAACTTTTTCCATTTGACCAGTTGTGGAGTAAAAGGTGACTTCAGTTATAAGACGACTCATTCTTTTACTAGTCTGTATTCAAGCACATGAAAACTATTGTTAAGACCTGACGACAATAAATTAAACTCAAGATTATCTTTTTGTCTCAGAGTGAGTTCTTATTTCAAAACAAACTTTGAAATAAAGTTGGAATATGTCCCAAACCACATGAAAGTGAATATGAAGAGTTCATTGTCTGTCTTCAAAGTATCTTTGCATAGCTACAACCTTAGTTCAAGATCATGAAAGTGTTAAGAAAATGAGAAAATTTACATTGCCCCAGGGGCTATAAATGTAGAGAGATGGATCTCCACAGCTGGGCTTTCCAGCTGGATGGTGCTAGTAGTGAAAGAAGAATTCCTTTCACTTCAGAAAATAAACTCCTCCATCAGTTTGTGTTCACTCATTGTCAATAGCCTCATGCGTGGAAATGAATCAGATACTGATGCTAAATGCTTTCTAACAGTTCATATACAACACTTAAATGTTGCAGGAAGCCATCAGAATAATCAGTGTTTTGGTTCATGTGCCAGTAAGTACTAAAAAAATTTCCTGCTGCTTTGTAATAACATCCTAATCTGTTCCATCTACCTCTTTTTTATCAGTGTCAGTAAATCAAATTTTAGTTACTGAGAAAACAAGTAAAAACAGGATTTTTTTCACTTCTGATGAAGCACTGTTGCTTGTGGTATTGAAGATATGATACTAAAGAAAAGTTTAAGGACTTTCTCATGAGCATGGTGCTTCTGTACAGCACACACTGAATAGCTTGGAACTTGTCATAAGGCTTTCATTCATGTCTTCTGATAACACAAGAGTGCTTCAGAAAAACGCACGACAGAAGTTGAAGAGACATTCATGGGATTTCTGGGATCATTTATTAAAGTGTAGGATACATTTGTTGATGAAATCGTTATGAGTGACATTTTTCCAACAGCTGTCAGAAATACAAGCTTGGGGGTAAAAGCTTAATGCAAGTAAATATTGCACACAGATATATATGTGTGTGTTCTTTCACTATTATGGTACTACATGTCGATAAAATCATGCAAAACTTCTCAGACCTTTGAGATAGTTGGAGCAGAGTGGAGCACTTTTTTGTTTGTAAAAGTAGATTGCCCAGTCTTAGAAAATTAAGTGAAAACAAGTTATTAGTCCAAAAATGCTGTACTGTATTATTACTATTCACTGTATTTTGGAGGCAGAGAGGGAGCTATAGGAAAGCATTACTAACCAGACTCTCCTGCAAATGTCATGGACAAACCAGGATCAGTTGCTAGAAAACATAATCTACCTTTTGAAATTTCCTATAATTGTTCAGGTGTTCCTGAGCATTCTTTGAAAAAAAAACCCAAACAAACAAACAAACCTGAAATACTAATATGTTTGAGGAAATCACATTCTGTCCTGTTCTACTGTAGTGTGCATGTTGTGTCAGTAACTGCAGTTAGAAAATTTGAAACTTGATTCAGATAGTACTAGTTTTATACTGTAATTTCATATAACAACTTAACACCTCCATTTAATTCAGAGAATAAGCAGTCCTTTTATTAAAATTAAATTTAAAAGTTTCTGAAGATAATTTGGACAAGAAACTATTTTCTTTTGCTTTGCCTAGGCTGACTAGAAACTGATTTTAAAGAAAATCTTCATTACTATACTTAAACAATATATATGCAGTCAGATATCACTTTAAAAACAAGTTGTGCAGCTTTGTTATCACTAACAATCATTTGAGGAGGAGATGTTTGTAGATAGGACAAAGTTGCTCAAGCACTGTTGGTGAAGATTGCTGTTGTCTAGCAATAGTCGTCATCACCACAGGCGACAGTTTATTTTTTACCAAGTAAGACACTCTCTGTGTAATCAGTTCATCAAGAGACTTGCAAAGTTTATTTGGCTTTTGCCTTAACAATGCTTGTAGCATTTGCCATTTGCGTTAAATCTTACTTCAACTGAGGCAGGTGCCATTTTCTGCTGATTTAGCATGCTGGTTTTTTTGGGTTTTTTTTTTTTTTTTTTTTTTTTTTTTTTTCCCACAAAACTGTGAGAGTTTCCCTTCCCATGAAGCACTTATGATTATAAAAACTCCAGCCTGTGGTCTTTAGTGTCTCTTTCTTCTTTTAGTTCATCTCACCTAGACCTGTGGATGCATGGAGTATATAAACTTTATGTCTGTTTGCTTTTAGTAGTTCAACCTGGCAGTTCAGCTCCAGAGCTGAACCACTTTATATAATGGTCAGCTAATACCTTTTTCTTTATTGCTTTTCTTTAGTAATGGAGAGATGATGATGTAAGTCACCATGTGTTGCATTAGATATTGTAAAGCTCGTGGAATACTTGAAGCAAACACTGAGAAATAATTGGCATATAATCAACCATAAGTTTGGAGCGGAGGGCTCCCTCCCAACATATCCTGAAACCAGTTTCTTCACACAAGGGATAGAAATGAATTGCTTGATGTAGTTAATGGAATAAAGGTCTGACTAAGCAGTGTGGTCTGTAGAGACAGATATATAACAATCCATCACTTAGTTCCTTTGTTTGAATGTTAATTATTCTTAGGCCCTTTTGATGTGTACTTGGGTTCTCAATAAATTAAATGGAGTTTATGATATAATGTGGAGCTCTACACTTGCATAGCACTCCCATCTTACATGAATGAACAGTGGTAATGGTGATAATTCACCACTAAGAGAAAAATTGCTCAAGATAGGTGCTCTTGCTATACATCTTCTATGACTACATGTCAGTGCCTTGGACTGTTAAGAGTACCAGCTAAATTGTCTCAGCGTTTTTGCTGCCCTATGTATGAGGCTCCAAGTATAAGCTAACATGACTAGGCTGTGTCTGTGCCGTCCGGTGGGTTTCTTCCCAGAGCTGGCACACAGGTCTACAGGGGTCCCTGCATTAGAGGGGATTTGCTGTGATGCGGAGGGAGACTGTGTTTGATGCTGTTCTTGCCAATGTGGGAGATGCCAGTGCAGTGGTGAGTAACCATGTGATGTGGGAGATAGGTAAAGCACGAAACTGGACAAGTCTGCTCACTGGGCAGTGAGTTTGCTAGGCGTAGTATGGTTCAGTGCTTGAGTAGAGCACTGCTCCCTCTCCAGTTAATTGGGTTGTTCCCAAAAGCTTAATATGCTTTTGAGTAGTTTATTCTGACAGGTTTGAGGATGTATCTGGAACATTTTTTTAGGCTTAAAGAGAAAAAAAAAAAAGAAAAATATGTAGTTATGTTTTGAACAAAGCTGCTGTGAGAGTGTTTACTATTGTAAAAAAAATGGATGAAAATAAACATAGCTTTACTGTTATTCCTCATATTGTGCTTTCTTTCTGTCTTTGATATTATATGTGTATCTTTGGTGACTACTGTTTTCAGCTGCATTGCTGTTACAGAGCTGTTTGGGTAGGGGTTTCTTATGTTTTTTTAATCTGTCAAACGAAGGGACATGCTTCTAGGCTGTTATCATCAAACCCAGCATTTCGTGTGGTGCAATATACTGCAGAGTGGTAGAGACTTTGTAAGACCCATGTAATGAACCCTGAATTTCTTGTTCTTGTCTTGCTTAGCTCTGCAAATACCACAGTACACTCAAGCTGTCCAGAATCTGTGCCAGTTTCCCAATGAAAGGCTCTCAAAACATCATTGTTTTTGTTCTTACTTCCTTCCTGTAGCATCATGGTGTTTGCATGGAGACAGAACAGGTGAAAAAACCGTATTTGTTTGCTTGGTCATCTTTCATCTTCTTACTCAGGCTTATTCTAGTGTAATGGTTTGATTTCCCCTGCAGAAGTGAAGATACCTTGCATCCTCTTGACGTCTGAGTTACTTTCTGCCAATATACCCGTAAATAAGCACACACGTTTGTCTTGGAAATTGTAAAGTATGTCTTACAAATCTGGGAACTTTTGTGGTTTTGGCATCAGGATTGAAAATCCCATGGTTCAGGATTGAAAATCCCATGGTTCAGGATTTTCTGGGGCCTCAGATAGTAATTTTGAGGTCACCTCACCTTACATTAAAATCAAATTATTGTTCTTAATTTACCTTTTAATATGTAAGGATTTAGATTTAGCATTGTCAGTTTTTATTTCGTAACTTCTTTTTGTTGATGAAAGCTAAACTGTGATTCTGATCACTCAAAATACCAACTACTGTGAGGTTGTTTCCAAACCTTTTGATTTTTATGTAATGTGGATTCTTGGATAAATTGTAGTGGGGAGATTATTTAAGTGAAAAAAAACAGTTTGAGGTAATTTTGTATAGCCCTTGGCAGACTTCTGTTTGGTTTTTTTTTATTTCAGTGACTTGCTCATCACAGAGGTTTTATCTTGGAGTAGGAAGTGGAGCTAAGTTTTTTATGACTTGCATCAGAGTCTTGCTCTTAAGTCATTGGCAGTCTTCCGGTTCATTTCAGTAGGTGTAGTGCTAGGCTTTCAGTTTGTATGTTGCATTTGAAATTAAATGTTGAGTTGGCTAGAAAGCATATGCTTACCTGCCTGGTACACAAGGTATGCGAGACACAAAGTAGCAAAAGTTCATAAAATACAGATTTAAAAATATCAAGATACGTACTTTTGTATCCCTGTTCTCACAATGCCTGCAAAACTTCCATTAGCTATGGCTTGTTTTTAAGATTGGTTGTTGAAGCCTGCACAGCGAAGGCAGTTGCTGCAAGGTATGGTAAGCTGCCTCCTGGGCAGCCAGTGCCCAGCAATCGCACATATGTATTGAAAGCAAGAGTTTTTATTAACATGTATACAGGCAGTTCTAACAGACTATACGCTCTATCCAAGTGAGAAATAAGGAGAAAACTCAAGCTACAATACAGTACTGCTATCTTCTCCGAGTCTCCTCCCAGGGACAGCTGGGGAGTAGTGTGGATAAAACTGAGCAAAGGACTTCAGAAGGTTTAAAACTTCTCAGGTGCTTTGTACTTTCCCATTTTACAAACCTAGTTTCATGACCAAACAGGAGATCTCTGAGGCTGCCGAGATGGCCCCTTTCAAACTCCGTGCATCAGCCTTTCAAAAAGGAGCAAGTTGTTGCAGGCCTGTCTTAATCATGTATCTAGTGAGTTTAAGGAATTGAATTGCCAGTATTATGACTTTCTCTTTTTCTGTTTATGCAGATCCTGTACTCCAGGTGCCAATACATGTGGAAGAGTAAGTCTGTTTCCTTATCTCATTTACTGTTTGTTTGATTTTCACTGACATCTTGAAATTTGGTTTAATTTGAACCAAAATGATCTATGTTCTAGAAAAGTTACATACCTTGCATAAGTCAATTTAAGGTGGTTTAGAGAGCAGATACAGAATGGATATAATTAGCTACATATAATTCTCTTATTTGTAGTGCTAAGAAGAAACGTCCTGTCTGCAGACTGTTCTCTCAAGCTCTTGCTCAGGTTTAGAGATCAAGAGGGCTAACTGTGCTAGAATCTTAACTGACCGGCTTTGAAAATGATAGAAACAGCTAGGGAGTGATCTCTGGGGTTTGTACTTCTTATTCTCTTCAAATAAAAGACTAAAAATAGCGAAGCATAGGAAACTCCAACCACCACTACTACCAGAATCTTCAAATGAAACCCTCAAGCTGTTACTTCAGAGTAGTTCCTCCAGCATAGCAATCTCACATTTAACTAGAAAATTTGGGGCTTTAACTTTATGTCTCTGAAGTCAGTGGTAACATCCTTTCTTTTTTGTGGTTTGTTTTTGATGTTGGGGTTTGTTTGGGTTTTTTGTAGTTTGGGTGGGGGGTTGCCTTTACCTCTCAAATTTACTTGGTTCTGGCAACTCTTTTATTGTTCCTTGCCTTCCTTACGCTCTCTGTTTTTGTTTATTTGTTTGGTTTGTTTTTAATTCTGTGGCATTTTAAAAGCATATAGAACTTGTTTAAAAGCTTTCACCCAGGTGATTGCCTGCCACATTTGGATCTTTGAATTTTCAAATGTATTAGTAATCTTATGTTATATCAGTTCTGAAACTTTTAAAATATTTTCTCATTTTCACAGTTAATAAATGAAACTTCAAAAAATGGATAATACAAAGTAAAAAACTTAATGTCAGATGAACTTCTCTGTAAAGCCAGTACTGACTGTATTTGCTTTCCTGTTCTCTGAGAAGCACAGTACTTTTTTTTCATAATTTATAATTGCTGCTTAAATCCTAGGCCAGCATTTCTTCCAGACCCAAATGATGGCAGTTTGTACACGCTTGGTGGCAAGAATAGTGAAGGCTTGACTGTAAGTATATTTTTTTAAATTCCCTGATAAGTTTTAGAAAAGCACCCTAATCGGACTCACATGAAGGATAAGTCCCCAAGGGAACTTTCTGCTTTCTTGACAGTAATGTAAAGTTTTGCAGGCTTTTGTACTGTTTAATGGAAGTGCACCAGTTTCTTGGAAAAGCTTGATCAGACTAGCCAAAAACCAGTGTCCGCTGCCTGCGCCAATGTTAGGATACAAGTTTTTGGAATGACAGTGCCCTATGTTGTGTTGCTAGCACCTTTGCAGAGTGAAAACATACTTTATTTTATTAGAGCAGAAAGTTGCCACCTTTCTTCTGATCATCAGGAAATAATTTCTGCTTGAAAATACCAACAACAGATATGTTTTGTCCACTTGTACTATTTTTCTGTAACTTGCTAAAATAATGATGATGATGACCAATAAAATTTCTGTTGTATTATCCAAATACTGAATAATCTCTGTATGATTTGATGGGAAAGGTGTACCCGGAATAATACAAATCAGTAATGTCACTTTCACCCAAATACTTAATTTTCTAAAACCATCAGCCAAAAGGCAGGATTAATATATGTTCTGTGCTGACACCTTTAGAAGACATCTTTTTAAGATTTAGTAAGCAGACAAAAATGCTGAACCTTTTCAAAATAGTCACCAATCCATGTAACCCACAGATACTAGCTAATGTTTGACTTTTATTTTTAAACTTTGTAGTGATACTCAGATAAAATATTTGGCTCCCCACAAGTTTCTTTTCTCTGGCAGCTGCTGTGATTTCCCTTAAGAACTTTAATATTGTTAAATATTTTAGTATTTGCTCACCACTCCCCCCGCCCCGCAGTACAGCCAGATCATAACTTGCAAAATGATTCTTGGTTCTTTTCCTGGGTGAATCCAGGAAGCAGCAATCTATTTGAATCTATTCCTTTATTCTGTTAATCTCCTCTCTTTTTGAATTAAAGTAATTGAACTTCTGTTTAGAATCACTATTATAAAAGTTTTAAGCAAGAGTGGAGTAATTTTAACGTATTTAAGTAAACTTAGCAAAGGCCTGATCATTATTGTTGGTGCAGCTTGTCCATTACTCTTGTGACCTCATCTCAATAAAAGTCTCTTAAAACTTAGTAAGGATCGTCACCCATTCTGTAAGTGCAATACAGGCTTGGCAGTATCTCAAGAACTCTTCAGTCAGAGATTCATGCTTCGCCCTCTCAACAGTGTCATTTGTATGAAGATATCTGGCCTTTATAAATGTTACTGTACAGTCCTGTGGAGAGCCGTTTTATATTCATTATAGGGGAGACAATTAAACCATGGTATGTTGAAGCCCAGACAGTTTATAAGTGATGATAGTAGACGTTAAAACCACAGAGTCTTGGCCTCCTAACCTCTCAGCTGCAAGTAGTTCTTCCGTTCTACATGCATTTTTCCTGTTGTAAACTCACTGAGACAGACTTCTCTCTGTTCTGGGTTTGCAGAGCAGGGCCTTGACCTGAAATTTTGAGTTCTCAGGAACTGCAATAATACAAATAAACAATAAAAAACTGTCATTTGAGATTTCTGAAGTGTTCTGACCACCCTTTTGTATAAACAAATATGAAGACTCTCACAGCAATGTTAATAAGCTTTTATTGTTGGGGTTTTTTTCCCTAGAAACTTCCATTTACTATCCCAGAGCTGGTGCAGGCATCTCCCTGTCGCAGTTCAGATGGGATCCTGTACATGGGTGAGCTCAAATTTAATATCTTTTAGATTGTAATATGTTCAGAGACTACAAAATTTAGAGACTCCCAGACAGACTGCATGGAAATATGCTTTATTTTCAGTATTAATTATGTTTTTTCATTAACCTTTCTGATGACAGAAAATCTGATTAATACAGAATTCAGTTACTGTTTGAAGATTAAAAACCAACTACTTTTCCTGAAGGAGAAGATAGCTTTTCTAAGCAGTGCATAGCCTGTATGGGTTTTTTTGGTTTCTTGAGATGCTATCTCTCAACAAAGTGTGACTTCTACTTAAAATCTTCTTGTGCTTATAAATGTCATTGACTGCCTGACCATTATAATTAAATAAGAAATCCCATTGCAACACGGTTAGACATCCTCCATTATGTGAGATCCGGTCCGTTCATTTATACTACAAATAATTACAAATTTATGGCTCACTGTCCTGACTTACTCTAACTGCAGATGGATTTGGGAGGAGAAAGGGAGAAGGAAGGACAGTTATTACTTATCACAACAGTAAAATGTGTGAAGAATCAGGATGGACTTAGTTGTTGTTTTGTTTTGTTTTTTAAAATCTCCTGAAGGGCCAATACCTACTTCTGGTTCTCCACTTCGTGTCTCTCCAGTAAAGGAGTGAAAAATGTTTATTTGAAGCTTCTAAATACAACACATATGTGTTAGCGTCAAATAAATATTTAAGGTCATGGCTTAGTGGGATATTCGATTTGAAATGTGTAGACCCTCACAATTTTTTTCCATCTACTGTCCTTCAACATTAGCACTTCAGTCTCCTCTTCTGCTAGCTCACAGGATCTTCTACACTCAGAACTCTGTTAGATATTATCAGTGTGAAAAAATAATTCAGCCAATAGTACTTACCATTCTAAATATTGTATCTAGTTTTTCTTGTCAATATTTGGGATTGGCCAGTAGTACTAAATGATGAAACTGAGCCTGACTATGAGAAATAGTTTGATTAAAAATGCTTTATTCATGCTAAGTTCATGAGCCTACTAAAGAAAAAAGAAGACTGAAAAGCTTGATGGAAGTGCAGTTTTCCAACTGAATGGTAATGTGGCTTAAATTATTATTTCAGGTAAAAAGCAGGATATTTGGTATGTGATTGACCTCATGACTGGGGAGAAACAGCAAACCTTGACTTCCTCATTTGCAGAAAGTCTTTGCCCGTCAACATCCCTCCTGTATCTTGGGAGAACAGGTCATATGCTTTTTTTTCTGCAGCTTAGAAGGAAATTTGTTGTTGTAATTGTTTTTAAAGTTTAGGATCATAACAAATGACCTTGTGATCAGTTCAGGTTTTCAAGTTTATTTCTTAGAAAAACTTCTGTCAATTATGATTTCAGACTGTACACAGAAAAATTATTAACTTTCTAGACCAGCAGAAAGATACTGTTTTTTTAAACTTTGGCAGTAGGCATGCTCCATTATTCTTCTTGTTGACTAAGTAGCATTTATATTCTATTTAACAGTGCATTCCAGTAGCAGCTGTGAACCCAAATTTGCTCTGTAACATACAGCTTTTATAAAAACTGTTTAAGGAAAATGGAGATAAGGCATATCCACTGAAATGACAAATGCAGTATTCTAAAATAACTGTTAAAATTAGACCAACACCATATAGGTGTTGACTAGTAAAAAGGAATAAGTGTTATAGACTTGTTCTTTAACCTCTATATTAATGCGTTCTTTAAGTGTGATAGTTCAGTTACAGAACAAGGTATGCTGAATTTTAGAATGCAGGGTTTGGAAAATTGTAAGTAAAACAAAGTACATCAGAAGCAGCGGTGCAGTAAAAACAAAATGCTGGTAACGTGGGCAGTAACTGTCTGCAGGGCTTGTTCCGAGGTTCCTGTAGATCAGTATATGAGTGGATCAGGTGTTATCTTTAACAGCTATGAAATGTTTGTTTATCAGAAGTGTTGGGAAAATGAAATGCAGAGAGCAGTAAGTGGTGCATGTGGTGTTTTGAAGAGTGTCTCAGATTTGAGATGATTGATTCTATTCTCTCATAGGTTTTTTTGCTTCACAGACTGTATATTTTTTAACAGAGTACACGATCACAATGTATGACACCAAGAAGAAGGAGCTGCGATGGAACGCCACCTATTTTGATTATGCAGCTACTCTGCCTGATGAAGACATAAAATACAGTAAGAATTTACTTGCTGTCTTTTTTTGTTTGTTTGTTTTCCCCACATACTGACCATGGGTTTTGCATACAGGGAAAAATATTCTGATTTTTTTCTATAATTAATAGGTCAAGCTGTCTGTCTGATTTTTGTGCAGTTGGTATACATCTGCCAGTTTTTATCCTTTACACACCGTAATATCTAGAGCCTGTTAGGTAGCTTCAGGTAAATTGAATCTAAGAAGGTACAGCTCTTGAAGATATGACTCTTTAAAATTTAGTGAAAAATGTCAGGAGAGGAAGCAAACCTAAACTGTGGTGCACACTCAGAAAAAGCTATTGCAATGCTATTGCATTGCAACTGAACTTTTATCAACTTAGTTCAGACAACTGATTTGGTGATCAGCTATTCTTTTGCAATGTAAGGTGTAATGGACTCCACAGTTAACATAAGGCTTGAGCTGTTAATGTGTATATTTAAAATTGCATGTCTGCAGCAATCCAGATAATCTCCTATATATTTGTACATTGTAGAAATGTCCCACTTTGTGTCTAATGGAGATGGACTGGTGGTGACTGTAGACAGCGAGTCTGGGGACGTACTGTGGATTCAGAATTACGCTTCTCCTGTGGTAGCTTTTTACATCTGGCAACGTGAAGGATTACGGAAAGTTATGCACACTAACGTGGGGATAGAAACTCTGCGATACTTGACGTTCATGTCTGGGGAGGTTGGACACATTACCAAGTGGAAATACCCTTTCCCAAAGGAAACAGAGACCAAGAGCAAACTGACGTGAGCATCAATATTCCTGTTGTTCTCACTATCTATTTGACAGAGCTTTGTCATTAAAACCTTATTTATATACATTCAGTTTAGGATTGTTCTACAAGTTTCAAGATGATGAAAAGAATACATAAATGCAGCTCTAGTTCTCCAGCTGTTATTTTATGTCATATTTGAACTTTTACTGTCTAAAGGCAGAGACCAAAAAAAAAAAAATCTGTCATAAACTTAGGAAATGTATGTTCATAACTTTTATTAGATGTTCTGTGTTGAGTAGTTTCTTATAATGTGGAATGGGATTGTTTTTTATAATGTGAAGCCTTTCACATAATAAAAAAGGTGCATAGCATTTTGGCAAATACCAGTTATTGAATAATGCAGAAATAGGACATGAGTTATGTCAAATGAGTAATTGTGAGGTGAATAATCAACTAATAATGCTTTCACAGTTAAAAAGAATGGCTTCATAGTACAGCAGTACTTAAAACAATTTTACAGATCCAGGCTTCTCAAGATACAAATATTGGTGATTTGAGAAACTCGTGCATTAGTTCTGCAGGATTGTGTTGCCAAGGTTTTAGCTAAGATTTGTCTACTTCTTTCCAACACTTTTGTTTTTTTCCAGACCAACTCTATATGTAGGGAAATACTCCACAAGTTTGTATGCATCGCCATCAATGGTGCATGAAGGAGTAACTGTTGTGGTAAGTTGGGAGCTGCAAGAGTTGAATGACACCTGCTGAAAAGTGCCTTTACAGAATTAGTACTGTTCTGGGTTTAAAAAAAAAAGTTGAAATGCAAACATACATAAAAATATATTAAAAAAAAGACAACTTTGCCATTGTAAAGTGGCAAAGGGATCTGATTAAAATAGAAAATAAACCACTGAAGGCTACATCTACATCTACAGAAATTTGGTTTTAAATTGCAGATTGCTATCAAGAAATGCATAGCAAATTGTTTCATTTCATGAAACAATTAACAGTAAGCCTTAGAATGCATGACCATATTACAGGAATCATTTCAAATGCTGCAGAGAAGTAACTGTAGCTCATCAGGAATTGTGCCAGGCAAGCTTAGCAGGAGTGGGCCAGAGGTTGCTATGCGGTATTGTTGGTGCATTGTGGTTAATGTTAAAATTGCTGTTCTGTTCATCAAAGTAGCTCCCCATAGATGGGAAACTGCATCATAGTTTTGTTTTGCTCACGTTGTGGCTGTGCGGGTAGAAAATAAAGATCCTATTTAACTTTTCTAAAAAAAGAGAGAGTAATCTCATCTCCTAGGCAACATGTAATTTAGAAGGTCTAATGTCCAAGGTCGTTGAAGCAGTTGCTGAGGGCATAATCACGTTGTTTACTTACAGTGACTTTGCTGCCAGTAATTTTTGCTTGCCCACCAATTTTGACCTCCATTTTTTTATTTAGTTGCCTATTTAAATATTAGAGGGACACAGTGCTTCCTTAATTGTAACAATAATCTCTCTTTCTAGCCCCGCGGCAGTGCCATACCCTTACTAGAGGGTCCAAAAACAGAAGGAGTCACAATTGAAGACAATGGCGAGTGTGTTATCACCCCCAGTACGGATGTAAAGTTTTCAGGCAGACTGAAAGAAAAGAACAAACTCAACTATTGGAACGACTGGCTTTTAATAGGTATCCGAGGTCCCTTGCTTGGCCCTGATCTGCTGCTCACACAGGGTCGCATTGCCATCTGGTGGAGAATTCTAATCCAAACCTCAGAGCTGTTTTTCAGCTGCTGTAAATCAGTCATAATGACTGCCTAAATTCAGGCAATAATTACTGAATTCTAGTAATCGTTTCTAATGCATCCTCATTTGCATATGAATTAATGTCTTTAAGTATACGACTGCATACTGTTTTTCCCAAGGCCCCTGCTTTATTCAGTGCATAGGATGAAGAGTGCTTAGCTCAATATGTGGAAAGTTGTTTATCACTTATTTGCCCCCTTCTTCAGAGAGGGGTATAGATAATTTATTATTTACTGTAAATATTGTATTCTGGTTCCTTTGGATCTTTTTATTGTGCATGTCACTTTAATTCTCATCATATGGATCAAATGGTCATGTTTTCCCCGCTTTACAAATGGAGGATTAAGGCACAGAGGCTGAAGATAATATTAATAAAGTGTCAGCCTGTCCTGTCTGTCCTAAATCCCAAAGTTTTGGAATTTACTTTTCAGGGCATTTACAGTCTTGCTTCAAAAATGAAGAACTGTCTGAAGTTCAGTTTTAAGTGATGCAAGTTAGGAGGTTAGCAAATGTGACACCCATCTACAAGAAGGGCTGGAAGGAGGATCCAAGGAACTAAAGGTCTGTCAGTCTGACCTCGGTGCTGGAGAAGGTTATGGAGCAGATCATCTTGAGTGCCATCATGCGGCACGTACAGGTGATCAGGCCCGGTCAGCATGGGTTTACGAAAGGCAGGTCCTGCTTGACTAACCTGACCTCCTTCTATGACAAGGTGACCCACTTAGTGGATGAGGGAAAGGCTGTGGATATTGTCTACCTGGACTTTAGTAAAGCTTTTGACACCGTTTCCCACAGCGTTCTTCTGTAGAAACTGGCTGCTTATGGCTTGGATGGGTGTACGCTTCGCTGCATAAAAAACAGGCTGGGTGGCTGGGCCCAAAGAGTTGTGGTGAATGGAGTTAAATCCAGCTAGTGGCCAGTCACAAGTGGTGTCCCCCAGGGCTCTGTGTTGGGGCCAGTTCTGTTTAATATCTTTATCAATGATCTGGACAAGGGGATCGAGTGCACCCTCACTAAGTTTGCAGATGACACCAAGTTGGGCAGGAGTGTTGATCTGCTTGAGGGTAGGAAGGCTCTGCAGAGGGACCTGGACAGGCTGGATCGATGGGCCGGGGCCAATTGTATGGGGTTCAACAAGGCCAAGTGCAAGGTCCTGCCCTTGGGCCACAGCAACCCCATGCAACGCTACAGGCTTGGGGAAGAGTGGCTGGAAAGCTGCCCAGCAGAAAAGGACCTGGGGGTGTTGGTTGACAGCCGCCTGAATATGAGCCAGCAGTGTGCCCAGGTGGCCAAGAAGGCCAATGGCATCCTGGCTTGTGACCGAAACAGTGTGGCCAGCAGGAGTAGGGAAGTGATCATGCCCCTGTACTTGGCACTGGTGAGGCCGCACCTCGAATACTGTGTTCAGTTTTGGGCCCCTCACTACAAGAGAGACATTGAGGTGCTGGAGCGTGTCCAGAGAAAGGCAATGAAGCAGGTGAAGGGTCTGGAGCAGAAGTCTTATGAGGAGCAGCTGAGGGAACTGGGGTGGTTTAGTCTGGAGAAAAGGAGGCTGAGGGGGAGACCTTATTGCTCTCTACAACTACCTGAAAGGAGGTTGTAGAGAGGTGGGGGTCGGTCTCTTCTCCCAAGTAACAAGCGATAGATAGGACAAGAGGAAATGGCCTCAAGTTGTGCTGGGAGAGGTTTAGATTGGATATTAGGAAAAAATTCTTCACCAAAAGGGTTGTCAGACATTGGAACAGGCTGCCCAGGGAAGTGGTTGAGTCACCATCCCTGGAGGTATTTAAAAGACATGCAGGTGTGGTGCTGAGGGACATGGTTTAGTGGTGGACTTGGCAGTGCTAGGTTAACCATTGGACTTGATGATCTTAAAGGTCATTTCCAACCTAAACGATTCTATGATTCTAAGTTTATAATTATGTGATATATGCCATAGAATCTCTGTGGCAGGGACGGGATGTAACTTTCAGCTTCTTTAACTGCCGCCTTTCTCTGCCTGTGATCCCTTTCTTTGTTAGTACTGCCCTGCTCTTGCATTTCATCAAGCAGCTCCCTTTAAGCAGTTCGTATTCCTCTGCAGTCCTCTGCACTGAATGACCCGTGCCCTCAATCTTTTCCCTCCCTTTTCTTTCCTGCTCTATACTTGAGCAGGAGTCTGTCTCTGTCTACTCCAACTGCAAAAGCTGGGAGCACAGTAGTGTCTCCCTTTTCTCACTTACTGCAATAGCACAAGTCAAAGGAGTGTGAAGAGCAATTGTAGCTGAGCACTGGATTGATTCTTGCTTCCTTCTTGTGCAGTGCAATCCATTCCCTTCAGAGCCATTTCATATCTAGAACACGATCTTCACCTCAAGGCCACATCACAAAGCAAAACTACCTTGAGAGTAAGCCAGCTAGGAGGCATAATGCATGTTCCTTTAATGGCCAGGGACCAAATCCACAGCCAGTGCTTGAGCACAGAGTTCTTCAGGATTGTGATCACTATACCTGTGACTGCTTGGAAAGAAGAGGGAAAAAATATTTTAATTTGAGCTTTTGTTCTGTGATGTTCTCAAGCCTTTTGTAAATCAACTTTATATATGCTCTTCAGCAAAGATGCTGAAATCAAGGATATCTTTCCTAAAAAGGGACCAACTTTTTATTTCAACAAATGTGTTTTATACAGGGCACCATGAAACACCATTATCTGCCCCTACAAAGATCCTGGAGAAATTCCCAAGCAACTTACCTAAGAGGCCTGAAAATGTGATTCCGGCTGACTCTGATAAAGCCACTATTGAAGAGGTTTGTGTTGAGAATAATCATCTTGCTGGATGATTGAAGAATGTAAAGGAATAGAAGTTGGGGAAGGACTCAGAAGAAAAGCTACATGGAATTACTTCACATTTTTTGTGTCAGATTTTCATGCACTTAGCATGTAGAATCACTGGTATGATGATGTGTCATTCTTTATTTCAGAATTAGGGCTTTCAGCTGCTTTTTATTCTGCATGCAAAACTTTCTTTGACTTTGATAGGATTAGAAATTATTAAAAATGATGTAGCAGAAAGGCTAGCGTATAAATGCTCCATTACCCATGAGGATATTGAGCTAACAGAGCTTTCTTTGCCTCTTAGGTTATTGACATTGTTGAAGGTTCCTCCACAGAAGTGCCTCCTTCTGTTCCAAAGGATATTGAGGAGAAACCTGCTCGGCCTATCCCTCGGCCAGAGGCTCCTGTGGACTCCATGTTGAAAGACATGGCCACAATCATTCTCAGCACTTTCCTGCTTGTGGGCTGGGTGGCTTTTATCATCACTTATCCAATGGTAATGCTGACTTAGTTTGATGTGCTTTTGAGTTTTGGGAGAGTCAGTAACATTTTACAGCCCAAGAAATGATACAGGAATTAGAAAGTAATGCACTACAGGGTTTTTTTTCCCCTCCTCACAGATGTGTAGGGGGTAGCAAAGGCTACAAATTCGACATAACAGTGATTTCTCTGGGCATATGTGCCAACTCTGGAGTTGTTGTTTTTTTCTTCATCCCAGCAATTCTGTTTTTTGTATGTGTTACTCTTTTCATGGACATGATCTTAACACCACTGGCTTCACTCCTCTCTTCTCACCTGAACCACTGTCAGGTTTTCCAGCTTTTGGATCAAAGCCTTTATCCTTCTGTGGTTTAAAGACACCTAGTCAACCTAGTAACAGTTAGCTTTTGCCATATTAACCAACCAGTGTGATTTCTCAGCTTTGCAATGGAAGTTCAGAAGGAAATTGAAAGTGTGTGAGTGAAAGTTCCCCAGCCTACTTGGCTGATAGTGTCATAACGAGAGTTTTCCTCCCACCTTTTGGCTGTGGCTACCCCAGTAGCTATAGAGTTCCCTTTTGTGACATGACCGTAGGAAAATTCACTCCACTTACGGAACTGAGGTCCTTTCTCACAGAGCGTGCATCAGCAGCAGCAGAGGCAGCATCAGCTGGAAGAGAAGATACAGCTCTTGCAGCAGCGGAAGCTGCCCTTCCATGCTCCCAGTGATCTACCCCCAGAAGCAGATTTCTTGGACACCTCTTATGGACGGACAGAGAGCTCAGCTACCAGCACACCAAATATGTCCCCCAGAGCATCAAACCATTCTGCGTATTCCAGCATCTCCACATCTGATGTTGGGAGCTGCCTCTCCACTGAGCAAGAAGAGGGAGGTAAAGTTGATCCAGTGTATTTATTGTGAGTCTCTGTATTTCCCCGGTCTGTAGGATGATACAGCACAACAATTAAAATACTTACTGATGATACTTCATAGATCAGAAAGCTGAAAAGGACCATCATTCTCATTCTCATCATTCTCATTCTCATCATGTCCGACCATTTGCAAAACACTGTGCAGGTATGCCATGCCCTGACTTTGAGCAGGGTTATGTGCTTTAGAAAAACATCCAATTTGTAACTGCCATCTGAGGGATTGTGTTGTCCATGGTGGTATATTCTTATAACCTGTAGCCGTTCTAGGGAGAGGTTTGTTTAAATAAAAATGTTGTTGTTGTTATTATTATTATTATTATTATTATTACTATTACTATTAACTGGCATCAAGAAATAAGGATTATGCAGCGCAGCCTGCCTTCCTGCCTGATCTTCCTGGGCACTCTTTTGTCCCTTCAAAGGCTATTCAGGGGAACTGCTAGTAAACCCACTTCCATAACTGTCAATCAGCATTTCCTAAATTCAACAAGACATCTATAAAACTTTCTAAAAAGAGTTTGTCTGCTGAGAACCACTAGTCGCTTATACTGTCTTGAGACATGATCTTTCCAGACCTTATGTCGGGTGTTGTGTACAGAATGTGTTTGACTCTGTATGTTGGATTATTTGGTCACCAGAGAGTATTTGCCTACTCAGCGTGAGTACCAAAATGCAGATGTTAATTTGTTTTGATCATCTGTGTTGTTAATTTAAACATGAGCAAAAAGGCTTATATGCTGGCCCAGAAGGATGTGCAGTTGTGAAAGGCTGACTTGACCCATCCTAAACCAGTCCTTGTTTCTTGTTTTTTGTTCAGATGAAGATGCAAACAGAGTGATGGTTGGCAAGATTTCGTTTAACCCAAAAGATGTACTGGGACACGGAGCTGAAGGGACAATTGTTTACAGGTAGCAGACAATATGTACATTCAGCATTAAATAGACCAATGAATGGCGTATTTGCATTAGGTCTTTTTTTTAAAAAAAAAAAAACACACCACATATCTAATACGAACAGAAATGAAACGTTTGAAAAAGTATTTTGCATGTGTCTGGAATATTTTCATGCAGTGTCTATTCACTAGCAAAACCTACTTTACTTCCCTTAGAAATGTTTAATGACTGTCACGATTTAACCCCAGCCAGCAACTAAGCCCCACATGGTTGCTCGCTCACTCCCCCCTGGTGGGATGGAGGAGAGAATTGGAAGAGTAAAAGTGAGAAAATTCGTGGGTTGAGATAAAGACAGTTCAATAGGTAAAGCAGAAGCTGCGCATGCAAGCAAAGCAAAGCAAGGAATTCATTCACTGCTTCCCATCAGCAGGCAGGTGTTCAGCCATCTCCAGGAAAGCAGGGCTCCATCACGCGTAAGGGTTACTTGGGAGGACAAACACCATAACTCTGAACATCCCCCCCTTCCTTCTTCTTGCCCCAGCTTTACATGCTGAGCATGATGTCGTATGGTATGGAATACCAATGGTGTGGTGGTGAATGGAGTTTACTCCAGCTGGTGGCTGGTCACAAGTGGTCTCCCCCAGGGCTCTGTGTTGGGGCCAGTTCTGTTTAACATCTTTATCAATTATCTGGATGAAGGGATTGAGTGCACCCTCAGTAAGTTTGCAGATGACGCCAGGTTGTGTGGGAGTGTTGATCTGCTTGAGGGTAGGAAGGCTCTGCAGAGGGACCTGGACAGGCTGGATCGATGGGCCGAGGTCAATTGTATGGGGTTCAACAAGGCCAAGTGCAAGGTCCTGCACTTGGGCCACAGCAACCCCATGCAACGCTACAGGCTTGGGGAAGAGTGGCTGGAAAGCTGCCCAGCAGAAAAGGACCTGGGGGTGTTGGTTGATAGGCGCCTGAATATGAGCCAGCAGTGTGCCCAGGTGGCCAAGAAGGCCAATGGCATCCTGGCTTGTGTCCGAAACAGTGTGGCCAGCAGGAGTAGGGAAGTGATCACCCCCTTGTACTCGGCACTGGTGAGGCCGCACCTCGAATACTGTGTTCAGTTTTGGGCCCCTCACTACAAGAGGGACATGGAGGTGCTGGAGCGTGTCCAGAGAAGGGCAACGAAGCTGGTGAAGGGTCTGGAGCAGAAGTCTTATGAGGAGCAGCTGAGGGAACTGGGGTGGTTTAGTCTGGAGAAAAGGAGGCTGAGGGGAGACCTCATTGCTCTCTACAACTACCTGAAAGGAGGTTGTAGAGAGGTGGGGGTCAGTCTCTTCTCCCAGGTAACAAGTGATAGGACGAGAGGAAATGGCCTCAAGTTGCGCCAGGGGAGGTTTAGACTGGATATTAGGAAATTTTACTTCACTGAAAGGGTTATCAAGCATTGGAACAGGCTGCCCAGGGAAGTGGTGGAGTCGCCATCCCTGGAGGTATTTAAAAGACGTTTGGATGAGGTGCTTAGGGACATGGTATAGTGGTGGTCTTGGTAGTGTTAGGTTTATGGTTGGACTCGATGATCTTAAAGGTCTTTTCCAACCTATATGATTCTGTGATTCTGTTCTGTGATTCTGTGAATATCCCTTTGGTCAGTTGGGGTCAGCTGTCCCGGCTGTGTCCCCTCCCAAGTTCTTGTGCACCCCCAGTCTCCTCGCTGGTGGGGTGGGGTGAGGAGCAACAAAGGCCTTGACTCTGTGTAAGCACTGCTCAGCAGTAACTACAACATCCCTGTGTATCAGCACTGTTTCCAGCACAAATCCAAAACATAGCCCCATACTAGCTACTGTGAAGAAAATTAACTCTATCCCAGCCAAAACCAGCACATTCACCACTCCTTATTCCATACCATTTACGTCATGCTCAGGTCTCACACTATCCAGTACATTCTCATTACCCACAACCCCCCTCCCCATCCTTTGATATAATACGCAGATGTCATTCCTTTAGTCGATGGACCACCCCTGTGAAATGTCTGTAATATGTCCACAAGTGTCCATGGAGCACATTTAGTCCATAACTTCGGGCTCTGTCTGTTGTGGTGGTCACTCAGGACGGGAGAGGTGGTGTGTTGTGTGGAGTTATTGGGCACCAAAGCCAGCTCAGGTCGGGTCACTGCTGCACTTGCACTGCTTCTTGTAATGCTTGTCCTCCCTTGGTTCAGGTGGTTCCTGCTATAGTAATTCCTATAACATGCAACTGAAATCCCAGGTTACAACAATTTGAAGGTATTTCCATTACAATCTCCACCCCTGGTCCCGTTGGACCAGGCCATTGGGTTTAACATTGCAATGAACTCCTGCCCTTGCCCCTGCTCTGGCTTGGACTTGTCCACAGACTGCAGTCCCTTAGGGGCGTACCTGCTCCAAGTGGAGCCTTATCTATGAGCCACAGTCTCTCCAGGGGTATACCTGCTGCGGCATGGACTTATCCACAGGCACAGTCGCTTTGAGGTGCACGTGTTCCAGCGTGGCCTTCTCCATGGGCCACAATGCCTTCAGAGATATACCTTCTCCAGCATGGCCTTACCCACAGCCACAGTCCCTTCAGAAGTAAACCTGCTCCAACATGGCCTTACCCAGTACAGCAGCACAGAAACAGCAGTGATGCCCTGGCCATCTGCCAGCCCAGGCACATCGCCATTGCTGTTACCAAAATGTTCCCAGGCACAGCAGAGTAAGATGATCAGCAGTACAGCAGGCAGCAAAAGCAAAAAGCAGCCCCTAACGAGCACTAGACTCTAATAGACAGTAAGGCAAGCAAGCCCCAGGGCAAGCACAGGAGCCTCTGCCGATTAATAGCTAAACAGCAATAACAGCTATAAATTTGATCTAGCACATTCCAATCAAACCTGTCGTTATCTCAAACCCTTCAAGCCCCACGTTGGGTGTGAAAAAGGACTGTCCAGTCCTTTTTCCAGCACAAATGTATCTGTTTCCAGCATGAGAAAAATGCTTTAATATGCCTCTGTAAAATGTCTTTTGTTGTCACTCGCTTTGTCTTCAGAGCGCGTAAATGTTGATGTGGTTTTCCTTCCTGTCTGTAGGGGGACATTTGATAACCGCGACGTTGCAGTGAAAAGAATTCTTCCCGAGTGCTTCAGCTTTGCAGACCGTGAAGTACAGTTGCTGCGAGAGTCAGATGAGCATCCTAATGTGATCCGCTATTTCTGCACAGAGAAGGACCGGCAGTTTCAGTACATAGCCATCGAGCTGTGTGCTGCCACTTTACAGGAGGTGATGGGCCACTTGCAGACCTACAGAATTTGTGAAAGTCTTCTCCCTGGAAGGCCTTCAGTTTCCTTTAGCTTAAGTTGCTGAAGTGCCTGCCACAGGAGATGTTCTCGTTACTCCCGCCATCACCTCTGTGACAATTACACATTCCTACAACAGGGGTGTTTTCAGACCTTTAGAAGGACATCCCTAACCCTGTACTGATTTAAGGACAGAAGCTGTTGTTCTTTGATTTTTTTTTTTTTTTTTTCCTTCTTGTGAAGGACTCCCTTCTAGTCATCCCCCCCTCCTACCCTCCGGACTTTGAAGATCCTCTACGCTTGCTGCTGGAGCACAGTGCTATATAGCATGCTAGCTCTGAATGACATTTTAGAGATCATCACCTTCAGCCAAAAAAAAGGCTCTTTCATGTGTGTTACCAGCTAGCACAATTTACCCAGTCTAACCTTTTTTTTTTTTTGGGGGGGGGGGGTAAAGGGGATATACTTACTATTTATGCAGAGGGTAATGATAAGCAATGTTGTGGCTGAATCTTCTGTTTTTCTGTTATAATTTATAGTATGTTGAGCAGAAGGCCTTCAGTCACCATGGCTTACAGCCCATCACTCTCCTGCAACAGACAACATCTGGTCTTGCTTACCTGCACTCCCTTAGTATTGGTAAGAATGCCTCTTGTTTCGGTATTGGATGGAGAATGGTACATTTTCTTAATTAAAAAAAGAAGAGAAACTGGTCTGGTGCTGGGAGCTTGTTTATTCAATCCCAGAAGAGAACTGTAGAAGCTCCACCGAGTGCTGGCAGCAGTAGTGTCTGTCCTTTGACAGCCTTGTCCCTATAACATTCTGCTGCACTGGAGTAGTAAAGCTAGTCATTACCATTTGTTCAGGGTGCTGCATTTTTTGGATAGAAGTCATATAAAACATGATGACTAGTGGTGATGCAACACAAAAGTGATGAGCCTCTACCAAAGACAATAGTTTGAGGTTAGGACTTTGATTTAACGAATGGTGGTTCAGCCTTGTGAAAGGTTTACAATACAAATACCTTAAAAATTGACAAATATCCTTGGGATTGCCTGGAGTGGATAAATGGCTGTTTATAACAGTCCACAGGGACCTGAAGCCCCATAACATCCTCATCTCGATGCCTAACGCCCATGGGAAAGTCAAAGCTATGATTTCAGACTTCGGCCTGTGCAAGAAGCTGGCAGTGGGCAGGCACAGCTTTAGCCGTCGGTCGGGTGTGCCAGGCACTGAAGGGTGGATTGCCCCAGAGATGCTGAGTGAAGATTGCAAAGAGAACCCTGTAAGTCTTCCTCTTTCCATCAGGCTCCCCTGGGAGAAGGCAGCACAACCAACCGGTGGCACGTTGTTGCAGTCAGACTAAGATATGCAGTACTTGATGCCTGGGCATAGAATCATAGAATAGTTTGGGTTGGAGGGGACCTTTAAAGGTCATCTAGTCCAACCCCGCATTCATGCTGGCTTGCAGCTGAATATGTGATTCTGAAAAGTTTTCTTCTGCTCTTGGATGCAAAATAACCACCCTGTGATGATGGCTCAAAGTCTTCAGGGGAAAAAAAATGTGTTATTGCTATTAAAGGTTGTTTATTTGCAGACATATACCGTGGACATCTTTTCAGCTGGCTGTGTCTTTTATTATGTGGTATCTGAAGGCAGCCATCCCTTTGGCAAATCTCTACAGCGGCAAGCCAACATTCTGCTGGGTGCATACAGCCTGGAGTCTTTAAATGCAGGGAGGCACGGTAAGAAAAGCACGGTAAACGTAAAGCACGACAGAGTTTAGTGAACTTTCCATGGGTGTTAAAATACCAACAGAAATGACAGAACTATGACCCACAGTGATTCCCAGCCTGGCAGTGGTGAAAGTTGTAGTCCTAAAGTATTCCTGAAGTAAAGCTCCTAAAGTTCTTAGAATTAGTACCCCAAAGCATCTCTGGGATACCAAAATTGGAACCCTGCAAGCTTGACTGTAGAGTTATTTCATGTATTTGAAGGGTAGGAAAGAGCTGAACTTTGATCTTCATAATCACTCTGATTCAACACTTTGACTTTCTGTTGGTTGCCCAGTGTATCTATGAGGGCAGTACTTGAGCTAGTGGGGCTAGTGCTCAGGATTGCATTGGAAGAAGTAGAGAACATAATGATTTTCTAAAGTACAAAACATTAGATTTCCCTACAGCCTAAGAATTATCACCCTTTTCCTTGCAGAAGACATAGTTGCTCGTGATTTAATAGAGCAGATGATAAACATGGACCCTCAGAAACGTCCGTCTGCCAGCTGTGTGCTAAAACACCCATTCTTTTGGAGTTTAGAAAAACAGCTCCAGTTTTTTCAGGTTTGTGTTGACCTTTTCGGTTCTTTCAGTTCTAAGGACCCCTGTAGGCATTCTTCAAATCTGGAATTCAGTCTCTCCTGGCTTTGTGCATGTTTGAGGTGATAGAATCCACAGCCTTACTGTGAGGAGTGAAGAAGCAAAGTTGTAATACCTAGGTGGTATCTCTTAAGAAATTGGCTTAGTCTTACGGACGATTTTCTTATAGTGGGGCTAGAACATGATGTTATCAACTTAACTCTAGCAGCTACACTAGCGATGCAGGAGAACATGTTGCCAGGCAGGTTTTCAAGAACAGGGTAGCCCACTATAGTGAATATGCACACTTCATCCTGATGGGAGGTGGGAACTGGCTGAGGACCTGAGGTTCTTTCCAGCCTTATCTTCTACTCTGATTAAAAGGCTCTGGCAGATGGTGAAACAACTCATCATCTCAGAAACTTCTGTATCACAGTCCCAAGCATAATGCATTGTGTTGTACTTTGCCATGAAGTAGAATCATAACTCTGTTATCAGGACAGGCTGTAATTGGCCAGAAGCAGCAATTTTAAATTGTTGGGGAAAGCTTGGAAGTAAAACTAGAAATAACCTGAATGTCTCTTCCAGGATGTTAGTGACCGGATAGAGAAAGAATCTTTAGATGGTCCAATAGTCAAGCAATTAGAAAGAGGCGGAAGAGAGGTGGTGAAAATGGACTGGAGAGAGCACATCACTGTTCCTCTTCAGACAGGTAATGGATAGTATTTTATCAGAGTGCAAAGGAGTTACATGCTGTTGTTTCCAGTTTGCCGGGACAGGAAAGTAAGGCTAACACTGTCTGAGTTTTGGCACATGACCTTTACTTGTCAGCAAAGTATTTCTTCAAATTAAAGCACATGTTTATATATTGAAACACACCTATAAGGATATGTGACTGTTGGCACCCATACCTTACTTTTGAGGCTAGCAACTAAAGCTGCATCAAAGCACAAAAATAAATCTTGTAATTTCTTTTGCAGATCTTCGAAAATTTAGATCCTATAAAGGAGGCTCAGTACGGGATCTTCTGAGGGCGATGAGAAATAAGGTAAAGGACTTCTTTCCATAAGCAACACACACACTATGGTTCTGCCTCCGTTTGCTGTTTGTTGCCAGTCTATGTCTATCTTACCTTGTTTTAGGTATTGAGCTCCTTTACGATAGACTAATATGAGGTTACTTTGTCCATGAAAAAGACAGTTCTGTTTAAAAGAGGATCCTTGAACACATATCCTCTGACTGAGCTTTTCCCTATTCTTGTTTCCTTTACAGAAGCACCATTACAGAGAACTGCCTCCCGAAGTGCAGGAGACCTTGGGCTCCATCCCAGATGACTTTGTATGTTACTTTACAGCTCGTTTCCCTCACCTGCTCCTACATACCTACAATGCTATGCATATCTGCTGCCAAGAAAGACTGTTTCAGCATTACTATAATCAGGACTCTGCAGAGCTGAGCCTTGCAGGAGACACTGTTTGAGGGGAGGGATAGAGCTTTCTTCTCTGGGACCAACATTTCAAGCACAGGGCTGTGAAACAGGCCTACCTTTAGCAGGGAAAAGTGGGATCAAAGAGCTGAATTCTCTCTCTTGGAAGAAACCAAGCTTCCAAAAAGTGCCTTGTACCTCTGCCTGCGCTGGATCAGGAGATGGTAGGAGCCCAAGGAGCGAGTGGTAACTTCAGAAAAGCAATGAACCCTGGTGATGGAGTTATTCCAAAGCAGTTTTCAGTTTTCAAGACAGTGAAAATGGAGAGCAAAAGCTGGATATAACCGTCACCCAATATCCCTGTACTGTACATGATTTTATAACTATAATGTGTTTTACTACAAAGAATCAAAATATGGTGGTTGAAATCATATAATTACTAGGGACTGGGATCTGCAAAAGGAGCCTTTTAGTTGTAGCAAATAATCAGAACCTGCCATTGCACTACTGCCACATTATGCATTAGACACACCATAGTGATTGTAAAGGGAATCATTTATGATTATCCAAGAAACAGTAGAGAGTACAATTTCTGTTTAATCAGTACTACTCTGGAAAATTAGTCCCTCATACTTGAGCAGATACAATGAAGTTCTAAAAAACACTGACTTGAAAAATCAGTTAAAGGTTTACCTACTTTGAAAATAAGCCTCATTAAATATCAGCCAGTATTCACAGAAGAGCTTGAACAGTCCTTGACGTAAATCACAGTATCAGAATAGATCTACACAAGTAACTTCAGAAAAATACATGGATGTCAGCTGTGAGCTGCTCGTGAGAGGCTAAAGATTTATCTACTGCAAGTGTTCCTTACTTATGAAGAAGGGTCGCCAGTTGCAGAGCCAGAGGTAAGATGAGTCCTGGGGAAAAAGGAGCTAAATAGGAAACAATGAGAGATGTACAGAACAGTGAAATTAGAGGCAGTGTTTTTAATGGGTGTGATAAAGCTGTAAAAGAACCCCATTTTCTGTTTGTATGGGTTGCTAATTACATCCAAGGATCCTGTGTTTTTAAAGATGCAGTATTTCTTTTCATTGGCCCTAAAGCTGTGACAAAGCATTAAGTGTGTGCAAAGGATGAAGGAATGCTGAATTCTAATATAAGTAAGTAAGTGGGATGTTCTTTTAAAATATATTTATTTAACATATTTATATTTATTTAATTTTTACTACAAAGTGGTATCACATCCAAGTGGTACAAGTATAAAGCATGCCAAATCATTCTTAATCAGTTTTGTGTTTATATTTAATCATATTATAACTGGAAGAGGAAAGTGATACTGCATCTTTCATGGAATTCATTAAAGGAGAAATTACAAAGTGGGAATGTGTATGACTGTGCCATTGTCTCTCAAACTAATTAATTATTGACAGTAATGTGTATGATTGGGTACGTACAGCTACTTTTCTGGAGCTACTTTATGGGAAGTTTTTTTTCCTAGTTTTACAATGTATGAGAGCAATTTACGCAAGATGGCAACTGTGCAAGTTACATGTTTCTAAAGCTTGAAAAAAATGGTAGTTTTACCTAAGAAGATTCAAAGCCTATTTCATATTTTTGTACTTCTCATGTAAAGTTCTTTTGTAAGTCTACTAAATAAAGACTTGTACTCAGATTATAAAAAAAAAAACCTACACCTTTTAGTGATGATGTGTGCCTGGGGAAATGAGCCGGACTGCTGCCATGTGTGGACTAACACAGTGTTGAGAAGCAGGGCTGGAGCTGGTGAGCAGGGGAAGAGGGTAACTTGCAGCAGCCACATCCTGCCCCCCCAGAGAAGGGGCATGGGCCTGTTTTTTGAGCAGGAAGACTGCTCAAAAACTGTCTTCCTGCTAGTCACAGATACTACTCAGATGCAGGAAACACCCCCACCCTCTTGTTTCCGGCAGGGGTGAGCATCGAGCCTCCTTGAAGGCCTGGGAGCTTCATTTCGTTATTGCTACTACCAGTCCCTAGGCAACAGCCACCTACATCTTGGTGTCTGAGGCAGGTGAACAGGTAAGATGGAAGGGCTGGAATGACTGCACGCTGCAAGAATTTTTATTGCTGTGCAGGACTGAGATATCCATAAGTAAAATTTTTTATGATGTGAAACTAAGCTAACGGATGACCACGTGATTTACAGGAAAAAAAGCCTGGCGTGGCGGGTTTCCCCACGTCAGCGCAGGAGGCAGAGGGTGCCGGCTGGGTTGCAAAGGCAGCACCACCCAGCAACAGCCCTGCCGAGAAAGGGGGTGGAGACTTGGTGGCTCATAAAGAGTGTTTGCCCAAAACAATTTCACTTCATTGCCGGTAGCAGTAGGAGCATTTACCAGCCCCCCAGGAGCACTGCCGAAACACCCTCAGGGCTCAGACCCCGTGCCGCTGAGCCGGCGGGCTGGCAGAGCCTGGCACCGCAGCAGGTTGGAGCACCTTCCCTCCCTCTTCGGAACCACTTTCCTTGCAGGCAGGATCTGGCAGGGCAGCACTGGAGACAGCTCGCGTACCCGCAGGCACTGCAAGGTAAGCTCCCTCCTTTTCCCTGGGGCGGGGGGAGGCTATCCTCAGCCCGGCGCGTTACTTGACTGGTAGCGGGCCTAGGAAAAGCGAGGATCTCCCAGCGCTGCCCCCCGCCCCGTCCCACGGGGAACAGGGCTGCTCAGCAGCGGTAAGCCCAGTGCTGAGCTGCTCTCTGAGCAGCTCGCGGGCCCGGTCGCGCCTGCCCAGCGCTGCCGGGCTCCGCTCGAGTTTCTCTTTCCCGTTAAGTTTCGTTTTCTCCCGAAACTCCCGTCTGACGTCGGCTGTCACAGCGGGCTGTGGCAGAAAGACGAGCGCGGCGGGGTGGGGAGTGGGGTTTCACCACAAGCCAAGTCACCGTGCAATCACAGCCCTGGGAGGGGTGGGGGGTAGCTAAAAGCATCCCATATAAACATTTCAGGGACAGTTTTTAGCCCCATTTCTCGGGGGAGGCTGCACTGGCTGTCAGCAGGAATCAGTCTCCACCCATTTTCATAACCAGCCTGTTGACACTTACTCTGGAGGGATCCGCTTACACCTATGGCACATCAGAGCAGTCCCGTAACAGGTTCCCCTTAGAGCCACTCGCTTAAACCAAAGCTATATGGGCCGTGCTGGTGCCTCAGTCAGCCCCCAAGCTTTCTACAGGGCTGACCGTGTGCTTGAGTGGTAAACATGCACTTGCTCCACATAGTTTTTTCAAGCATCCCCTGTTCTCCTAGACCCAGTATCTCCTCAAACCACCACCTTCTGACCTCACCTCTTGCCAAGCTGTGATCCTGGGGAGTGCTCCTCGCCTTCCCGCAGTTACAACCTTTGTACTTTCAGACAGTGCAGGGAGCTTGCGCCGAGCCCCACAACTGCCTTTTATGCCGGCTGCACTGGTGACTCTGCTCCTTTTACAGTTGAACGTAGAGGCTGCAAGCCTTGCTGTTGTACCACCATGAGTTGCGGGGATGGAGCTGGCCAGGCTATGGCCACCTGCTGAACCAGCAGAGAGCTGAGCTTTCACACTACAGTAAGAGAAACTCTTTAACATGTTTCCTCTGGCAGTACAGAACCGGCTATCCCTGCTGCAGTCCATCTCTGTACCCCTCTAAATGGAGCCTGAGCAAGGCAGAAGACATGTATCAGGCCAGGACACCCCACTAAAAAGAAAATCTTCTGTTGAGTTGGGCAGTGAGTTGAACTGCTTCCTGGAAAATCCAGATGTGGGAAAAAAAGAGAGGGAGAGAGTACCCACGGGGGGGGGGGGGGGGGGGGGGGGCGGAGAAAAAAGGGAGTGTGAGGGAGCAAGAGGCAGGGAAAGGGAGAGAAAGTGAGAAAAACACAGCAATAAAAAGCAAGAGATACTATGCAACCTAGGGCATACAGTAGCATTGTGCCTCCTTTTTTGCAATATCTAACAGAAGTAGCTGTTAAGAGCAGCACAGCTCTCAGCAAAACCCCATCTCCTTCACATCCAGGCACATGAATAGCTGCCTTCACACAGTACAGGCATACAGAAGCAGTGTAGCTGGCAAGACCAGACTTTCAGGGGTAGAGAAACCACTTTGGACCAAAGAGGTGGTGAGGGGCTTGGTTAAACAGAACAAATAAGTCAATTTAACTAACACAGGAATGTTAACTGTAAATCTGACAACAGTTATGTTTCCCCCTCTAGGTTTTGTTCATTAACAGCAGGATTTCCCTCATCAAAGGCAATGGGTATGTGTTGCTTTCAGAAAATTTGTACTTTATATGTAGCAATTTGCTTTTCAATATCTGCATTTTAAGGGTTCATCTCTAGATGGGGAACTAATCAGTACTCTTAACATAATCTTATGGTTTGTATTGATGCTATCTTCATTTAGCAGAAAATGAACAGACTCAAGCGGGTAAATGAACTACCCAAACCTCTCTAGTGCAGAGAATTCAATAACTTTGTTCCAATAACTTTTATCAAATCATTCCCTTCAAAAACATTTTGAGTTATTACCATGACTCCCTTTGAGGATCATTTCCAAACCTCCCTCATGGTTTCCTGCTTCACTGATTTGTTAGTCCTGTACCATTGCTTAAGACTGCTTTTGATTAAGGTTAAGGATGCTTTTACTGACATATTTGAGAAGTTAAGACAGTCTCTCACTGTGACTGGTAGAAAGAAAACAATCTAGCATTCAACATGGCCAGTTTTGCAAGGATTATAATGCTTTGTCAAGCTCATTAACATGTTTTTAGTTTGTACTACTAATACATAATTTTAACTTGTAGATTACAGCACATTACCTGTGAATAAATGGGATGAGAACCATGTCCAATGTTGGCTAGAATCTACTGGAATCAAGAAAGAGTATGTAGAAAAACTATATGCAGAAGAAGTGACAGGTCCAGCACTAATGGAACTGGATGACTCTTTCCTCAAAGGCATAGGTATGAAGGGAGGCCAAATCCACATGTTAATCCGCAAGAGAAATGAACTTCTGCAGCTACAGGAAAATGCACAGCAAGCCAAGCATTCCAGCAGCAAAACGTCTGGCAGAACTGATGCACAAACAGATCCAGTAAGACCCAGAAACACTCCTGCTCAAAAAACTTCAAGTGGAGACAGCAGTGATCCAGTAGATAAAAGCAGAAACAACACAGCTTCTACTTCTGGCAAGAGGCAAAGGAGAAGTAACACCTCCCCACTTAAAAATACTGATGAAATTTTAGAGCTCAGCAACTGTCGACCATTTAGAAGTCAGAATACTGATTTCAAATATGTGAAAGACAGAGTTCTTGATCCAGAATCAGGAGTCAGTGGTTTAATCACTCCTTGCCATGAATACAAATCTTTTGCCACTGCTGCAGAACTGAACAAAAATCAACTGCAATCAAAATTTGCCTGCGAAGTGATACGATTTGCTTCAGCCTGCATGAACATTCGAACAAATGGCACCATCCATTTTGGTATCATGGACAGCGTTGAGGACAAGGGTTGGAAACATGGCCAGATCATTGGCATAAAGGTCAAAGAGCGAGAACACTATGTTGATGCATTAGACTATATAGAAAAATGTTTTTGCGAAAACGTACAAGAAATTGCAAGGAAATGTATTCACCCACCTGTTTTTGTTGAAGTGATTTCGAAAGACTCTCAGGAACAAAGATTCGTGGTGGAAGTTGACATTGAACCAACATCCAGTTTAGTAAAGAACAGATTTTTTGAAGTGTATTTGCCAAAATACAATGAAGGCAGCCAGAAGGTGATCCTGACAAAAGATCGAGCTCTCTATCAAAGACTAGGAGCAAAGTCTGAACCTGTAAAGCACAATGATCTAGCTACTTTTATTCAGGGTTTACAAGACAGGGATGCTCAAAGAGAAAAAGCTGAGCTCTCCAGCACAGAAGTACATACAGAACTATCTCAAAATTTAGGAAGAAAATTATCAATTCTACTAAATGATGGCAAAAGTTATATGGATGATTCCCTACGGTACATCCTTGTCACAAACAGATGTGAAAAGGATAACCTGAACTATATCAACTTTTTAATGCACTTAAACATTTTCTGCGTCTTTGACTTTGATGAAGATTCTAATGTGTCAGGGCTGTACAACAAGTACAAAGAACACCATGCAACAAGGTCTTATTTTTTACAGGATTTTTCCAATGAAAGTAAGACTGGCAACCCTCCCTCTCAGAAACATTTGTGCCTGTTTGATCAGACCAGCTGGATATTCTGCAATGGGCGCAGTGACTTCCTGGGGGATGAAAAACCTTGTGATGAAAATACATGGATTAGAACAAAAAAGAAATACCTTAAGAAAGCAATCACTCGTATCTGTGATGAAATCCTGCCGAAGCGGTCTTTCATTGTGCTTTTCCTATTGCTATCACCAGTGCAGAAACCACTTGTGGACACTTTTCAGGAATTCTATACAGAGATGAATGGCACGGAGTACATCGTTTGCATTGCAGAGTCCAGAGAAAATTACAGGAAGTGGGCTAATCTAGCTCAGGCGTCCTGCAGCATTGAGACACTAGAACAATGCAGTATTGTGGGTATGAAGCTAAGTCATGTAGATGCCACCATTCAAACAATGCTGCCTTCTACAGCACAACCCAGACATCTGCCAGTTTCCACCAGAGGGCTATGTACATTTCCCTCACTGGAAGAAGAGAAACTGTTTTCCCTAGAAATCCTTTGTGTTGACCAATGTGATGATATCAAATTAGAGCTTTTGACTGAAAAACAAATACAAGAAATAGAACAAAATTTTTACCGAGGGAGAAAAATCATCTGGGAAAACTTCTGGCTTGCTGATAAAAGACGCTGTGGAGAAATCATTGAACGCGAAGCATGTACAGATGCTAGCAAACTCCTAGATGACATTTTACGAGGAGGCGGACTCAACTATTCTGTGGCTAAACTAAAGATATTTCACCATCCTGGAAGTGGTGGAAGCACAATAGCACGGCAAGTTCTATGGAAAAGAAGAAAGGATTTAAGATGTGCTGTTATCAAAACCTCGTATTCACCTGCAACTGTTTGTGAGCATGCACTTGCATTTAGAGATTATGAAGAAAAAGAAATCAGTCATTGTCTTCCTGTGCTCCTCCTGATTGAGGATTATGATGAAGACTATTTAGAAGAACTAAGGAATGAGTTAATGGATGCTGTAGCAACCAGGAAAATTAATTCCCCCAGACCTTACTTCATTCTCATGTGCTGTAGACGATCCAATGACCCTGAAAGGCTTTGTAGGGCTTCTCCACTGGACACAGTTGCTGTCACTCACAAGCTGACGGACTCAGAGAAAAGTCTGTTCAGAACTAAACTTGAAAAACTGAAGCAGAAAGATGTCAAGCCAGAATTCATACTTACGTTTGTCCTGATGTGTGAGGAGTTCAATGAAACATACGTGAGAGACTTTGTAGGGCACATACTGCAAGACATAGACCGTTCTTCTCGTGATACATGCTTGATGCGTTATGTGGCTTTACTTAATTTTTATGTACCCAATTCTTACGTTTCACTGTCACACTGTGAGGCTTTTCTGGGACTGGGGGTATATACAGAAAGGAAATCAAGAGCGTATGATTTCAAAAGTCACTTGAGTGAACAAGCCAGAATGATTTTTATTGAGCTACGGGAAAGTACCACCTATATTTCATCTGTTCGAATAATACACTGTCTGGTTGCAAAAGAAATTCTGCATCAGCTTTCAGGGAATGAACCTCAAAGCCAACTTGCAATGACTCTTCTTCAGGAAAAGACACTCTTTGAAAACAGATTTGGACGAGATGAATTCATAAAGTTCATCAGAGATCTATTTATTCGACGTGATAAAAGAAGCAGGGGTGACAATACTGACACTCTCTTCTCCCCATTCATTGAACATGTCTGTAAAGCTGAAGACTGTGAAAAAGCTATAGCTGTTTTAAAAGCTGCATATGAACTCCTTGGAAGAGATCCTTTTTTTGCCCAGCAGCTTGCCAGACTGCATTACAACAATGAAAAATTTAAAGATGCGGAATATTGGGCAGGGGTTGCAAAATTTCATTTGCCGAATGATTCTTATATTTTAGATACAGAAGGTCAAGTCTACAGAAAATGGTTTAGTTTCACTGTGGATAAAATGACACAGGAGGACACTCCTGAAAGCATCATTCAAAAGATAGAGATTGCTCTTAAAGCTATGAAATGCTTCAGGGCTGCACAACAGGCTGCAAAAGCAGAACGCGACAGTATGAACAATGCTGGCTATTTTGGAGAAGTCGAAGTAGGATGTCGTCTCCTTAGATTTTTGTCCACAGTTGATGTATTTCGCAGAAGTCCGGAGGGGGAATATTCTGAGCTGGTGAAATACCTGATCACAGATTACATTCCTAAAGACATTGAAAAAACATGGGGAAGGCTTCACTCCCGCCTAAAAGGCTTACGCCAGAACCTGTACAATGCTCTGGAATGGATTTCAGAAGACCTAAGTTATTTCCAAACAGATAAAAACCATGAGAAGGAAGAGGAAGATGAAAAAGATGAAAAGGAAGAACAAATTTATAATCCCAGAAAATGGCTAAAAAGACAGTCTGAGGTATATGCTAAGTTCTTCATCTCAACATCACTTATTGAGGACAGCAATGGTGGCCTTGAGAGCCAGCTGATTAGACGCATGAATATTTATAGGAGTGGTGGAGGTAGCGTCACTAATATCCTGTCATTCTTAACAGATAAGAAAGAGAATAGGTCAGCTGAAAAGCTAGAAAACATCCTTAGTTTCTATACAGAAAACCCACTAAGGGACAGGCTGGAGGACAATGATCTGATCAATTATATTTTGTGCCACATCACATTAGCATGCTTAGCACCAGGATCAGCCAAACTTCTTCCAGCGCAGACTCTTCGTGAGCTCAGCGTAAGATTCTTTAAAGGAAAAAGACCATTTCCAGCAAGTGCCCATTTTTTGCTCACCTTGCTGTACTGGCCAGATGAGGCATTAGACAAAGAGCCCAATCCAGATAAAGATGAAATTCTAAACTTGGCCCTTCAAACCCTGAAACGTTTATATGACATCAAGATGAAAGATGTTCCTACCAGAAAGAAAAGAATCTACACCCACTTTTTTCTGGGAAAGGGTTATGGCTTAGGTAAGATTGTGCACAAAACTAAAATTGATAAATTAATTACTGGGTCCTTAGATGAGAGGAGAATGAAGTGGCTACACGGGACTGTATGGAATATTGCCAAGATTCGTGACATTCTCAAAAGAGTTTCTGGTTGGACCAAGGACAGAAATTTATTTATACGTGGCCACGTGAAGGAGTTTCCTATCTTGCCACTCCATCGTGACTCAGTGCCCCCTGGAAATGAAAATGTGACCTTTTATTTAGGCTTTTCATTTAATGGTCTTGTTGCTTTCAATATTGAGGTTGAGAATAACCCAACTGTTAGCAGAATACAAGGTATTTAGTACATTAACAGTACCTAAGTACCTACTGTGCTGTTAGAAGATACAGCACTGAAAACGTCCATTGTCACATTTAAAACAAAAAGTAGACTGCACCGGCTGAACACCACCAGGTAGCAAGGTAACCACACTTAACTACTACAATAATGACCAAATATCTAAAAAAATTTGAAACCTATTAGTAAAATATACCTTGAAACAGAAGCCTTTGATAGTTTTGGAGTCACCAAAAGCAAGATTTCAAACTTAAGACAGCAATAATTGCAGTATTTGCTTGGGGACTGAGGGGGGGACAAAAGACCCACTATTTCTTCTCCCCCCCAATATCTGGAAAACTGAGCTCCGGAATAAACAGGTATAGCAGGGATCCCTTTCTTCTCAGGTCACAGGTTTTAAGTTAATTTCTGGGTGGTCCTGATTAATAACAGAATTTGTCCACTGTAACTGTATGTTTTTTCTTCTTCCTGAATCAGCAACAAAAAGTTTAAGTGAACTTACAAGATAATATACTACAGTGGCTGTAACATACTTCGCTCACTAACATGTACCATGTATGAAATACATCTACCCATCAACTGCAAGCCAATATCCAGTATAGAAGCACAGAGGGAAAGCAAGCAATTTTTAAGCTGACTTTGCAAACATCAGGATTGATAAAAAACAGGTCTCAAAATTTACATCACTCTTACATTGCTTCTCCAAACAGATTTTACAAACCATACTAGACATACCCATATCTGGGGAGGGGTGCAGAGACACATAAAGCAGTTAGACACTGATGACACAAAGATGATTTGTACACGCCGTTATTTCACAGTCCAAACAATTCCTGCACTTGGCCAAATGTTTTTGCAGCATTATCCAGGAAATGTTCACATAGTACAAGACTCAAATTTGTCTATTGTATATATCCACACTGGAAAACATTCTTTGTGTAGCCTGATTTACTAATTTGAAAAATGCAGAAGTTTGTTGTCAGCACCGTGTCTGCAACCATTGTGTCACATTAAGCTTCTAATAATAAAGCCGCCTGTTATTCTTGGAGTTTCACATTGTTTGATACCGATATTGTCACTAAAATTTCCAGAAAACCTGTAATATACCTTAAGTTTTAACCTAATAAACAACCTTTAGGAAGAATTACCATTTCTATATGAGCTTAATTACCCTACCTGAAGATGCAGCTCTTAGCCATAGCAAGGTATGATTTGCTTTTCAAACTTTGGCTAAGATCTGGGCACAGCCAAAAACCATAAGAGGAATTGCAAGCCACTATGAATTCAGAACAAACGAAGTCTCAAACAGGATGAAACCAAAGATTATTCTGTCTAGTCAAAGCCTTCACCTTCTGGCCTCAGGAAGCAGATACAAAGCTTGGGACTTGTGGCCAGGCAATACTTGTCTCCTTCCCTTGCCTTCAACCTGGGAGACAGAACAGCAAATTAGACTCTTGGAGGGCTGCACTTTTTGCTTGGGAAATCCAGGCTGGCAGATTTCACCAGGGTTAAGCTTAACATTAAAAGATTAAGCACACCGAAGGCAGCTTTCCCCTCAATGAACTATGAAGGCGCACTGGAGGAGCAAACCATGTCAGCATCTGAACTGCTAGGAGCAAGAGAGCTGGGGTGCTAGAGAAAGCCCCCTGTGTCCTCCATCCCAGATGCAGGGGGTGGGGAGGGGGGTGTGTATGTTTGAAAAGTTAATTGGTGAAAGAAAGCTGCAAAGGCAGCTTTCTTCTAGCATGGGGGTATAAGGGCAGCTTCAACCCAGAGTAGAAATAGGATGTGCAAACTTACTGAAAAAGCACAGGAGCTAAAAGAAAGCATGAACTACTCACCAGTTTATACAACATGCTCAAATGCTGCAGAAAAGCATAGCTTTTGTTTTCATAAAGAAACTGTTACCATGACAAAAAATTAAAGCCAGAAGAGTTGGCTAAGAGGGTCCATCTTGTAACTTGTTTCCTTCCTGCCTGCAGGCACCTGACTCGATACTGTAGATAGCTAATCCTTTGCCCTGTAGCCCACACCACTGCAGACTCTCAAGTCTTTCCTTTGAGGCCTAAGCAGTGGTCTTACTTTTCAAAGATACCCATTTCTACCTCTTAGAAACTAAAGGCTTAGATGCAAACTCTTTACCTCATCACGGTACTATAAGCACTATCCTCCCCCCTGCAGAAAAAACAAGATTTAGAGAAAAAGCATAAACCTACAGAGTAATGCTCAGTCCTGTGTTGCAAAACAAGCTGCTGAGGCTCACAGGGCAGAAAGTACAGACCTATCCTTCTTACTCTTTACCCAGTCATAGTCAAATTCCCCAAGCATCTGGTAAATCAAACTTGGGAGGGCTTTAACCAGCCAGACAACACACAAACCCCCTTGCTCTAGCCAGCTTTTAGAACAAAGCCGTTTCCCCGTTTTTCAAATGCCCCCCTCAGATTTCCCTAGAGCCAAAAGGGCCAGAGGACAAACTCCAGTAAAGAGCTCATGGAAAGTAGCAGTCTTCCTGAAAGGGTCCTCTACTTAGTGTTAAGCCCCTCATTACAAATATCCAACTCAAAATGCCATGAATTGTTCCAGGTAGCGTAGCACTGAAATAATGGATTTATCTGCCTTTTACCACCTCTTAGAAATTAATCTATGAGTAAACAGTGGTAGCTAAATGAGACCAACCAGCCTAGCAGAGTAATCCACTCTCATCCTGTAGACCAGAGTTGCAAGGACTTCAAAGCCACCTCATCTCTCCAGCATTCTGCTCTAGAAGGGTTTAGAACAGACCACTTAACAGCATGCCCTCTCTACGAGGTTTTATGAAAATGCTGTTAAGATACTTTCCTCCACATTCCCAACTCTTCCAACTTAAATAGTAGATTTTTTTTGTACCGTCAGTTCACCAGAAGGACAGCAGATCAGCAGCAAAAGGAAGTTACAGGTTAAGAAGTGAGAATTGATTTGCTTGTCTCCAGGCATACAACACTTTGCTTTAAGCTCACATGAATGAGTTTTTGCAGTTTATAGATAATCAGAGAGCTAGTACAAAGTTATTCAAACTGTAACATGAGTGAATGTGGATTTTATACTTACACACACTCTGGAACAGCTAACATTCATTGCAATAATAATTTAAATAGGTCCTCAAGAAAAGAAAAAAATACACAGAAACAGTGGTTTACTTCTGTTTAATCAGACTGTTACAAAGTGGTAGACACACATCACAGACATGTATATATGCAATGATCCATTCCTGAAGCATACAGTTCACAGAAGGTTCCAAATGGATGCAAATGATGTTAGCTCCGTATTTTCTTTGAATCTTCTTTGTAAACTGGATGCTATAAAATTAAGCTAGTTACTGTTACTATTATTTGCATGCATTAAAGTGATGCACATACTTACCAGTCTCTCACTTTCTCGAGTTAAATTCAACATCAATATTTTGCCACCTGTCTTTTGAAAAAGATCAATGATCCCATCCCTTTCATAATACTTACACAAAAGCAGTATCAAGTTACAGAAAAAACCTTTATGACATGCTAACTTCTGTGGCTGTACTGCTACTGAGAGGGGACATAATTCAATCATGCGCTTTAAGGTACTTCAAGAAGGTACTAAAAACAGTTTGGAGTCTGGGTTTGCTGCACAGTGACCAGAATTTCTGAAGGGGTGATTTGGAGTCATTAAGCAGAAGTCTAAAAGGAAATAATGAGGAGTCAGTGAACTGACTCACTGTTCCATATATACCTATCAGAACTGGGAAGGAAGACTTCTGAACTGCATTAGACTGGACAGCTACTGTAACAGTGTATCAGAAGTTGAGCTACAACTTAAGACTGCTCACCTATTTCTGAAAGCTCAGATTCATAGGATTGTTTTGGTCCCGTCTCAAGAGAAAATAAACTTAATTCTACCAAAAAGTGCTGTAATTAATTACCAGAAAAAGTTTCACAAAGAGATGACGTTCTACCAGAGTTCATATTAGGATCTACCCTGGACAAATATACTTTTTGTTGATAAGACACTAGAGACCATGACTACCCTTTAGTTATCCCCACTGATTACCAAGCTGGTGTACAAGTCGTGCAGGTCAGCATCCAACCCCTGTCAAAACTGAGATTTCATGAAGTAATTCAGCAGCCAAAAGCGATCAGTTGCTCATTCCAACGGTACTGAGCATTGCATTAAGTATCAACTAGGGTCAACCACAGAAGTTAAAAGAAAGATGCACACATTCTGTTAATAGGATAAATGGCCTCACAGCAAGGTATCCCTATTATTCATGCACATCTGCTGTTAAGATTTAGGAAATATAGGCAAAGATAAGTTATAAGTTTTATTATAAAACTTTCCTTTTTTTGTCTTCTAGGGAGAAACACCTATGCAACATTATCCAAAAATTTGCACGTAGCTAGTTTTGCAGACAAAGCAATTTAGTGTGAATGACTGAGAACTGACGTAGAGGAGATGCCAGGAGATGGACTTCAAGTGTAACTATTCTAAAACCTGGGAAGATACAATCCCCTTTAAACTTTTTACATTAGTATGATGAATTCTGCAGCGTCACGTAAGATTTCAAAATTCTAAAATAAGCAATACTGCTGGAAACGTCAAGTCGCTCATGAAACTAGACCATACAGATGAGCTGGCAAAACTAAAGTGTCTGTTCAGCTACCACACTAGTGTGATCTTCCCAGTACCTAGTTGCTATATAATTATCCACCAATGATATCAAAAGCCCCTCAAATTCACCATGTGATAACATGCCCCTGAGAAGTGAATTAAAGCACAGAATTTTACAGCTCAGCTAGCTGTGAAACTATGCTATGTGCTACAGCACAGAAAGTCTTAATCTCCCATGCTGGTATGGAGAGATGAGGTACACAAAGCTTAAATACAAATAAACGTATGCAGCTATTCTGGAGAAGGTTGCATCTTTTATCCAATCACAAAGAATCTCTCCTATTTTCTTTTAAGAGTGTAAAATATCCTACAAAATAAAAATAAAATGCCAAAATTCCTGGGAATATGGAATAGGGCAGAAGGAAAAAAAGAATAGAGGCAGAGCAGTAATTCTGGAGTAAGATAAAACAGCTGAGCAAAACCACATTTATAGGTAGCCTCTGAAAGTGCTGAAATAGGCTAACAAAAAAAAAAAAAACCAAAAAAAACCCAAACAAACAAAAAAACCCCAAACACCAAAAACCAGAGAAGAACAAGCTCCTGGCTTACAGGCCTAACAGAGTAAAAATCTGTTGGTAGGAGACAGTAATTAGCAATAGCTAAAGACAATCGAAAGAAAGATTACATTACTGCTACGGATTCTTGCAAACAGAAATGCTTATTCCCCAACACAACAAATATAGTATCCTATAATTGGTTCACTGCTAAAACAGCCTCTTTTATAAAAGGCATGTTACTGAAGAAGTGACTTCACCTTTAGAGCTTCACACTTTTCAGTAACACCAAAGCCTATTTGGTAAGGTTCTGTATTAAATCTTCCTTAAAAGTGCTTGCAGATACTACCTATCCACAAGTGTAGTTAAAACCATTACAGATCTTCAAAAAAATCTAGACGTTCACTCACTACTGATAACAGTAGCAGATAACAGATACATTCACATTTCAGAGACCAAAATTCCCCTCATGTATTTAAGTGGTATCATTTGAACAAATTATTTCAAATAGGAACATCAGGTACTTACAGATTAAACTAACCTGTACTGGCAGTGCTGTGGAATTTTTCTTCTCTACCAGTAAGTAGCAAATGCTGAAATTCTGCTGCTAGTTAACAGAAACACAAATTGTATTAAACCAAGGAGTTTAACCCATAATTTAGTTTTTCATTTAAAAAGCTGCCAAACTTCAATTACTGCATTTGGTTGCTTAAGAAAAGCATATGAAGTAAAGGCAACTATAAAACTACTTTCAATTTGCCCTTACTTTTCTGGTATTTTTCATACATAAGCCAGAAGTTTAACAAGGTAATCTTGTTGCCTACCACAAACATAAAGGAAATTACAATACTTACATTGCCAGGTTCCTTCATTAAACAGTCTCATAAAGTGTGTTTTCTTATTCTAGACTTTACAAATGAAAGAGCAAAATGTATTTTCTTCCACTAAAATTTACGTGAAAGAAGCTAAAGAATTCAGTGCAAGTAACATATATGCAAGTAACTCAATGAAAACAGAGAAAGAAAAAAGCTCTGCATGACATCTTTATCTCAAAGTATTATGTAATTTCCCAAGTTGGGAGACAGCGAAATAGCCTCCTTTGGTTGTATGGCATTAAGTTCTGGTAATTCAAAATTGCCGTTAGCTAAAATAATTTACACATATTGGCTACTGAGGGCAGCAGAAGTTGCAATTCTACACACCTCCTCTTTCTGAATAGCACCTGGGAACATGGTTAAGTTTTAGACAAAATTTAAGAAATAAAATTTGAGATGTCAGAAGCTTGAATCTGGTATAAGGCAGTTAGCTAACAGAGAGATATACTTTAACTGCTAACAAGAGAAGTTTTTAAGGAAGCTTCAAGCTCTCAAAGCTGTGTGTTCGTTTGTTTTCAGTTAAGATGATACTGGCATTAAAACTCTACTATTTTCTGAAAAACTTTTAAACTTCTTTAAATCCCTGAGAAAGAAAAACCTTAAGATAAGTTCAAGACAGTATTTATGGAGAAGTGAAATTCATCGCCATTAAAACAGCAGTGTTGCTGATTGTTCCTACTGCAAGAAAGCCCATAAGAGTAAAACAAGTTATTGTAAACTTCCTTAGAAGGTGCAAGCGCCTCACTATTCACAATCGTGATCAGGTGTATAAATACCAGCCCTCACAGACAGTTCATACCATGGACAGTCAATACTGACTCATCAGGATGCTAAGAACAAACGACTGAGGATAACATCCTGGATCCTGTGGGTCAAGACAGGATATAGCTGTCTGCAAAAGCAGCAAGCTAAAGTGCCTGGCTCCCTCAAATAGACCTTCACAAGACAAAAGTAAAAATGTATTTACTATACAACAGAATCTACAAATACTGTACTCAAACTGTATTTTCTCCTAGTAGAACTTTAATGAGAATCTGCGCTCTGACAACCAAAAGACTGCATAAAGCTGCTGTTTACAGTGTGTTAAGAAAACTCTCTCAAAGTTTTTTTTCAGAACTTCAAAAAGAATGTTATACACATTACACTTCAGAATCACTTCAATTCTATCTTGATCCCTTCAAAGGCTACCTCAAAACTTTTTCTTACTCTAAACTAGTATCTACCTACCCCAACCATTACAGAAAAATATGGTAGTCACCGATACCTGCATTTTTATAGAACCCAGTCACTACCATTATTTCACTGGTCTGATTATTTTGATTGCAAGTACACACACTTTAAAAAAAAAATATTCTTCTGGAGGTAGCCTATTCCTCAGAGTATTTAAGGGCTACAATCTTTATTAGGCAAGGCACAGAACACATTATGAACTCATCACACAATTCTGAAGCAAGCCAAAACTTCATGCATGGTACATACTTTATTTGCCACATTTCCATTCACTTCTCTTGTTAAAAACAGCGGGTGCAAATTCACCCAATTTAGCAGAATAGCAGTAATTCTTGCCCTTTAAAAAAAAAAAATAGCCATGTACATCTACTTAAGCATAAAAAAAACCCCAAACTCCCCAAGACCTACTTCCATTAATATCTGCAAGTCAAGTCACTAAAATACTGTCATCATTAGAAAATAAATTCCACAAACAGTGAGATGTACAACTTTGTGATACACAGACTGCTGCAATACTGACAGCTGCAATACTAGAGCGTCAGTAAAAACACACCACCATCCCTCAAAATGAAGAGATCTCTTCCACAGAGTAGTTTTTGGTTGGTTTTTTTTTTTTTTTTTTTTTTTTAAACTATCCCCCTTAGATCCACACGAGGAGGTAGGGAGGAAAATGTCACTAACAGAACTCCACAAAAAATAGCAAAATATGAACCATTTGCACTAGATGTGAAGTTTACAGGCCAGCCGGTCCAATAGCTGAGGAGATACTCCCAGCAAAAAGCACAGAGCCATTATGCCATCCTTGTGACTAGAAAGACAGCAGCACTTGCACATGTATCTTTTAGGACAAAACACAAAGCAAATTAAAAAATGCACATCATTACTTGCTGCAAATTTAAGGACAAACATTAGTCTGTGGTAACAGATCAGAGTAATATTAATGTAATCTGGTAAAGCTACCAACTCCCAAAGAGGGAGCAAAAAAAGACCTGCCCTGTCCAGTCCTTTAGAGACTTGCAGAAAGGACAGGAATGTAAAGGATAGAAGTGAAGGAAGTTACAAGCAGTATTTGCAGTGTAGCAGGAAAACCCAGAGTCAAAATCCCCTTTAATTCATACAGTAACACCCCGCAGAATTGTCTTGATGTCAAATGCATCTTTCAGAAGTAGACAGCATGAAATCAATCTTCTTGGAATTGTCTAAAAGCGGCTTCGAAAAAAAAATCCATAGCAATGTGGTGCTGAGAAATGCTATGTTTTGCTCACAAAACTTGCCAAAACACAAAGAAATGGTTCATTCGCTCCAAAGTATTAGTATACAGAGCTTAAACAATGACACAGTGAAAACAGGAGCGGTGTTTTTGAAACATTTTTTCCATTAACATGTCAAACCTACTCATCTTCAACAAAAACAGATCAAAGCAACTTCTCTGAATCCAAAACCTTTTAGCTCTCACCAGGATATCAATTTATAAGATATAACCCAAGTGTGGATCTAAGCAGGGTACTCCATTGGACACAAGACAGCATATGTATCTGAATTTTAGCTTTGTGTGCTTGATGACAAACTGAATATGAGTAGCTGAATAAAAACTACCTAGTGCTGCATCAGTCTTAAATGGAAACTGATAACAAAGTTCAGTATCAGGCATTTGAAATTTGCCTATTTTTCATTGAGTCTCTTAAGAGATTCAGATACTTAAAGCAAGAAGTACAAGCCATACTGCATATTATTTTTGGTTAAACTGTTTCCTTAGGTATTCTAGGGAAACAAGAACTAAGCCAAATGCTCCTATAGACTGAATATGTGAAACAAATACTAGTTGCAGTAGTATATCTTGAAGTGTTGTTCTCATCTTCACTGTTATCAAGGGTAGCACCACAATGAGAATTAGAAAAGCAACGCCATGCTCAATAACCATTTTGAAACTGTTAACAGAGAACATGTCAATTTTCCAGTCAGACTAGACGATTTGGGGGGGGGGGGGGGCCTTTTACAGGAAAAGTGCAAAGGGCAGAGTACAAACAAATAAGAGTACAACAGGAATGTGAAAGCCACTTTTGCAACGAAGTTAAGAATTACGACTCCATCCTTTCATTAAAATTACTGGAAATCACATTGGGGGTCATTATTTAGCAAAATCTTGAAGAAATGAAATACAGTCTATGCTCATCAAAAAACACCACAAATTTTAAAAATATCTCAAAAATTTAAAAAATTATAAAAACTGACTCCAATATTTCTTAATTTTCTATTTCACTGCCAATAGGCTGCAACACCTCCTCAGACAAAACCTGTTCTTCTGAAGTTGAAGTTGTCTTTACGCAACCTCAAGCATTCAAAGCCAATATATCTGCAACAGAGTGAGCAGCAACACTAAAGCTAATTTTTCTTCACAAAGGGTAGAATTTTTTGCTAGTCACTGTGTGAAAGAAAGAACTTAGATAACCATATACCTAAGAAAATTTTGAATATGCAACACAGTTCCACAAGGTTTCAAAAAAAAAAAAAAAAAACAAAAAACAAAAAAAAACCCGCTATGACTTTCAGTATTGTTGCGATAGACAAAATTTGGTGTATTTGAGAGACTGACCAAAAGGTTTTCCCTGAACCTGACAAACTGAAAAATCTGCAGCTTTGATTTCTCGTTCTTCTATTCTACGTTTCCAACTTGAATCTCTATTTCTTCATAGGGCTCTACATTAATATTTGTTGTGGTGCAGCTCACATATGCAGCAGTATTAACATCTTCATCTCCTCCAAGGAAATTGTATTCTATAATTTAGGCTACACAATTTTGTGACTGTAAATGTCACTTACTAGTTAAAACCTAAGTATTTTAAGCACTTTAATAGATACATCTCCCCAGACGAGGAAACATTAGTAATTGATATTTACATGCCACTAGCTCAGAAACTACACAAAGTCACATTACCAAAACAAAAACCAAATATAGCACAAATGCAATGCAGGGGAAGAGGGGGAGGGGGGCAATGTGGCTGAAGGACTACCTGAGCAGCCTTGAAAGAAATGCATTCCTTTAAGAGAAAAGGTACCCAAACATCTTAAAACATGTTCCCTCCCCCTAAGACTCTTAAAAACACAATGATAATAAAAAGATAAATATTAATATAGAGCCCATCTACCAAAAGAGAATAAAAAACCTAAATTAAAATAAATTTAGGGGCCTTCACCAAACTTGCTGCAAGTTTGGGGACATAAATATCCAACAGCCATAAAGCTGTGAAAGCCCCCAGAATGAATAAAATAAATCCCACTTGCCTCAGACTGAACAGGGCAACACTGAGACTCTGCCTCAGCCTGTCCTATGGCAGGGCTATAGGAAGAAGAAAAATTTAAATTTTAGAAAAAACATGACCCAATTAAGTGAAAGACATGCATTCAAAGTTAACAAAATTCCAGTGATCAAGCAAACAAAAGAAAATTACTACTATTGCACCTATTTTGTTAGGCCCAAACAAAACTTTTTACAGTCGGTAGCTATTTCTGAATTGGCCAGTTGGTTTTGCTTTGTAACTTGATCAATGGAACAGAAGTCAGTTGTCTTGGGGCATTTTTCCCATAACTGATAGTATTTACTGTACTAGTTCACAAAAAGTAGAGTTAAAGATTCCATCAGCCACTGAAAATATTCACCCTCACCTTAGTATTTATGTAGAAGCTAGACCAGTACAATTATTAAGACATTTACTATTATTTTGAAGTGTCATTAGTTACCATTTTAAATTGCAGCCCCAGCTCATGGACTGGTATATCAGAGTCTCAATTTAACTGAAGAGTCATAATGCCCTTCTTGCTGTTTATAAAACTGAAGCAATCTTGGTATTTTATTTTTTATCTGGTATGCAGAATTCTTTAATTCCTATAAAATAACTGGAGGTTATATATTCCGTTCAGTTTTATCCAAGTTTTAACTAAGTTATACAGTTCTGTGTAAGTACTGTTCAAGAGCTCCTTACACTAAAATAATTGCAGAAACCATAGAAGGCAGATGCAGCTGAATGTGTTTCTAGAAGCCTGTTTATATTCTCCCATGCATGCACAGAGCGAGGAATAGTTATCCACTGAAATTATTAGATATACATCCCAGCCTCAAATTTATTATCAGCACCTAAAAATCTCATCTGTGGAAGAAGAAAAAAAAATGAAATCCAAAAGTTCCAGAAGAAGAAATTTTTAGTCCACATTAGCCAGCTAGATTTTCAAGATTTTAGAGCAACCTTTGCCAAAGGCAGAAAGATATTCTAAAGGCAGTACAAAACAGTCATATCAAGACTTCCGAAAAACTAGCCCAGACTTTTCCAAGGTTCTTTCATGCCAGTCTCACTCCTTTTGCTCTAAAAATCAGAAGATATGAGATCAACGTCTCAATGATATTGAGAGACCACGCATAAAATAATTTAGAACCTTTTAAACAAGTCCTAGATGCCATGAATTCTAAGTATTTTGCTAAACATATTTTCCCACCTGTGTCTGAACATTTTCTTGCAGCCTGTTTTTTTGTATTCAACATTTGCATTACATTCCAGTTTAAAGATTCATCAAAATCCACTTCCAAGTTTTCATTTTACTACAAGATCTGCCATGGCAAATTTGGGCAACAACTGAAAAAACAAAGCTTCTGCCTATGTAATTATACCACGAGTCCTGCAACAGATATAAAAAGAGATATGCTTTTCTGTAATTATAAAAGCTTCTGCAATCTCTTTCGAGGGAGAGATTAACTAAAGCGAAAAACTGTCTGCATGGCTGTGCCACATTAGGGATTTTGCTGGCACAACTATGTTGATTGAACTTTGCACTGTAAAGCAAGCCTTAGCCTTTTACAAGCAATTACTACATTCAAAGTAGTTTTCCTCTTTTTGGGAAAATGCACCATAAATCCAACTCTCTGAACATTAAGAAGCAGTATCCAAAGAAATGAAGGCAGGGACCAACAGACAACATATGCACTGAAATACCCGCCTGTTTACAGAAGAGTACACACAAGAGACACAAGAGTAACTAAAGATAGCCACATCACAGCTCTTACAGCACAGGAATGACAGGAGCAGGAAAGTAAGTATCCACGTGAAAAATCATGGAAAAATTGTTCACCTGCTTGCTGAAGATTATTAGAGTACCCTATGAATAATACGTGGCAGTACTTAGTTGAGGGGTTATCACAACATTACTACTAAGGAAAGTTCAATCTTAAAATGTGTCCAAGCTATAGGTCTATGTAGTATTAACTACGAAATGGTACTATTATGGGAACAATGAGACATTCACTATTTAAAAGAGGGAAACTCTTAATTAAAACAACTTGCAGAATACGCTGAGTTAACAGTACATGCAGTAAGGTTTTTCAAATATCTATCCCAGGAAAAGCAGGGGTCTGAAAACATACCAATGAGTTACAGAAAGACACCGAAGGGAGAAAGTATTTACTTTACTAGGGGCAGGAGGGCAGCAATATGATCTTCAGAAAAAGCAAGAAGTTCTATAGTTTTAAAAGCACAAGTTAAGATCAATTTATAATGTATGAATTTGATGTGTAGTATTACAAAAAGGATGAATGTAAGACACTGTAAAAGTCTCTCCAGTGTTTTGTAATCATCCTTATTAGACAGAAGAAAACCAGAGTATAAAAGCATTGCTTAAGCAAAACAGTTTTATCTGTTAGACTTACGTATAAAGCAAGATGAAGAGCCAACAAAAGATCTGACATCAAGGCCCACTCAGCACATTTGCAAGCCAAATACTGCACATCTGACAGGTGATCAGCAGATACCAGTGATCAGAGAGAACTGCTTCTCAACAGAGGCTTGGAGTTATGGTCTTAAAACTGCTAAACACTTCAGAAAAAGTGCCTGATAATTCTTAATGGTCAAACTAAGGCCATTCAGCTGTAATTACAGTGTACTGGATGCTCTAGTGCTGTTATGAGCCATTCCATGACCCCAAGTTTGAAGCTGAGAGACAACGTAGTATTTTAGCTGTACTGTTATTTCTGGACTATTAAAAGACAGTACAGAATAAAGCCACATGAAGTACTTAAGTACAGCTAAAAAACCCCCAAGACTTTCAAGAAAGAGAGCCATAATGCTCAGTATTACAATTAAGTGAAAAAACTCCACCATCAACAAAAACATCTATGGAACATAAACCAAAACAAAAATGCTTGATAATCTTTCTAACCTACCCTAAAAGAGGAGATATCTCCATAAATTTAATTGCACAGATAAAGCTTGAGGCTGGAACATGTATTTAAAGTTGACCTGCAAATGAAAAATTTACCACTCCTTTTTTCCCCTGTTGTGAACAGACCAGGGAAGCTCTCACTTCCCTCCCCTCCCCTCCAAAAAGTCTCCCTTTACGTTTTCATTCTCATCAGAAATATAGCACAGTAATACAGTGATGGTAGACATTCAGAGAATTACAACCTTGACAGTAATTTATCACTCTACTCTTATAAACACATAAAAGACTAAGTCATATGGGGAAGACCTCTCTGATAACTATAATTAGGAGAACTGATAAAAAGGTCTCTTACTCTAGACACTTCCATTAAATGGCTCAAGAAACTCGGCCAACATCTGATCATAGCACAAAACAGATGGTTCATCTTTTAGACTCTGTTGAGATCTGAAATTCTGAACATTTAAAGTAAAAATACAGCACGTAACATATTACTCTTGCCCCCTCTGTCTCTTTTATACACTAAGAAGGTCGAGCTACTTTTTCTCTTTTGCAGGTCAACTTCAATACAGCATTAACTGGAAGTCGCTCACCCATGTGACATGCACCTAAGCTTCTAGAAATCTTCATCTAAAAGGCTCCTGAAATTCATATGCATTTGCACATTAAAAAGAGTCAGTGGAAGAATGAACTAACAGGACACATCTGGCACTAGGATGCATCTTAAAGCAATCACTTTTACATCCTACAAGTAAGTGCCAGGACTAGAAATTGTTTAAAATTTATTGAGGACAAGAAAGCACAAATAAAGAAACATATGCATTAAGAGAAGTTACAACCAAGAGTTAAGATGTGCCTCCTGCAGCCTCATTTTTGAGGAGTCAGTTAATAAGTGTACAGGTCTTTGTCTACTCAGATGTGCAGCTAAGGAGTGACTTAAATTTTAGAACAAGGAATTCAGATTTTATCAAAACAGCACCAATAATTGTGTTCATTACACCAATAGCTACCATGGCATGCATCTGTACAAACCTTTCAGGCAGTTGTCCACAGCTGGTCATGAATAAAAAGGCATATAAATTTTTCTCTTCTTTTATTACAATGAAGTTTATAACAGTACAGAAAAGTCACACGACCTTAGTGGGTCAGTTTACTTAAACCCTGAAACAGGAGGAACTCTAAATACATTAAATATTGTTACAAGTTCAGACTTAAATGTACAAGTAGTTGGGAACAGCCCTCACCAAACTATGTTGGGGACATGAAGTCCAACAGCACTTGAAGTGCTGTGAAGGCATCATTTCACAAATAGCAACATAATGTTACAGAACTTGCCTTTAAGGTGGTATGTTCATGTAATTCCAGCGCCTTCACAATTTAACGAACCATATTTACTATACTTCACTTCTAAAAACCTAGATGAAACATGAAAAAGAAGCCATACAGTATAAATTGCAACATCAGGAAAAGTTCCTGTTATTATTCCAAATAATTTTTCCCGTGTAAAATAAGAATGTCCAATAGCTCCTTGCATGTGGGAAGATACTTATTTTTTTAAAGTCACAATGAAGCCTTAATTGACGGAAGCTCGGCTATATTAACAGCACAAGATGAGAAAAGGTTTAATCTCCAAACCTATTAGAGCGTGTGTAGTAGCATCAGTAGCGGCCACCTTGCGACATTACAGGAGGTCTCATTCCCATTGGAGGTCGAGGAGGTCCACTTTGGTAAGGGGGCACCATTGGAGGTCCCTGACCGTATGGAGGCATCGCTCCAGGAAGATATCCTGGCATGCCCTGGTGATGAGCACCATACTGACCTATAAACAGAACATTTAAGATGCAAAGAATAATTTTTTTTTTTTTTTTAAATAATGGGCAGAAGTTGCATTTTGTGAAAAGCTTCACCACAACCCCCCACCGGTATATGCCACTTCAAGTTTTAAAAAAGTTTATAGCAAAGACAAATCTTTTCAAGAAAAGAAAGCTGGGAAACTTATGATTACCATGAGGTGGCATGGGAGGTCTCATTCCTTGTTGTTGTGGAGGAATTCCTGGCTGTGGTGGCATCATACCTCCGATTGGTCCAACCGGTGGATTACCCAAGGAAGCTTGTCCTGGTCGAGGAAGATTACGCTGATATTTAGGCAACTGTGCCCTTCTCTCTTCCTAAAACCAGGAACAGACAACGATAACACATTGTAAGGCTAAAACTCACCAAAAGCAAAGTAAATAGAAGTGTAACAAAGTGGATGACAGGTACTAAACTATTTTAACTACATTACAAGTTCAAAGACTGCTACTAGTAACATTACACAGTAGCATTTGGATTTTTCCCATTTCCTTCAAAGTTACTGTATTAATACTAGCCAATCTAGCATTTTGCACGCAACACAAATTCTCCTCCTCTCTCAGCTGAAGAAAGTCTTTCCTCATAACAAGTTGAGACAAAAAAGCTAAACAGAAATCTAAAGATATCTGAACTGAAATTAAGGTTCATTTGTTTTATCCATAAAGTCCATATTTCTGACTGCTGTAATAGCACCAAGACCACTTCAAACTGTTAAAGTCTTTTGTCCTACACTCATTAGCTGTATCTATTTAACTTCAAGCTTAAGTCATACGCAGAAAAAGTCCAAATTATATTGTGGGTTGAGTAATTTCCTATCACAAACAAAAATAAGGCTTAGATCTGCAGCAGGATCATTGCAATATGCCAGTTATCACTTTGCAACTGAAGTTTTCTCAATACATGGTTCTGTTACATTAATCCTGCACAGTTTGTACTCTCACCGTTATTAAAATACACATAATGCACAAGAAATTCTATTTAATCAGCCATATCAGCATAAATTGCATTTTTCAGTAAGACAATGAAAATACTGTAACTTACCAGTGATATATCCTCATCTGGATGGATCAACTTACTGGTTGCACTGGTTGTTGTGAGGGTAGCAGGCTTACTTGTTATAGATGTAGCTGGTTTAGCTGCAGTACTGTTTGTCGTGCTAGTGGTTGAGGCTGTAGACTGCGTGTAAGCAGGGAATGTAGGTTTGGGGGGTTCTGTTGTTGTTGCAGGTGTAGAATTCAAAGGTTTGAAATCAGTACCAACTGGACCTGGAACAGCTGCTGCAGCCTGTGAAACACAGAGATAGATCAATATTTATTTCTCAAAGCATAAGAAAACTTAAATGATGTCTGTTAGACCTCTGAAACCTTTCAGTAAGACATATAATTAAAACAAGCTTGACAAAAGTAAAGTTCAGCCTTATCGCATACTAGAGCAACTGAAAACAAGACAAAATAAACCCCAGTATATACACATATGTACACACACACACTGGAAAGTCTAAAATTTGCAGGTCAAAAGCCACAACTAGAAAAAAGGAACAACAACAACAAAAAAACCCCACCATCAAAATTTTTTATCTCAAATACTGAGTTTGGTAAATGTCTAAATCTCTCTTGTATCACTGTCTTATTAAAAGCCTGTAAGTATAAATTCAATGTTCTCTCACTAAATTATTAGCATACTTTAGCAACCATTAGTTTAGAGTACAGCTCAAAATGTTAGTATTCATTAAAATTAGGTATTTAAGAAATGTTTTAATTAAATATTTAAGAAAGCTCTATTGTGCCAGGGTTTTTGTTTTAAGCGTTCTCTCTATAAAAATACTGCAATATTTTCAGAGTACTATGTCTCTCTATAGATCTTTAATCTCGCTTGTGACTGAAGAACCAACTGAAGGCCAATATGAGGTCCACTACAGATTCCAGCATCTCATCTTTCCTACTTTTTTCTTAAATTAAAACTGTTAGACAAGAAAAGTTTGCTTTACCAGGCTTTCTCTGAAGAGAGACGCAGCAATCTCCAAAGCAAGCTTTAGTTATGAGAGAATGCTTTTCTTTCTAGTCACTGTACGTTTACAATTATCTGAACTTTCCAATCCAGACAAAATATTTCAATTTTTTTTGCACATAATGCAAATTACAAAATTCCCTACATTATGATGTACCATATTAAACAACATAAACTAAAAAGCCTTCACCATGCATCAAGCTAACCACTGCCCACTAAAATGCATTTAACTGCTTTCATGCCTTTTTAACCCTTTAGAACCAGGATGCAACATTTCATTCTTTCACGTTAGGAAAAATTGGGCACTTTGACATGCTTATTTCTAGTAAGATGCAACTCACAATCAAGGACTTTGCAGTTTTAGCAGCTAAACATAATCAGGAATATAACAGAAATTATCTGAAGATGTTTAGTCAATTTTAGATTTTATGGAACGGTCCAAAGGGTTAAGTTGCAAAGCAATTTGTTTTTAACTGTGACTTCCTGCGTACTTGTGCTGTGCTAGGAAACAGAGCGTTAGAAGATGCTGACAGACTTTCTGAATTGGAGGAAGCTGTACTTGAGCTTGTGACAGGTGTCCCCATCTGTAGCATAAAAGAAAGGAAACAGTGAAAAGTCTCCAAACAAATGGATGGAAAGTATCCAGATGAAAGGATTTCTTATGCTAAGTCCTTTCTTATGAAAGGACTGTGTTTTTGTAAACAAGTATCTTCCCTGCAGAAGTCCAAAATGCAAATAGTACACTATGAAGTTTTCTGCAACATATTTGAAAGCAAGTAAAAACTTCAGGACTTATACACAACAAGTGCAATCAAAGAGTAGAGGTCGCAAGCCACTATCAATTCCCCACTTCCCTCCCCAAAACATTTAAACAAATTTTTACTACCTTAACTTACTCCTAAACTTTTTAAAGTAAAAAAACTCCTAATTCAGGCAATATTTAACCAGTTTAACAAGACTATAGAATAAACTAGTCCATCTGTGGGTAGAGAGCCCATTATGAAAAGGAGAGAACAAGTCATGTCAAGATTTACACTTTGGAAAATTTAGGTAAAAGTTCTATATAATCAGATTCCTGTAGCTGACACATCCCTTCACCCACCCAAAGCATCCTTATAAATGACAAACTAAAGGTATTAAAGGAAGAAGTGTTTTGCCTACTCCTTTCTTCCCCACGTGCTTATAGAACTTCTGTCTGTTTTCGTGGCTGTTATAAGACAAACAAAAGAATCTTTTAACATTCATTCAAGCACTACACTGAATTAAACTTAAGAATTGACACAAGCAAGAAACTTAACCAGTCACTTCTCGGGCCTTCTCAGTAATAAAGAATAGACACTGTTGACACAGGGGCAATTTGAAAAATATAACAATAGATTCCAGGCTATGAGATACCTTACCTGCCCCGCACTTGGGAAGAGCGGTTTAGTAACTGGAGGCTGGGGGGTAGGTGCCGATGCAGCAGGAGCTGGAGGTCTGTTAAGAATGCCCGGTGCTGTAACAGGCTGTGCTTGTGTCATTGGAGGCATTCCAGGACGAGGACCAACAGGTGGTGGCATACCTACAAACCACAAAGAACCGGTAACAAATTAGCCTGAAGGAAGTAAGAATACTCCTTTAGAGGATTCTGTTCATAGTCTTCCTTAGAACAAAGTCTCCCCCAAGGAAGATGTACTTTTAAGGCAATAGTAAAATAAAACATGACAAAGGGTAATGCCAGCAGTCACCAATAAATGTCCACGCATAGGCAGTAACCTCAAACACTTCAGAGCAATACTGAATTAAATTGCGTTTTCTACTAGAGCTTCAATGATTAAGTTTGTGCTCTCAATATATCAATGCAATTAATGCAGTAACTGTTTCCAACACACTGCACCTAAGCTGCCAAGCGCGTGGATAAAGACTGTTACAAAATCCAAAAGATGCAGCCATTATGAACGGTATCAGAACTTTGACCGAAACACAGATCAGCTTTGTTGTGGGTCTTCAGCACAGTGGAACAGTGACACAAGGCTACTTTTTGTAGCCTATCATCACAATACATGCACTTCGTATGTGCAGGGCTCCAGGAGAGGTTCAGAGACAGGAAGTTAACAGCTCACATGGGTTCCATCATATTCCTGTGCAGCAGAACTAGGCTGTAACTGTCCTAGTGGTTTGCCTCCTCCTCCAGTGAGAAATGCAGGCAAACCAGCAAATCTCAAGTCATCACAGCATAGCTGCTGGTCAGGTGGAACACCCTCAGAATTTAAGGCTGCTTAAGAGCTGCACAAGCTCGAGAAACATCTCTTCTAGCTATGGTGAGAGACCAAAATTCCAGTTAGTTTCTTCACATGGCAGGTTCATTACTTGGGTATTTCTCATTTCCCACAACATCTTCAATCATTACGATTTTCCAGCTGCAGCCACAGACATTAACAAAACGGGACGAAGAGAGACTAGGCAACACAAAAGCCAGGGAAAGTGCAACAGGAAGAGAAAACTATATTCTATTTTTTACCTTCACAATGGTACCAAACACAAATAATTATAAATAATCAAAAGCCATAAATCAACCCCTTCACCTGTGCACAAGAGTGGCTTCTGTGGCAATCAATCCACACCAAGGTGGTGGCGTAAGTCTGTATATTCTTTATATAAATCCTAAATCTCAGTGGAAATAAATAAATATAATTTAGCTCTCACCATAGTATGAGTTCAACAACCCTGACCTACCTGGTGGCATACCAGGCATAAGAGGTGGTATTCCTGGCCCAGGAGGCATCATTCCACCCATCGGCATCATCCTATTAAACAGAAAATGAGCACTGGTATGAACACTCATGACGAACTCTTAAGATAACTGGCACATACCTGTATTAGGTAAAAAATTATGGTAAATAATTTCAAGAAGCTGTCAACAGAGGCAATTCAAAAACAGCTGACTCCACAGTTAGAAATGTTTTTCCACAAGGAAAAAAAAACCCCAAACCAAAAAAACCCAAGAAAACCCCCAAACACTTTTTATTTAAACTTTAATTCATCAAGCTTTCACTTCCACTATTATCAGATTTCCAGAACTGGTGTCTCTCTCGAAATCTGTTTCAGGCTACTAGTTTCAGCAGTGTTCCAAGAACCTGATCTTAGTGCACTCAGAAAATGTGAAAGTAGGAAAAACAGCTAACTCCAATCATACTAAAGTCGCTGTACATCTGCTATTACTCCTTTCTGACACCATAAGTCTATTTGTGGTTATAGCACCCTCATACTATTTTAATATATTCTCCTTCCTCTAGCAAATTGCAGACAAGCCAAATCGGTAAAACTATCCACAAAATAATGACAAGAGCAGAGACCACGGGGTAAGAAAGCTTCTGGAGTTTCAATTACATTAAATATTCCCTATGCTAAGGATAGAAAAGTGGGATTTTTTTTTTTTTTTTTTAATGAGAAGTCCTTATTATGTCATATTTTTCCTTCATATTAATAACAGGTTTGGGGTTTTTTTTCCTTGCTACTGATACCTGGAGAAAAAAATTGGTCTGTATTTCCTAACAGAAAGGTGGCATCTAAATGACTCCTTTTATCCTTATCTACTAAACCGCACTACATATTAATACATGTTCCCCATCTAAACTATACATACAACCCTTAATATAAGCAAATTCCTCTTGCACAGGGCTGCAAAGCCATAAAAAAAATACGCTGTCTACAACACTAAGTGCTTTTAAACTGGGAAACTATAGATGAATATATATGACTCCTTTACAGGGAACAACCCAAGTGTAGCCTAAGTTTGCTTAAATTTTTCCAGACACTCAAAGCTGGATTAGGGAAACAAAAAAAAGGAATGCTTGTTACTTTAGTTAGCAAGATAAGCAGATATGGACCAGCCAAGCGCACATCAAAACCCCACTAAGAAGCAGTTTCTATTCATATGATAAAGTCAAGAAACCTTCACCATTGCTGTTTCAAAATCAAAACAAATCATCATAAACAGGAGAGCATTAATTCTGCAAAGCAAACTGCTACCCACTCTTATTTTTATTCTCACCTTGTCTACCACTGCTACAAAAGGAACAACCAATGCAGAAGCAGTAACGACTGGGAACACCATTGCCCCTTTTTTGGGTTAATGGTTGGAGAAGGCAAAGTCAGTCTTGCCACCCATTTTGACAACTATCCGTTAGACCCAAAAAAAAGTGCTGGATGCTCACTGCCTGCTGCCACCAGAAAGATGACTTTCTGAGAAACTGCAGGGATAGTACTAGAACTAGTGTCACACTAAAAACAAAGTTGCTTCCTAATTCCTCTTTGCTCGTTTTTAAACAAAATATCATCAGGTAAAGTAAGCAAAACTTTAGATTAAACTAGGTAAAAACATAACGTAACACCAACCCCCTCCCCTAAAATTTCACCAGAATGGAAGCACAGTGAATTTTTGGCAAATTATTTTGTGTCTTTTACTAGATAACATTACATTCACCTGAAGTTAACAGAGTTTAAGGAGGACTAAGCACCAGCAAGCCTGATAAAATTCTGTTCAGTTTCCACCCAGAAAACCTAGTCATTATGAGTATCCACAACATGTTTGACTACGACATGATTTTTAAATTTGAAGACTATTAAAACAACATTTATGTCGCAGAAGAGAACAACCTTTCACCTCAGTGAACTTTAAAACTTGGAAGCAAAGTTCCTGCAGTATGTCCTACAGTGTAAAGGATCAAGCACATGGCGCTGTACTCTGGTTCAAGAGAGGTTTTAAGTCCCTAAGGGTCTACTTCATTAATATTTGTAGAATTATTTCTCATAACATATAGTTTTGTAATATTCATTTAGATAAAGCATAAAAACTTCAGATATTATACAACAGCAAAACCTAACTAGACATGCTCCCCAAAGTCTTAGGCAATATTCAGAGGTTTTCAGTAAGACAATTTCAAGCTTATCAAAAACATGACATAAAATGGCATAATGAATGTACCTAAAATTACATTAATGAGATGCTTACATGTTTCCACCACAAAATGACTGCATGTATTTTCTCTGTTGATGTAATCTGTGAAAATTTATGACAAAATCAAAAATCTAACTGTGATTTTCCAAACACATTGTGATAGGGTACGGTGTCAACCCCAAACAAGCATAAAAACCAACATCTTATTTTTTGCCCAAAACACAAGAAAAATTTAAACTATCCAGTATTTTTTTCCTGTTAGGTTGATGACTGATAACCAGGTGCACAACATATGTGCAATACACAAAGTAACAACGGTTCACAGAAGGCTCTAAACCAACACAACAAAACTTTAAATTATTATACTACTACTCAACGAACTTAGGAAAAAGGCAACATACTTTATACATAAACTCACAGTTTGGCCATATTTTAAATGTTGGTTTACAGCCATCCAGTTCTTTGGTTAATCTTAATATTAAGGTTACAGAGTTCACAGGTTCCTACGTACATTTTTCTAATCAGCTTTACTTTTTCTGTGACAGTTTAAAATGTACAGTATGAACATGTAATATTAAGTCTTTCTTGCTACTCACCCAGGTGGCATTCCAGGCATAACTGGAGGCATTCCAGGCATCATAGGTGGAACACCTGCCATTAATGGTGGTATACCTTAAAAGAAAATAAATTTTCAGTAACTCCGACAACATACTGTCACTAACAAATCTCATCTAATAAATTTACACTGGATAAATGCTTTACAGGAAGGTCTAAAAGACTGTTTTTTGAAAAAACACTGCTTACAAACAACTCAGTATAAAAGATTATCGGCAAATCTGACTAGATTCATTGTTCGCAGTCCTGCAAGACTGTGTAAATTTTCTTAGCCTCCAAAGAACATGCCTTACAGAAAATATGACAAGAGACCAGTTTTTGCTATCATTGACCAAAATTCTTTCCTCAATATACTTGTGGCCTGTGTATAAGCTGCCTGTTCTGTGTTAGCAGTCTCTAGATATCTGGCAGCCTTTCTGCCCTGTTTCCAAAATCTTGCTACAAATTACCACAAACAAATATCATTGGTAGACTTATGTTTAAAGTACTAATATGTTTTACCACCATATTAGCATTCCTTCAATCCAGATGCAAGAATTAGGTATCTTATTCTACTTCACAAAGGAAGAGGTGTGCGCACACACAAAATGGGGGAAGGAAAAAAAAAAGTGAAGAACCTGCTTATGTGCACCTCACAACACTATTTTGTGACCTCTAACACCCAGTGTTAGAAAGGGCAGATTATTATTCCAGCATACAAGCAGCAACTTGTATTTCTACTCAGCTTTTCAGTAACTAGCTTAGAACACCATCTTACCTGGAGGCATCCCTGGTGCACCTGGCACAGGAGGCAAACCTGGTTGCGCCATCGGGGGAATGTACCCCTGCTGTGGCTGAACTTGCTGGGGTTGAAATGAAGTTGAAGCCGCAGATTCATCATCTTCATACTCATCAGAATCATCCTGTTGTTTCTTTTTCTGGCTTTCTGCTAAAGAGTACAACGTATATGGTCAGACTGAAGGCAAATTATATTCTATGAAATTAATTTTATCTGGGGTATTCTAGCTGGAATGAAAAGAATAAAATTCAAATCGTATCAGCGTGTTCAAAAATTCATAGAATTACAAAGAAAATCTACGTGAGCCTACCTATATGTACAAATAATAAAGAGAAGGAAAGTGACTCACACTGTAATGACCCTCAACATAAATGGGGGTCTTTCTTCATGTCAGTCTTTTGTTGTCCAGAACACACCAAAGCAGTTCAAACAAATGCATACTTAAACAGCAAAGAAATCAAAGTATTTGGGCATCACCAGGCTTATATTACCCTTGGTCTTTCCTCCTCTTACCCTCAAAAATAAAATAATCATCCCCATACTCATTAGGTAATTGTCATAGTTGGACTGGCATGCAGCTACTTCTGAACAGGAAAAGAAAAGTATCTCTCATCCTTCTACATGACTGACAAATGTCTAGAGCTGCATCTAGAGAATGCATTAAACTCAACCCTTACTCTTCTGAGAAGCAAGACCTGTATCACACAGCTTAGTATCAGTAATAAACAGACTAGGGAAATAACAAATAACTAGCTAGATTACACTTTACCCTGAGTTTTTTGTTCAAGTAACCTCCTCCTTTCCTCCATATCTTTTTCTGGAATGCCCTCCATGCCATAGATTTCCAGTTCAATGTCTGTTCTTCCAGGAATTGCATTTGGAACAGCATCTATTGTTTCTTTATGTACCTAAAGAAAAAAAAAAAAAAATCCTCCTGACCACAATTCAGATTAGATTCTACATGTTCTTCAGCCAGTTTCAAGATACAAAAGGAACATCCTTAATGGGAAGAATCTCTCTGGCCAAGCATTTTCTTGATATGTGCTTCCCAATCACTGTCAGCTACTACTAGCTTCTAAAACCAGTTTATATAAACTTGTCTTCTGAACACCAAGACAATACAATTCCTGCACTACTCCTACACCCCAAAAATGACAGCAGAGATCTCTACTGCATACTCTCCATATGACTGCTGACACAGCAGGACTCCTGTTCTGGAAACAGACCACTGCTGTCTTTTTCTTATCAGTTTTTAAGACTCTGGAAGCCCCCCAAACCCCCACCTTTTTAAGTTCACTATTAATTCCAATTTTAGACACAGCTAAAAAAAGCTTATATAAGTCTAAAACTTCTTACCTGCATGCAATGTATAGCTAAACCAGGTCCTGTATACAGTTTCTTATGACATATATGGCATTTAAAGTGCTTTGCTTTCTGATGCTGTATAAGGATTTTTTCATCATCAAAATCCCTGTTACAATACCTATTGAAGACTGTTAAGGAAGCATTTAATCCTGAAAGTCACCTTCTATATAACACTAAGCTAATTAGCATCATTGTGATTTTTCCTAAAGCAAAAAAAAAAAGCACAGGAAGCATCTCTGAGCATTCAAAGCATGACAAATATTTCACAGATGTCTGAAACCAAACCTCCCCCTCACACCACCTAGCATTCCCCTCTTCAGATAGGTACAAAATTGGCAAGATGTGTGCATGCAATGAGAATCATCATTTGATTCCATATTCTTTGACACATGCTTTTCAAGTCCTAGTTATTTCTAAGTGGACTCATTCCTTCTCTGCATAGGTGTAGATTAAAATAAAGTTGCTAAAGCATTAAAGGAGAAATAGACTTGAAATCCACGAAAGGGAAGTGATGTTAAATACTTAGAAGTGCCTTTTTAATAACAGTATCAGTAGCTAACATTTATAAAAGAGAACAAAGGTTCTAGTTTAAAATTATTTTCCTTTTTCAGGCATCCAGCTATCAATTCTTATGACACCGCATAACTTGCTGCGGTCATTAAAGAATTCTCTGTTTTTAAACAGAAACATTTTAAGCTAAGCTCTTTCTGGACATCTGTGTGACAGAAGAGGCAAACTGCAATTTCTTTTCTGCAGATCAGCATTAGTATTTCAGCAAACACTCCAAACTTATCTTCCTAAGAAAGATAAATACACATTTGTTATTTATTAGTTATTCCTTGTTAACACAATGTGTCCCTCACTTCCACCAAAACGTGAATTAATACCTAAAATAGAAGCACAGATGCCTTCCAACATAAAACGATAAAATATCTCAGAGCAGCTTATAAATTCGTTTATTAAAGAATTCTAGATTGGGCAGAAACATTTTAGAGAAAAAGTAAATCCGCAATCACCCCCCAACAAAAAGCAGATTGTGAAGGAAGGAATGAAGAAAAATCCACCGGTATTTTTGGATACTGAGAAACTGTACGTGACTTTGATGCAGCAATTAGAAATTGGAAAGACCCTTCCCCCAAAACACCCTCCCTCTCAAAAAAGTTTTCAAAAGGTCTCTTCTAACCCCATCTGCCCCACTTCTTCTTGAGTAACAAGCAGGGTTTTCTTCTGTTGACATCTTACCCCCCGGGGGATAAAGACTGTTCTCCATTTTCCCCATGATCTCGGCAATCCCGCTGGGCCTGGCCACAGGAATGCCAGGGACAGCCAGCCGGAGAAGCTGCGGCCTGCCCTAGCTTAACAGATCGGACGTGAGGCCGAGGCCTCAAGCGAGGCAGGCGGGAGTAGGCGGACTAGGCCGCGCGGGAGCGGGGGGGGAGGGGGCAGGAGAACCAGAGGAAGGGCACGGACCAGGCCCCATCCCCACGCTGAGAAGCTCAGAAATGAAACAGGAGCAAACACAGAGCCAAACCGTAACGGGGGTGGAGAGAAGGAAAGAGCCCCGTCCCAGGACGGCGAGGAGCCGGGCGGAGAATGGGATAGGACGAGACAGAGATGCGACCGGGCCAGGCCGCTCCCCTCCCCCACCCAGCTCCCCACACCCGCCTCGTCCCACACAGAAGGATACCAGCACCAAGGCTTCAGCTGCTTCTTCTTCTTACGGCCCATGGCGGCGGCGTTCCCGACCTACACAGGAAGGAGACAGCCGAGCTCTTCCCTCCTCAGCCGCAACGCCCACACCAGCACCTCCACGGAGGCGAGCGAGGCAGACACAAAATGGCCGCCACGGTCCCTCCTGGCGCCACCGCCTCCGAGCTTCCAGCCTGCACCGCGGCGCGGCGGGAGGGGCTACCCACGTGACGGCCTCCCGGCTGTCCCCACCGCCTCTTGGGCTGTCCCGTCGTGCCGCGCGGTGGCGCCTGGACGCCATTTTGTTTCAGCTGCCGTCGCCTGTGAGTGGATGTGTTGTGAGTGGGCTGAGCTGTGTGAGGCACTTGGTTGTGTTTCCTGTCTCCGTGTTTAATGTTAAGGAGAAACTGCTTTTTCCTTACGAAATCAGACTGGGCAAGAAGCCGGTATCTCTTAAATAGGCCGCTCCGCACAGTGGTTTGGTGGTGGCTGCCTGTGTCTGTGTAGCTGGCTCTTGACGGGGAGGCGTTGGGGCGGGGGGAGCAGGGCCCTCCGAGGAGGCGATAAGACACTGGAAAGTGTCGAGCCCTCGCCTCCCCCAGAGCTTCCCGTGCCTGGTTGGGGGCTGGTCCGTCTGTTACACCCCATCGGGTGATGTTTCTGTGTTAGCCCCCCAAGCATCTCTGCGGCTTCCGAGCTCCCAGGAGACCTGCCGGCTTCCTGCAGCGGCCCTGCCGCGGGCTGGGGGCGAGAGCTGCTCCCTGGCCCGCAGGGCTTGTCTGCGAGAACTGCCTGTAAGTTATGAGGCTGAGCTAACAAATGTGTTGTTTTGACAGTATTTCAGAAGCAGAATAGGCTTTTTTAAAATCAGGCAGCACAGCTAATCCTGTCAAATGTGCTTTCAGTAGGTCCTGCCATTCAATCAGTGAACAGCTTTTGAAGGATTATCTGTACTGATAACAGGTACTATAGCATCGATATTGAGTTTTTCAGTAAATTACATAAACAGAGGAGTTGGAGCAACTACTCTGTGCCAGGTAAAGCTATTTCAGCTTTATCTGGTACAGCTCTAGTTTGGGAGGATGTGGCCTGTTGCACCTTGAGCGGTTCAGGCCCTTGAAAGCTGTCTCGCTATGAAGCCTCAGCCACTTCACCCTCCTCCCAGCTGCCAGGGGCGGCCTGCCCACGGGCGTGGGTACACCCACTCGCGGAGGGGGAGAGGCTGTAGCGCAGCCCCCGCGGTGCGCCCGCCCTCCCGCCGCCCTGCCCTGCCTCCGGGGCGGAGAGCGGCGAGCGCAGGGCACGGAGCGGGCGGGCCGCGGCGGCGGGGGTGAGGCGCGGCCCGGGCGGCAGCAGCGGGCCGCGTTCCCCGCGGCACAGGCGGCGGCTTGGGCCGGGATGTTGCCGGTGCTGCCAGACGGCGATGAGCGGGAGCTGGAGAGCAGCGAGGAGGGCGGCGGCGCGGGCGAGGAGCGGCGGCCGGAGCGGCACGGCAGCACCTACCACAGCCTCTACGGCTACCGCAGCTGCAGGTGAGGGGGCCGCTCGCCGAGGCCGAGGCCTGGCGAGGCGGGTGCGCGCTCGGTCCACCCCACGGGGCGGCTGTTTCCAGGCCTTGTCAGTTCCCAGCTGTTTGAATTCGCTTTATTTTTTCCGCCCTCTCTCCCCGAAGAGATTTTTTTCCTGCCATAATGCCCCCACTCCCTGCTCCTGCTTTAAAACACCCCCAGGCCATACCTTTCCCTGCTGCAGTCCCTTGTCCCTGTTCTGTGTATTAAGGCTGTAAAATCAATCGTAAAAATGGCTTGATTTTCAGATCCTCACAGCAGGGTGCAGGCAGTGGGGATGGCAGTCCCAGCAGTGTGGCGGCAGAGACACCCTCCAGCGAAGACTTCAGGTAAAGCCAATCTGCAGAACTGCATAATCGCCTGTAACACCCCATTTTGAAGTCTTTGCCGTATTGCTGTTAGGTGAATAGTAAGCAAGTGCATTGAAGTCCCTTCAAAGCAGAAACCTCTGTGAGAGCATACTGAAGTCTCCTGGGTGCTTTTTCGGGAATACCTAGGGAATGGACTCAACTACAGAGCTCAAATAATGTATTAAACGTAAACTATCATCTTTGAGCTTGAACTCTTGTTTTCTTTCATACTAATACTTGACATTTCTGTATTGACTTAGGTCTTCATGTAGATAATAGATTATTAAAATTTATTAAACAATTTTAAATTGACATCTTATCTTTCCACAAGCTCTGTAATGGAGTTGTTGCTCTGTATTACAACTAGGGAAACATAGGAACAAAGAGGGGCAGTGATGTGTTCATAGCTGCTGAGGAGTTCAGCATCAGCTGGCACCAGACTCCAGACTTGTGGTCTAGTGGGCAGACCACTGAATGCATTTCTGATGGGCCAGAAGTCACAGAGGGAGTTAGCTGTAAGGCAGAGAGAGATCACAGTGGCCCCCCTTCTAGAAGCAGGTGGTTCTGTACTTGTTGTTGGTTTGTTTCTCTGAACATTTGCTTTTTGCTAATGATTTCTTCTTGTTTTTTAAAGCCTCTCCTTGCTAGACACTAACTTACCAGCTGAAGCGGAGACTGAATTGCGTAGTTTTATCGCTAAGCGTCTTACTAAAGGAGCCCTGTTTGAAGGAATGGGGAATGTAGCATCAGTGGGGCTGAGGTAAATTTTAAAAATTATTCGTGAATGAGAAACTGTAAGAAACATTGGCAGCATTGCACATCTTGCCATCTGCTGCTGCGCTTAGGTTTAATCCTGATTCCATGTTCTCAGTCTATTGCTGCTGTTAACAACAGCTTTACGCAATGCCACTTTCCTCAGTTTCTGGGTAGCTTTGAGAAAAATAATTGTAGTAAATAATTTACTGTTTGAATACTTAAAAAATACTACATGTGTTTATGACTATTTCCTTTTAAACTACTCTGATCACACCACAGAGGAAAAAAGAGAAGGTCTAAGAGCTCTATGTATGACCATAGGAGCCACCAGTGCTAGTGGGTGAAAATTCTTTACAGAAATCATGTATGTCTGCTTTTTGGACTTATTTATTTTGATGTATCTGTAACAAAATAATTCTTTTTTTTCTGCATAGCATACCAGAATATAAAGTTGGTTGTTATTACTGTCGTTTCCAACAAGAAAATCTTCTAGAAATGGCAACGCTGGAATCAGACATCAATGCTCCCGAATATGTGGTTTGTTTCTTAGGTGGCTCAGAGAAAGGTCTGGAACTATATCCTTACCTTTAACTTTCTTTACCTGTGTGGAGAGGGAGATGATGTAAAAGTTATGTTCTCATTTTGTCTGTTTCCTGCTTGAAATCAGCTCGTTTGTGCACACCTGCCAGTAACTGAAAATGTCAATAACAGCCATATACTGAAAGGGAAAAATGCAGTTCTTAACCGATGTGTCTTATTTTCCTTAAGAAGATACTTTCAGACTTGAGCTGGACAAATACATTCAAAGTCTGAAGATAAACCTGGATTTGGAGGTAAGGCCTAACTGTTTTTTTTAAGTGGTGAAAATTACTATTTATGCAAATTAATTACTAAGACAATCTGGAAGATTTAGTCTATAGAGACAAAATAGGTGTTTTAAGGACCAGTATGAAACACTGTGAGAGATACTTGCTTCACTGTAGTGACAGTGAATGTTTAAAGTGCTATCAACCACACAAGTCAAAAGGAAGAAGAAAGGGGGGGGGGGACGGGACTTTTTTGTGCCAGTCATAAATCTCTTAACTGGCAGTTAGATCCAGAGGGAAGTATGACTAATAAAAGGTAATGGTCTACAGGAAAGTAATCAATGGATTATCAATAATCCACCTGGATTCTTATCACTTCTGAATGTTAAGGAAGGATTTTTAGTAGTTTTCTTGTCACAATTTTTCTAATGGAAACTATGCATTTTAAGTCTCTTTCTCATCCCATCTGCTGTTGCACGGTTTTGCTCAGCATATAAGATAATATTACTGTTCTGTCTATTTCTTAAAATGCGAAGCCCTTCACTGCTGATAAAGTGTGGCTTTAAATGTCAAACTCATTATTTTAGTTTACTGTGGTTTGAAATTAAGAAGGCTCTGACATCCAAATATCCTAGGTTGAATAGATGATTAATAGGCTTCTCTTTGTGTAGAAATCTAATTTGTAGTTAAAGTTTTAATGTTTCAACTTGTTACAGCAAAAAACCTTGGAGACCTATGTTAACCCCTACTTGAGAAGCTGGTTTGAGGATGCCATATGCCCTATTCAGAGAGTAGTACAGCTCTTCCAGGAGAAACTCGCCTCTTTGTTGCATGCTGTAAGTGTATTTCAAACTGGATAACTAAAAAAGGTTCAGAAGAAATCTCGGTGACTCCAACATGTTTAAAATGTTTCTTGCATTTGCTTTCCCAGTCAGGGGTAAATGAGGAACAACTTTTTTCTTTTTTTCTTTTAATTCAGAGCAAGTACTTTTTCCCTGCTTTATTGCTAAGGAAGCACATAGCAATTTCTTCTATCAATTTTTATAGTTAAGTAATTCTAAATTATATAGTAGTGTCCAAGTTGAAATTAGAATGAGAAAATAAGAAACAGCATGAGAAAGCTGGCCCTGCTATAATTCCTCTGAACGAAAAGGGGTGTTATATTGCGTATGTGCCTCATGTAGTTCACTGGAAACAGAAAAGAAATTAATCCTAGCTCTAGTCCCTGAGTCTGAGGAGGCTTTGGATGGAATAGCTAATAGAGTATAACTGCTGTATTTCTTCTGAATGCAAAACCAGCTGCAATTACTATAATATGGAGTGTTCCCTCAGCTTCTACTCTTTCTCTGAAAATAACAATTTTTGAAGTACCACATTACGTATTTATTGCTTGTAACTGCAATACAGCGACAGAAGTAGTATCAAAATTATGTCTAGCTTTTTGTTTGTTTGTTTTAAGGCTTTGAGTTACACTCCTGTAGAAGTAAAGAATGCAGATGAAAGAACAGAAAAAGACATTAGCAGGTAAAGATACTTTGAGACCAAGGAACCTGTGAGTAACTTGGCTTTTGTGTATGACAGCCTCCTGTTCTTGCTGTTCAGGAATTGTAAGAAGCAAGCAGTTCACAAGAGCTTTTTGTGTCAGGTTTCTGGCAGCTGCCAGCCTCCAAGGACTTGTTCAGGAAGGCACAATGACCTCCTTGTGTATTGCCATGACTGAGGAACAGCACAAGTCAGTGATTATAGACTGTAGTGGACCTCAGCCTCAGTTGCATAATGCAGGTGAGATTACAGCTGTGAATGCTTCTTCATGTTACTGACTTGTATCCCTCAGCTGCTGAGAGTTGTGGACGTTAGGGGTAGTTGAGGATGTTCAGAAGCTCATAGGTTCATGCCCAGAAAGTTTGGATTCTGGCTGTAAACTACACCACCTGTTTTCTATGAGGTAGCAGAGTAGTTTGTTTTACCAGATACATTGGAACTCTGGCTTGACAATGGTTGATAATAAAATCCACAATGCATTGAGTTTGTGGACCATGAAACTATGACTTATACGCTTCAGGGAAGCTGCAAAACTCCCCCCCCCCCCCCCCCCCCCCCTTGTATTTTTGAGAAATGTTGTGAAAAGGGATTCAATAATTGGAACAGAATTTCATGTAATCACTGTAGCTATGTTTGCTTTTCTTTTCCACGTGTATTGTTTTTCTTAAGACTTACTTCCTGGCCCAGGTATACTATTACCAGCTATTTATTTATGTTCAGCTCATTTACTTTTTCTCATCTCTTCTCTGTGTTCCTGAACACGTAACAGGAAGCAACAGATTCTGTGAGGACTGGATGCAAGCTTTTGTGAATGGTGCTGAAGGTGGAAATCCATTTCTCTTCCGGCAGATTTTGGAAAACTTTAAATTGAAGGTACCTGTTCATATATGTTAAAGACTTGGAGAAGACATCAGGGTTACTGAGGGAGCAAATACTCTTTTTGTAGCAAAGAAAAGTTTTAGGTTACTTATGATGTCTATACATCATTAACTGATTAACTCTGAGGTTTAAGTTGAGGACTGGCTTACTGTAGTTCACAAGACCAGAATGTAAAGTAGTGTGGAAGTTTCTTCAGTGAGTACTCCAAAGGCATTTTCTCATATTTAAAATAAAACCCACTTTTTTTTTTTCTTAAAATACTGTTAATTTGAGCTGTGCACACACAATATCATGTAATTGGGTAACATGGATTCAGTAGTTAACACTTCTTAGGTGATCTGTTGTAACAGAAGAGGAGAACTCTTGAAACAGGTTTGGACATGATCAAGTTGTGGTGTCCACACATTTTGTATTGTTACAATAACAGTGGTAATATGCATCAAAGACAGTACTCAATTCTTACATTACTCTTGAGTAGTAATATAAAATTCCTATTGGAAATGCTTTTGCTTCTCCTGCTAGTCTTCCTTCACTTCTCTGCATGATAGTATGTTTTCTTTCCATATAGAAGGATAAGAAAATGCTCTGTTACTCTTTTCCCAGGCTATACAAGACATTAACAACCTGAAGAGGTTTATCCGCCAGGCTGAAATGAACCACTACGCCTTGTTCAAGTGTTACATGTTTCTAAAGAACTGTGGCAGTGGAGACGTCCTTCTGAAGATTGTTAAAGTAGAACATGCAGAAATGCCAGAAGCCAGAAATGTAGTGACTGTCCTTGAGGAATTCATGAGAGAAACATCAGTGGCTTAAAATTATCTTAATTATTCTGTACTCATTTGAGGGTATTGTATAAATCATTAATTTCTTCTGTGGAGCTTAGTTTCACTATTGCAGGATTTTTAATTTGTATTTAAAAGTATTACCTAAGTCAAACCTAAGTTGCAGTTTCATCTGCCTTTTCTCTTTTTTAGATAAAGCAGTATGAGGTTTTTTTAATGTGTAAATATCAGATCATACAAACTCCTGCATAGTTTTCCATGCTTACCAGATTCTCCAGATGACTTGCTCCTTTTCTAAGGAAATCATGACATTTGGTTTTAACAGTCATTGCACCAAAAAAACCCCAAATACCTTACCTGGCAACCATTCCCGTGTTTTAAATATTTTAAATATCTTTAAAATTATCATGTCTAATAATTAAGATCTGGTTACTTTTGTTTTAATATATAAAGAAACACAAACATCTAGATAAATCATAGTAAAGGAATTAATCATATTTGTTTATATGAGAGAACACAGGTAACAATTCCGTAGCTAGTTTCCACGTTCTACTTTCAAAGTGGCAGCTTGTTCTTCTGCTACTAGATAAAGAACTTGTTACTTGGTATGAAACAGAACTGTCGTAAGACTGAACAGAGATGTAGGAATCAGTTTGTAGGTGCTTGTACATATGCATACATACATGTTAAATTCCCAGGCTATTTGATGAATCCCATTCTTCATTAGTTTACGTTGTGATCAAGACCTTCTTTGTATGTTCTTAGTACCCATTTTGCATAACTGTACATAATCGTATGTTTTTCAGTTGTGGAGAATTAAACCTGAAAATTTTACAGATTAAATATTAACTTTAAATTAATAGAAACTTCTTCAGCAATTGAAGTAAACTAAGTTCCCAAGTTAATTATTCAGACTTTAAAACATTTCATTGTATTACAGCAATGAATTCTTACCCATATCATAGGACATTTAGACAGCAGAATACTTAAAGAGCTGGAATCAAAACTCACGAAGCCTCTGAGTGACCACGTAAACAAGGACTATTTCTGCAAACCTGCTATCAGCAAAACTCCCGCTGCTTTCCTTTGCAGCAGAGGGTGTTTGAACACAGAACTTGGGGCATTTGAACAACTCTCCCCAAAACAGTAACTGTAGCAGTCTTACTAATGCAGTGAAGTTTGACTGTTCTGCCAGTGCTGTATACTGTGATGGTAAGAGCTGACTGCTTTCCTGTGACACCATTGTGTTGAACCGATAATAAGGTTTACAATAAAACACATTCAAATCCTTAATGGTGTGCCTACACTAAATTACAAATGAGCATTGTCCTTGATGTCTCCTGTTTAAAACCCTTTATTCACACAATGCAGAGGAGCTGCTAGTGTAATGTGCAGGAGTCTGCAAGTGTCATATTGACAGCCGAGGTGACACATAACGTATATGGGCAGGTCAGAGAAGAAAATAAAGGTAGTTTGAAAGAAAACAAACCCCTTATTCTCTCATTTGCAGGAGCTCTGCGAAGTAACAATGTTTTCCTTCAGAATATTTTATTCCTGCGTAAAGCAGTGCCACTCAATAAAAAGTCACCCTTTGTTGCTCTCGTACATTTTCAACAAAGTTGGAGCACTGATAGTTTAGAATTTTGCCTGATCAGGAGGCAGGGAAGAGCTCAGTGCTCAAAAAAAAAGAACAGGTAGCTGTGATCTGGTAGGAGTGCAAGAAATCGTTGTGTTAGTCCTGTCCTGTTCCTTGTGCCTGCAGCTGGGTGGAGAGTTGGGCCAGAGCCTCATGGGACCAGGTGTTCTGTGCACTGGCCTTAATATTTACAAAGAGTAGGTCAGTCCCAGGCACAGCAATGGTGGTGGTGATAAACTTTTCCTGAGATACAACCACAAGTGAATTTATTCTTGAAGACTTCCATCCCTGGAAATTTTCAAGAATAAACTGGCTGAAGTGCTGAACAACCTGCATTACCTCTTGGCTGACCCTGTCTTGAGCAGGAGGTTGGACTAGAGATCTTCTGAGGTCCCTTTCAACCTGAATTATCCTATTATCCTGTGACCTGTACTACACTCATTTAAATAAGATTTTTGTTTTGTTTGCTAGGTAATTTATCATAAATCACTTCAAAATCCAGGTATTTTTAACCTTAACTGCAAAACTTTCCTTAGTTGTCCTTGAGGCTTCTCCTCTCCCAGGTAATGCATTGTTCAGTATCAGGCCCACTGAATTTGTACTCTGTTACATGTGGACAGCTTCAGTCACAGCTTTTTCTGTGGCAAGTTCCTTTCCTGACTTTTCCCAGCGCTGAAGGTGGCTGGCATTATGAAAAACACGACTTCTTGCTTTCTGCAGCCTTTGTTCTAACATAATCTCGCTTCTGCCAGCTTTGCAGTGACTTTGCCATTCAGTTACCTAACACCTAAACTCAAGACACTTACAAGCACACACACACACATTGAAATAGACCCTGGTAGTTCATGAATTTGCAGGTTTTACTGGCATCTTTCCATTATAAATTCTATTTTAAAAAACAAAACTAAAGGAAATTAAACAAAGGCATAATAAATAATGCAGAAGCAGCTGGTTTAGCTGCATGAATGCCTGGAGAGTATTACACACTTAACTTTCTCCAGCAATCAGCTATTCAAAGCTCAGGATGAAGCACACAAAAGGTCAGAAGATGCTGAGGTGTGCACTTAATTTGCAAACCTGGAAGATTTTTACTGTAGTTTTAAGGGTCTGGTTTAAAACCCTTCAGGAAAAACAAACAAACAAAAGCAAAAAACACCCACCAAAAAAACCCAAGCCAAAACAACAAAAAAAATGAACAAACAAAACCCCCAAACCAACCAAAGACAAAATCCCCCAGGCCTATGTTAAGAACGCAAATTTAGATTTAACTGCTACAGACCTCTTGCAGTTCAAAAGATCAGGGTCCAGTTTGGTTTTTTGGGTTTCCCTGCTCTTTACTCCCAAGAGAAGTAGCACATAAACCAATTAGTATTTCTCTTTCCGACACTTACTAGCAATGCTTACTATACAGAATATGACTGGAGCTATGGGAATAAAATGATAATGAGTTTTATGAGTTTTATGAGTTTGTGTGATCAAGGCTGAGTATCAAGGCTGCCAGCTTTTGGCTCCTTCTCTGCAACAGATATGCTGGAATTGGCAATATTTCTGTCCTTCAGTTTGCCTTCCTAAAATTATTTTAGCCAGCAAGAAAAAAATTTATATTGCTAGCAGACAGTAACACTTCCTGTACAAACTGACTAAACTCGCCTTACCTTCTTGCTGAAAGTCCTCAACTAATGAATAAAGACATTTAAGTGTCTCAGAAAGCTCAGTTAAGTGCAGAAAACTAACAGCAAGAGCTGAGTCCCACATAGTAGTAGTGATCTGCTTCCCCTTAGGAGTAACAAATCTGACAGGAACTGCTGCTAGTTACATCTTCATTTCTTTAAGTTACACTTTAACCCAATGTTTCCCAACAAAATCACAAAATATTTTTCAAAATAAACCTCCCTCTTCCACATTGGTGGAAGGATTTTTATTTTAGTCATCTCAAAATAACTAAATCAGTTTGAGGTTTGCTGCAGAACTTCCGGGATATGTTGTTCCCACTATCGATTCAAGAGATGAGAATGTGTTGGCTCTGAGATTTTAAGACATTCAGTAGAGACTGATGTTAAAAGAGAACAACCCTTCACCCCAATAAAAAATTTTAAACAGTCTAATGTACTTGGTCATCAACTTCCCGGCGGTTCTGAGGTCACTACTGCACTAAAGTGTCAGTTGTCAAAAGGACAAGACCTGAATTTCAATACAAGTCCCAAGCTGGTTTTGCATCCTTGTTATATCTCATGGAGAAATAAAGCAGCAGTTCACTCTCCCCCTTATCTTTTAGACAGACACTTTGAGAGAGACATAAAAATGAGTTATCAATGTCATTATTAAAAGATTACATCGCAGAGCTCAAAACCAATTGCTCTTTTGTTAAATACTGTGTTAACTGTAGACAAACTTACAAAACTGTCTTTGAAAATTTTTTCTTGTTTGTTTTTTGGCATGTGATGTAGAACAGCTCAATTTTATTAAAAAAAAAAAGAAAAAAGAAACAGAAAACCAAAAAAACCCCACCAACAAAAAAATTTAATGGATTCTGCACTCAAATAATATTGTTACAACAAAAATATACAGAATGTACACAATACAAAAATATCTGGAAATGTACCATAGCGTCTTACCTTGCAAATATAATTTTGTTTTACTAGCCCTTAACGGGAAAGTATCGTTTGTTCAGTATTTTAAGGCAGAAAATTACATTGTTTAGTGCTTTGTGTTTAACACTTGGATGTGTTGTTAGCATTAGCACTGTAAGCAAAAGAAAAGCTGCATAAATCTAGCTTTATTTGCAAACTAAACAGACACTGTGGGGGAGTCAGGAGACAGTCAGTGACTAACATATCTATTAAGCTCACTGGAAATTAAGGTACTTTTGCTACTTAAATCAGGCCTAGGGAATATTTTGTGCTCTGTGTTGTAAAGTACCCCGAAACATAAATTTTCTGTACTCCTACTGGCATTTCAGAAATACCTCATTAGAAAGCTTTTTCCAATTAAAAGCCAATGATTAATGGTGACATTAAAAATACATTTACCTTTAAACAAGCTTAGTTTCTGTCTTATGTGTGATTCTTTCTTTACAGAGCTGCAAAATGCACTGTTTTCCCTTATAACCAGCTCTCAGCATCAGTAATAGCAGAAGGAATTTTTCAGTCATATCACAGAGCACTGTAGAGCAGCCACTACTATAAAAGAAACAGAACAGCAGCAAAATTCAGAGAGGCTAAAACCCCAGAGGTGCTGGCCTTTGTTCTCTAGATCCCAGTTTGCCTCCAGAGGTTGCTGGTGTTGAACTGCATCCATATTCTCCAGTTCCACTTTAGGTAAAGCCAGTGGATGGGGTTTCCAAAGCAATTGAGCTGAGCCTGAATCTATGTAAACAGATAGACTGTGAGCTCTTTACTCAAAGTGTGCATGAAAGTCCTACCCACGATCCTGTGAGACTAAATATTGGCACAAAACAGCAGCTGTCTTGTGAGGTCAGCAGATAGCTGTTATTTTAGTATCAGCTCTAAATGTGTCAGATTCCGTCCTTCGTACCCCAGTTCAAATTGATCTAATCCGATTTAAAACATATGGGCAGTACAATCCATCAGAAGGAGCAAGGTCTTGGGATACAGAATCCCTGAGCTTTATTTGTAGTCCAGCAACCTCAGACAACAATATTTCTCTGGCCTCCCCCTTTCCCATTGATAAAATACTTCCTACAGCTAAAAGAGCAAGTAGTGAAGAATCACAATATGCCACGTAAGTGCTAAGATTCCTCATCGACGGACGGGGAAAAGTGACATGAGATGTTGTCTTAAGAACTCAGCAAAAGTAAATTCATCAGCATTTTTATGACTCCTCTACACCTCACTCAGAGATTGTTTCTGGTAACCTCCTCTCCCATCACTCCGTTAAAACGTTCCCCCTCCTCCCTATATTGTTACTGATGATTGCAAAATTAATCTCTACCTGTCTCCAAGCATCTAAGACTAAAAGGTGCAATTTGCAAGCCCCGTGGACTTTGATCTACCTGGTTCTCCTCCTCCCTCTTCCTCCCCATGGCTGTCTGAGCCACTTCTCCCGTCTCTCCTCTGGGATGAGGGATCAGCAAGAGTCTCTGAGCCAGACCCCATCCGTGCTGTCACCATGCTGTTGCCATGCTGCCAGCAGCTGTCCATGAAGGAGCTGTACAGCCAGCACCCCAGGCTCTCCCAGTCTGCATTACTACTCCCCACACCCATCCTCACTGGACCAGTGCTGCAATATACATATTACATGGGAAGTCCAGCGCAGAAACAACTTTTTTTTTTTTTGCAGGTGTTGTGTCCTCACTCAGGGACACAAGCATAAAGTAACTTCCTCTAGCGTGCACTGTTCAAAATCTGTACATTGGTAACAGTCCCTGCCTTTTGCTCTAGTACTGCACGTCTGTAAGGTTCAATAGATTCACATTTTATCCAATTGATTTAAAATCCTGGCAGCAGCTGAAATAAAACCAAAACAATCACCAAAACTGGTCCCTCTGTGGATGGCTCCTTCAGGAACACATTGCTGACTGTGACAAGTTGGAAGCACAAATGAGCAGGATGGAGAATCTCCAACATAAGCCAGCAGCTTCAAGGACATCCGGAGGTAAAAGAAAAGCCTGTTTGCTATTAGCTGTCTGGTGCTGCAGCACTGTGGCACTCCTGGGTGCATTAGAAAACAACATAACTGGGTTTCCTGATACTCTGTAAAAACAGAACAAGTTTTCACAGTATAATTTTAGTGATTAAAAAAAATTATAAAAGCTTAAGCACTTTGTGCTGCTCCTGACTCCATGAGCTGATAGATTCTTAGCAAACAGGCTCTGTGTACAACCTGCTCTATGTATGGGAAGAGATTTCAGCTGTGATGAGCACAAATGTGAGAGGGTTTAATTTCTTCACCCACAATAAATCTAGTACAGCTTTAAAGTCTGGCCTTTCTGATCCCCAGGGTTGCTTTTAGACTTGCTCAGCCAGAGCATGGGGACACAGAATAGAAGTCAGAAAGATGAACAACAGTTTAAAAGAACAAGTCATAAACTCAACCTCAGAGCCTTTTTCGATCAGTTCATGTAAACTATGTTCATCTATGGATAAAGGACCAAAGAAGGGCACCTGGATTACTCTATTCAGCTCCCTCCTACTCCTGAGCAGAGGCAAAGATATGTTGGCCAGGGTCAGACTGATGAAGAAACAGGTGGCCCTTGAACTCATAGCTTGCTGCTTTACCCCAGAGCACAGTGCTGGCAGGCACAGAAACCTTTCCTGGGGAGAAACTGATGGGCATTAAGTAGCTTTCAGTTGAGAAACCAAGAATAAGAGTCAATCGGTGCATACCGTACTCTGATAAATTATAGGCAAAATAATCTGGGGTTTGTTGCGACTGAAATTTTCTACCAAAATTTTCAAAGTTTTCCTAAAACTTCCAGGGCAACTCCCATTTCTGCTCACCTGTGATTTAAAGGCATCTGTAAAAAGAAAGGCTCAGCAATAGGTGAGGAATGTCCTTCTTACGCGTTAACCATGCTTCTGTCAATATTCTCCTAGCTCCCTGCTCTCCTGCTTGTCTGCTGCTCCCCAGGGAAGTGACCTCCACTGCTACAAAACTCACTGGCCAGCTCCTGACCTGAAAAAATGCATGCAAACTCTCATGACTGCTTTGACCTGGACCCAAACTGCAGAGATAAAATGGCACGGGGAACCAATCCTCTTCTCCAAAATGAAGAGAGCTCTGACCCTTATCCCTTCCTCTTGTTCCTTGATCTGAGGGCCCATTAGCAATGTACTAGCCATGCAGAACAACAAAGGTGCAGTTGCCCTCAGAGACCCCATTCCTGTGCACAAAGGTGGCAAAAATTCTTTCTTTTGCAGGTAAGGCTTATTCCAGGCTGTAGGAACACTTATTTTCTCCCCCCTCCCTTTTCCCGAGGCGACAGGAGTTTTACTAGTGCATACTGTGGGAACAGAACTTCACCCTTCCATAGCGGTTTTTCCATTAAGAGGCAAAGAAGGGGGCAGCTGATAAGCACTTGTGAATGTCCCTTCTAGAAGGACAGACTCCTCCTCATTTGTAGTATCATCTGGCAGCACCGATTACACAGCTGAGAGAATAAAGCCCACAATACAGAGACATTTTGCTACAGAGCAAACACAACTGCTACAGTGCCATGAGATGTGCTGTGGAACACTCTGGTGGCTGATGCCTGGGCACCAGTATGCAACTAGAAAAAAAAGGAAGAAAGGAGCTAGTCTAGAGAGACTCCTATGGCTGCTTTTTCCAGGCCATCAACCTAGGTGGGTAAAGGGGAGAGAAAAGGAGGGCGTCCACATTCCTGGACTGTAGTTTGGCAGCTCTCTAAAGTGAGAAGCAAAATGACATAAGCACCTTACAGAGAAGTGTACTTATAAGCACTGCTTGTGCTACAGATGTTCCAGTCTGGTCCCCAGGTCCGTGCAGGCAGCTGTATAGACTGTGCTACAGACCAGTAACAGATTCCTAAAACCTGGGGTTAACCAATGTTAAAGAAAAAGGCATCATTGCAACTAACTGTTGCTTGGAGCCCCTGAACGTCCATTGCCTCAGGAAGAGGCATCCTCAAAATTTAGCAGTCACTTTAAAACCAGTTTTATCAGTTTCACAATGACCACTGTAACAACCTTTCCACCTCAGTGGGAAACCAGTGCTACATACAACCTGATTTAACTCCACTGACTTCAGTGGACAGATTTGGCCCCAAATGGACTGTATGGCTGTAAAGACTAGACAGTTCCCACCCTGCACTGCTATAGGTGATCCTGGTACCACTTTTCTAGTAAGAACCTGCTGGAAGAGTTGAGATCCTTGCTAGGAGCTCACTGCAGGCCAGGTGTTAGATCAATGTGGCCAGAAACAAAATGAGAAGAAAACAGCACCTGATTGTCAGCTGATAAAAATACAATTGAACATTTGCCCTCCTTTTCTCCATCCCTCAAAAAAGAAACCCCAGTCACACCCTCTAGCCACAGCCGGGGGGGGGGGGGGGGGGGGGGGCATAAAAATCGAGTGAAACATGCACAGTAAAAGTCACCTCTGGCTGGGTGTCCACAACACTTTAAGAGTTCCCAAGGTTTATAGTGCAATTTCATTTGACCTGTAGTTGAAGACCAGTCTCCATCACTTTGGGTGATCAAGTTCTGCTGATTCCTTTGAAAGGTGCGTAAGACAGGTTTCACCATAGGCTAAAATATCTTAGGAACCATTCAAGTAATTAGACAGTGGCACTGGTATGGCTGAACAGTCACATGTCCATAGAAACCAAACCCCAGCTGCCTTGTGAGTACCATGCGAGTCTCTAGCAAATGTCTGCTCTTTTTCCCTTTTAGTGTTCAGTAACATTGAGGAGATTCGTTCAACACTGGCCACAATTCCAGCACTGACCTGGAAAATACAAATATCTCATACAAAATATTGATGTGTGCTAACAAACCAAGTGATAAGTGCCCAGGTACAAGCTGCCTAGTGGGAGCCCTGGCAGTGGAGAAACTGCAGGGTCCAGGCCAGCCAGTATTACAGTACCTACTAGATTTGTGAACAAACTGATCAGCCCATTCTTTTGTGAGATCTTTAAGCATCTCCTCCAGCACACACTTGTGTTCAAAAGAATTATCCTCTCCTAAGTTAAATATAAAAATAGATCCTCCATCTTCATTCATTTAACATAACTAACAGATGACTTCCGCTCTCAAGTTTTCTGTCCCATGTTTTCAAGGAGGGGGAGGTAGCTTTAGATCCAACAGGCTGTAGGCAAAAATGTTCCAGAAGATGGCAAACAAGACAAAAATGACATAAATAGAAAGGAAGATCCACCATAAAGTCTGATCTTGGAGTCTCTGCTCATAGTTCCTCAGGATGATGACACCGAGCGTGATTCCAACCATCACCCCTCCCAGGTGAGCCATGAAGCTGGGGTGTGGGCACGGTGGGTAAGCGGAGGGGTGGAATCGCAGCCACACGGCTCTTCCAAATTCAAAGCTCACTGGAACAAAGAAGTAAAAAGAAAATTAATTGTCTAAGTCTATCCCTTAAGGCCATCTTGCAGGCAGCACTGCATCCCTGAAGAGATGGAGAGGGAGAAACTGCCTTGTACAGTGAGCATGGGAAGCTGAGAAGCCATGGCTATGTAAGGGTTGCGGCACACAGACAGGAGGTCTCCCCAGTGGTTGGTAAGTGGTCTGGGTTCCTGGGAGTGTAGACAGGTGGGCAAATATTTGCCTTCCAAAATTTATACCATAAATTTTGGACCAGAACCATAAAAAAAAAAAAAAAAAAAAAGGTTATGACTTTGAAGACAATTGTCTGTGATGAATACACAGCCTAGTCTCCCTTATCGTGCCACCCTAGGGATATGGCTGGAAGATAATTCATTAATGTGTGTATAATGCTGTTGCCATCCCAGATAGGAAGTGCTCTAGGAAACCTAAGTATTATAATTACTAAAGCATTGCTTGTTTGTGAATTCCAAGACGAGATGTTTAAGTCCCGGGTCTTCACAAATGCCACAAGCTACAGATGCTGGCTAACAATAAATCCTCATTTACAAATGCTTGTGTTGAAAGCCAAAATCTGCATTTGAGAGTGATGTGGTTTCTGCTGCCAGAAGGTCCAGCTGCAAGTTCCTACCAAAACTGCTGCAAAGTCAAAACTCTCTGAATCAGCATGAATTCTTATGACAAGGAGAAACGTAACAGGATTGCATGCGTGCCAAGTATTGCATACTTACTACAGATCAAGGCAACAGCCATGCGCAGCAGTTTGAATTGGCACTTCATTCCTGACCAGTTCTGGAAAAGAGACAAGGAAAACAAAGTGATGTTGCATGCAAACCTGGAGGGATTTTACATTCAGATCTGCACTGGAAGAGCGTCAAGGATGACCATCCCTTGAAACAAACCCCTTTCATTGCCTTTGCCACCTGGCTGTGAACTCTCCACTCACCACACCAAACACAGTTCTGTCAATCCCAGAGAACATAAACATAAAGGATATATTACAGACATGTCCAAGTTATGGACAGTCCACAACTTCTTTGCCTGGCAGTCTTACTGACTTCCCTTGCCTGAGATCCAGCTGGTGTGGCATGGTCCTTGGCTGGCCTTGCCATTCTCTGTTCTTCAGATGGACTAATTTTTAACATGTTAGTATGATGTTTCACCTTAAATTCTGACTTCTGAAAATATTTTAATTTACCTACCCTGCAAAACCCTGTTGTACTAGGCCACATCAAATAAAATTATCTTAAGTAGTACCTAGCATTCAACACAAGCATCATTTTGGTTAACATCACACAGCTCATCATGATTCACTTGGAAGCCCAGCACTGTCACCTGTCAGGCAGTTTCTCGGTGCATTCAAGCCCCACTGCACTTTTCCAGTGCTACTGCTGTACCTCAGGCTCCCTGCAATTCTGCAACTTGGATCTTCTGCAGAGCACACAAAAAAAATAAAGATCTCAATTAAAGCATACCAAGGAAAGAGTACCATAAGAAAGCCTGGATTTGGCCTCCTCTGTCTTCAGGCTTGGTCATTAATCAATATAGTGGAATAAGAATCTCCAAACGATAGTCAGAAATCCTGGGAGAAATGTTTAAATTCCTCCTTTTCCACTTGCACAAAATTTCCAAGCAGAAAAAGAGATCATGTTCTGGGAAACTCAGTCATATGACAACACTATTATTATTATTAAGTGACTAAATGAAATTTTGCCTGTTGAAAGCAGTATGAGATACCAAACTAGCCAGGAGGAATAAAAAGCTAGCTGAGGAATAAAGAAAAAAAAAAGCCTGTAAACTCTTCAGCCTAACTTTAATGGCACCCAGTGACTTTTCAGCCTGCTGAAGAAATATTCTGCAATACATATTACATATATTCAAGTTTTATGTGGGATCTGTCCATAAATCACTTCTGTGACTGCACAAATGCAATTGTTACAAAATACGTAACTCATTATCTCTCTCCACTGCGACACCTGACCCAGTCAGAAAGCTCTGAACTCATGCTGATTAATACTGTACTGCTTCCTTCAGTTTTCATTTCCATGTAACTGTTTTGAATTCCTCCCCTCACTCTTTTCCTTAGGGTGACATGCTTTATTGCTTCCCCCTGTTGGTTATTTTATGTATTTAATTCCAAGAATATTTATTTTTACAAGCAGGAATGTTTTCATTTCCTTGGGTTACCAGGAGGCACAAGGGAACAGAAGATTCAAGAGACCCTCCCTGCAACAGTCCCTCCTCTTCCCAGCATGCTCAAAGCACCTGTGCAAGACTGTGCGCTTTACCAGCAAATGGCCAGCATGTCTTTCAGCAGGCAGGAGCACCACATCTAAGTAAGCAGAGAGAGAGAAGAGGGGGAAAGAAAAGCAAAACAACTCCAACAGAATGGGAAAGGCAGTAAACGTAATTTCAGACAAGAAGAGAGGCAGTAGCTAATGGAGAAATATAGATGCTGAGGTACCAATTGCTAAATAGATTTGGAGGAGGCCAATAAGTAGTGAAGTGACGGGCCACTTTGCAATGTTTTAAGAAGTCTGGCAAGGCAGTTGGTGAAGACTCTCCACACACCTCTGGCAGAGACTCTTCCTCTAAAGCAAACCAATATTTCCTCCAATGTCCCCCTCTGACCCTGTGAACCTCAGTGCGAAGAAACCCTGTGTGTGCATTACCACCCTGTGAGACAGAGGCAACTCTCTCCTGCTGCTGTTGGCCCAGTGGCAGGGAACACAAATCATACTGAAAATGACTGTATATAAGGAGGCATTTCACCAGTAGAAACCCTGTGGTATAGGGGTAGCCCCTCTCTCCTCCACTCCCTATCTCTCTGCCAGACGCTCAACTGTCCTAATTTGGCAACAGCCCCCAGCTCATTTATGATCTGAAAAGCTTGAAGACAGCAAAGGAGACCTATTCTGCTCAGGAAACCACCTCACTTCCCTGCTCCCAGCTGCTACAAACGCTGCCTGGAGCAGCACCGTTGTGGGTTGCAGCCCGAGCCTGCTGACTTCACTGCATACAAGCATTAAATACAAGGTTTTCTTTTAGGCTTGACACAAGTACCACCACACACACACATGTTTTCCAGCACCCATATAACAGACCTTCTGTCTCTACTGCAGCCGACTTGCATTATCTTCCCACTCAGACCCCAGGGGAGGCCACATTACCATCATTTTTATGGTTATTCTGCTCTGATATTGCTGGTACAGGACAGACATGCAGCCCTGCACCATCACACACGAATCCTAATCACAGCAAAATCAGCTCTCTCAGCAAAGCTGGTTTTGCCCAGTGGTCAGCTTAGGAGTGACACAGGCAGATATGCTGGGCTTTGCCACCACCTAGCTGAGGACCTTGGATGAGCTCCAGTTTCCAGGTCTTAGAGGAATGACAATGCTGATATTTACTGAGCTTTGTAATGTATTTAATTAGGTGAAACAGCAAGAAGATGCATCACTAGCATGCCCAGGGTTCAGCTTCGGTCTGGGTTTTACAAATGGAGATAAGGGATATTCTGCACACAAATCCACCAAATACTGCATTTCCTTAGGTACCTGCTAACATTACACGGTGCATGCAGACAGAAAGTCTGCAACTTCTGCAAAGCCAGTCAGCTCCTTCTTTTCCAAGCATTTGTCAGCCCTTGCAAGGAGAGCTGATAGCCTGGAGTACACTGATAAATCTTGGATTACCGGCATCTTTGGCTTCTCCTGGCAAGCTGCCAGCCATCAGGATACCAAGCCATCAACTGCAGTGTAACATTTCCATTCCAGGACCGCATCACTGAGACAAGACTCTTAACTGGGGCAAGCTCTGAATGACCAACAGCTGGCTCAGGCCCTGTTTCCAGCCCCTTTGGGCTACCATACCTAGCTCACTTCTGAAGAGTTTAGACAGTCATTCTGGTACTCACCATGACTATATTCGCCAAGTGAGCTGAGACAAGAGCATACACGCCTCCAGAGGAACCCACCACAGGCGCAGTCATATCAGCTACTGACACTGCCAGGGACCCTGGGAGAAAGAACAAGGGTTTGTGACAATTGCCAGACAAATAAACACACTCTCTCCTACCCTACATCCCTGCTACTGCCCGTTTTATGCCAATTGCTGCAGGTCAGTAATATACAGATAAAAAGAAGGGGGGGAAGGAAATCAATTGACTTGTAAAGCTAACTCAGTCCTGTAGTACTGCCAAGACAGTGACTGATTGATTCTTTTGCACCTACTTTAAAAGCAGCCAAGCAAGGCAGCAACATATCTTCAAACCTATGCCGCAAAAAGGCACTTACACCCTGATTAAAATAAAAAGGAAGCAGAAGACAGACAAATGACTGTGTCTTGTACCTCACCTGAAGATAAAATAGAAGTAGCCCCCATGCTGGCAAGACAAATATTTGCATAGTGAGAAGGAACTGGGGACTTGTAACTTAGCACAGGCCTCTGATCAAAGCACAGCCTGTTACTTACAAAACTTCAGAGTAAAACTAGCTAAAAATAACCTGGATGGAGGCAGTAAACACAAGACAGCATTTGGCACTTTCTTCCACAATTTACAGGTCATAAGGTGTGAAAGGCCTATGAGGCTGTGGCAGCTTGTCTGAGAAAAAAGTGGGATCACTTGTGTAGCAGAAATGAACCAATAATGCTAGGTGGGCTAGCGAGCCTCACTCAGGCACTGGCTACAAGCCTCCAGAGCTCTGGGTGTTCAGTCCAGCACAAGACGCAGTAAAACCTGCCTCTGGCCCTGTGGACCCTGCCAGCGAGTCCATGGCCACAGGAATGAGAGGTAGCCAGCAACTCGCAGTGCTCACCTGCGCTCAATTGCAGCAGATGCAATGCTAACTTGCTTCGCTTACCTGGCACAGATATGCTATGTGTATTTACGAAGCCCCCGGGTTTGGTACATGGATCTATGTAGAAAAGCTTGTGTCTGGAAAGTTGCAGATTGGGGACCACTTCAGTGCTTATTAAAATAACAGGCAAGGGACGGTGGAGCTGGTCTGCTAACTCCTTTCTCAGCATTAAAGAGCGTGGTGTTTGCACCATGCCTAGTCCTATGTCCTAGTCCAATTATTCTTTCCACAGTCTCTCTCCTGGAATGCAGGATTTATTAGTACCCAATGCAGCCCATTTTACACAGGCTTTATCTGCTCATTATGGAAAAAATAAAATTATGTAGCTGGAAAAAAAAATATCACCATAAATCTTGAACTAAGGCAGCCAATTGTTGTCTGAGTGCCACTGTGAAGCCCTTGGCTGTTCTCACACTCTCCTCCTGTTTTAATTAGATGTCGATCTATTGTCAGCTAACTTCCATCACCTCCAAACTGCTGGAAATGCCAAACATAAATAAAAGCAATACAGCACAAAGTAAAAATCAATCAAACCCCACAGCTTCATGATTAAATGAATTTCCAGACTCCTGTGCACTGCTCACAACCTACAACCAAATATTTCTTGCTTACTCAGGCTGTAGAAAGCAGACAGCACAGGACAAATGGAGGAAGAACTGGCACAGGACCTGGAAGAAAAAAATTACTTTTCATCCAGGGATGCCTGTGATGCCACCTTTCTTCTAGGCTTCTGTGGAACACAAGAGGAAAGGCAGCATGGCCTCCACATTCAGGAAGACCACCTAAAGCAAGGCTATTTCAAAGTAACAGGTTGTTGGTGCTTTTTTAGCGGGACTCCTAAACACAGAGCCTATGGCTAGTTAGAAACAGATGTCAAGCTGTAGCGTATTTCCACTACCAGCCTACAAAAGAATTTCAATGCACAGAAGCTCAGTGACTGCTCTCCTCCTACACCCAAATGTCACAAAACGTTTCTCCTACACGAAAGTCAGCACAGGCCATTTTCAGATGCTTCTCCACCTGGGGCATCCAGAGGTGTCACCTACCTGCCACAACTCCAGCAACGTACACAAAACTGATCCTCGCAGCTCCATGCACCATTTCCAGGGGAACCCCAACCAAGAGCTGAAGGACAACATTGAGTCCAAGGTGTTCTATCCTGCGGCAAGGAAAAACAACAGTTGTCCTCTTTTCTAACTCTTTGTCTCCCTTCTCTACCCTTGAGACAGAGATGTCTTGGAAAGGAAATCAAATAGCACCTGCTTCATGAAAGTCAATTGTAACACTGGGAAAAACAATGGTTCCTGAAAAAATCAGACTGAGAGCTGCAATGTTTCTTCCCTCCTTGCTGCTCATTATCTTTTTCATATCCACCCAGGTCCTTTCATCCAAAGACCTCATGGCATGTTTGGTTCTCAGTAAGACTTTTTTTTTTTTTTTTTTAAAGTTAAATGACTTGTCCAAAAAAGCAGCAAGATGGCAGCAGAGCCTGGAACAGAAGCCAAAAACTTGACCTGCTCCTCTCTTCTCCCCTTGTAATGATAGAGCCTTTCCCTGCATATATTACACTGCCATGATGAGGAGCAGATATTAAGTCAAGAGCAAGGTAAGTCTAGCAGTCCCAAGGCAGTTGCTGTTTCCTTGTGACAAATAATGCCGCTTTACTGTTTGTGCTATCTGCCCCTCACCCTTTTCTGCTGTGCCTACTTCAATGCGATCATGGTCAGAATGGGAAGCAGAGGGCATTTTTATCTCTGGTTAGGTGCCCAGTGAGACACAAGATGTATTCACTGAAGCTCTCTGTTCACCTACCCTTGTTCCCATTACAGTCAATAGCAAAACTCCTGCTGAACAGAACAGTAAAAGCTGGGCTGAGACTAGTCTTGTCGAAAACCCCGCTGTGCACATCAGGACATGCAGGACCACTTGCAGCCTAGAGGCAGAGAGGGTGACAGCCAAGATGTGCATATTTGTTAAAGACTCCACTGCAGTCGTTTTCTCCTGTGCTGAGTCAATACTTCAAAGCAAGTTCTTTGTTTTTCTAATCAATAGTACTTAAAAAAACCTCTCTTGATACTTTTCAAAGCTCTATACAAATATTCACCTGTGCCTTTGCCATCTGGAGGATCTTCCAGTGATGAAGGCCCCTGAACAGGGTCCCTCTCAACACTGTGCTAGTGTCTGAGATTTACCCTGGGCTCACAGGGCTGTGACCTTGCTGAATGGCCACATCACACTGGACCCAGGGGTCTAGTGCTTTCTGTATGAAGAGTGCCCAAATCTGCTTACAAAGCAGGTGGACCTAAATGACACAGTGGTACCCTTACACAGAAGGCTAGCATCTTTTGGGGGAAAGAGCGCAAAAACAGCTAATGCATTGAAAATCTACGTCCTATTTTATACAAGAAAAGGATTGCCCACAGACAGCCACTAGCAATCTTTGGTTTAAGTTATAGGCATTTTCACTGTTTTGGTCTTTCTTCACGTTACGATAGCAATTTCCCACATACATCAGAGAAAAACACTGATGGTGAGATGCAGTAATGACAGAACAGTCTCATAAATGAGAATTTAAAGTTGGACTGGAAAAAACTGCTAGAAATGATACTGCAGGAAACAGTCCTTTCTGGATATCTTAATAAGTTTGCTTCCACTGAATTTATCCCCAAGGATAAATTTCTCTCCTGCACGAGACACTCAGCACTGCAATTTGTCATCATGGGAAACTGCTGCATGTAACTGAGTGTTTTTATTACCTTGCTCAAGACTTTTGAAGCCATTGGGCATGGGCATATTCTGGCACCCATTCTGATCCTGCATGTTCACAGAATTTAGGAACTAAATTAGGAACAACCAGCAAAGGTCAAACTGAGATCACAGAAAAGAGTCAAAGCATCCAAGTGGCCTTTTACAGAGGGGACGGAAGAAGCTTTGGCTGGCACACAGTCAACGTCATGAGGCGGCACCTGACATTTTCACACAAAGCACTGGGTCTTGTTTTTCAAAGGATTCTTTTGTAAGAGCTCAGCAAAGTTTATCCTAGACTCTAAAGTGACTGCCCTGATTCACAGCTGTTCTTAAAAGACTTTCCAGGAGCAATCCCATTCACTTCTCCTCCCCATCATGCTAAGAGCTTTGAAGGCTCCACAGTCAATAAGCACCCATAAAATATAATTAGCCTTTGCCAGTGCTGAATGCGTCATTCTTGAAATGACAATTTCATTGATTTATTAAAGACTTTCTCCTTCCCCGGGACCAAACAAATGGGACTGAGCATCAATGCAAGTCATTAGTTATGGCAGTGTTACAAATGCGTGGGCCCCAGCTAATCAGCGTCTGCTTTCCATGAAAGCAGAAGGGCAGAATTTACAACTTTGCCTGCCTTTTCAGCCCTTGACAAAGCTCCCTCCATCAGGACCAACACACAGCCTGTGCATTTTTGGAATCTTTCTAGAGGCAGAGCCAGCCAAGCCTTAGCAACTGCTGTCTTCTCGGACACCTTCTGGCTGTCACTTCCTCTTCAAAAAAACAGACCGAGTGTACTAAATTAAGGAGCGGTCCACATTACCATTTTAAAGTCTCAGCTGGGAGCAGGACAACAACAGACCCCATGGCATTGTGTTAGCCTCTCATTTGAAAACAAGAGGAGAATGATGGGTTTCCACTAACAAATGTTATTACCTTTCCAAGATTTATCTGTTCTCCTGATATGAAAGGAGTTTAACGCACAAAAGTTAGCAATAAATGAACATTTAGCCTAACTCCAGATACTGCAGATAAATCATGGGGTTTATTGTTCCAGCGGGACTCTCCATTGTTTTGAAGGCTACATAGCTAAAGAAGTTGGAATCCATCACAAAAACAATGAGTCTCCTGCACACCACCTTCCCCACTGTTCATCTCTGAGCCAGCCACAGATGTGAAATAAACCTGAGATATTTTTCAGCCAGTAAGTGTGAAGAACGCCAAAGTACTGCCTGCTACAGGAAAGGGTGACCTTGCACAGGTGAGGAAAGCATGCCACAGGTGATACTGGAAGACATTTAAATGCTGCAAGAATTGTCCTTGTGCAGGTGCTTCTCTTCAAATGTATCCCAAAGGAATCTGTGGTTACGTAAGTGATACAGTAGAACACGACCACCACCAGAAGAAAACCCAGATACAAGTTAGCTAATATTAGTTAAAAATCAAGTGTTTCTTCCTTTTACAAGCCCAGTTTCCCCACATCCTCAGCAATGGAAACTTCCAATTCTCATTTTACATAACCAGCCTCACATCTAAGTCCAACAGTCTCCACTTGCAGATTGAAACCTGTAAATAATGGACTTTTTGGAGGGATTTAGCATGCAGAGTACAGATGTTGCCACGTTCATAAGTTTCACCTATAAATTTTTTCCTACTCTCCCCTTGGGTGGAGTCTGTTCTGTCCTATGATTTTTATTCAGAGATCTGGGGCACATCTTGTGCTCAAGGGCAATTACATACTGAGGCAGTTATTCCATGGCAGAGAAGAGACATCAGCACGGCAGAGAAGAGACGTCAGCATGTCTTCCATCAGAGACATGGAAAAAGGAAAAGATCAGCTTGATCTTTCTGGCCTTTCATAGGAGAACATTGACTGATGGGAATATAGGCTTTCTATTTAAGAACAAAGGGTCTTTATCCAGTTTCAAACTATAAACTACTGCTAAAAAGCTTGTTGCTGTGATTTTTCAATGACAGAATTACAGAAAATTGCAATTATCTGCCAGGAACGTGTGCAGATAATGATCTGAGAAACTACTCAGAGGGGGTAGAGTGTTTTGTACAGGGATGAACTTTCCTGTGACACTCACTCATCACCATGGCATCACAAACATCACATAATTAAGTCTCTTTGAATCTTGGGCGGACTAGCACAGTCAAGAAGCACAGACTTAGAATCACCACGCCTTGTATTCTCTTCCTAAGTCTGCCACATACCTCCCATAGGATGAAGGAGGATTCATTTTACTGTGCACCTTCATTTTGCATTTTGCATTAGATGGACCATTCTCTGTCCATCTGGTCAGTCGAGATTATCAGCTCTTCAGGAACACTGGCATTTGTACAGTGTGTACAAAATGGGAGTTCAATCTTGACTCAGGCTTCTAGGAGTTATCTCAGTCCATACAGAAGGGACAACATTACTAAAATGATGACATGCCATAGGCACAGGGAATTTAATTGACTTTTCCAACCTCAACTAGGAAGTCTAGCAAGAATACACCATATAGTTTTTAAATACCAGTCCAGCATCTTTGCAGACTTGTTCTACCACTTGCACAGCTCCTCTAGAGGGACACTGGACTTCAATCTGGTGAGTTTTAGGAAGCACGCACTGGGAAGTGCACAATAAGAGGCAGGTGTGGTCCCAGCACTGCTGGGGAGAAGAGCAGCATCTGTTAAGTTCCTTATGTTGCCTCCTCCCTTCAGAGAGCTGCGAAGGTTTGCCCCTCATTGCCCAACACTCCACAACAGCTTCAGATTTTTATAATAATTTTTTTTTTAAACTTATTTCTGAGCTGATTCCATCACGTCCTCCTCCTCCCTCTTTCTGGGGAACCTGAACTGTAAGGAATCTCCGCAGTTTGTAAGTACTCACCCTGCATGCATGAATATGTAGGTTAGGTACCTCCAAGCCTGAGCACGGAGCTGAGGATGGTAAAGTAATGCGTTCTTCAGGTATAAGGGATGGGTGACTTGCAGCACAAATCTGTCTAATACCACTCCATTGTAAAGAAAAAAGGCAACCTAAAAGAGCAGGGAGATTCCTTGGTTAGCAAATGCCTTCTCTCGCTGAAAAGCACTTTGTAGCTCAAAATCATGGAGAAGAAAGTCAAACGTACAATAATTTTTCTCCCATATGACAGCTTCACACAGCATGAGTTCCCTATTTTGAAGAACCTGCAACACATTGGTATAACTATATGTAGCTTTCTGTAACACACCAGCCACTGAGTCAGAGGAACTCAGCACCCTACTGATCAGTGCCATATTATATCCTCTCTGTGTTTATTCCAGTGCATCATTCAGCAACTGTGCAAAGGTCTGATTTGGGCAACAGATGAGCAGGTCAGAATATTTAATCCAATTTCTCTTCCCTCCTTTTTCTCTCCATTCAGAGAACAGAGGTAACCATATAGGGATTTTTCTTCTAAGTCCAATATTTGAATTACCAGTTTCCCTAGAACTGTCCAGATTTTCACTCCTCAAAAAGTTTTGCTATAGTTTCCCTAATTCTGTAGTTTTATATACAAATTGTTTCAATGACTAATAGCCACGCTTGGAGACAGATAGCATCACAGTCTCCACTTACACACACATATACAGGTAAGCCAAAATGGCTATCAGCTTCGTGCTTGTCCTTGTCTGGGTCTAAGCGAGTCCCACTCTAGCCCTTGATCATGTCCCAGCAAAGCCTTTGGCAGTGTGGTGTGGGTTCCCAGAGAGAGGGAATTAAGGCACTTGCCTCTACAATAGTGATGGTAATCATGAACCAGGGTGGAGGGCAGCAGGTATAGCTGTCGTAGTACCACTTGCGGTCTATCTCTCGTGGCAGGGTCTCATATGCAACATGCCGGATCAGCCTCTGTGAAAGGCTCAGCCCCGTTTCCTCCAGCAGTGCCTTGCTGCACAGCCTCCTGTTCCCCTGAAGGATGGCTTGGCGGAAACTATTCGACCTTTTGTTGCTCATCTGGGTAAAAAAAAAAAAAAAAAAAAAAAAAAGGAAGAAACCATGAGGACAAAGCAATGCCTGGCACAACCATCCAGGGAGATTAGTGCCGGTTTGGCAGCACCAGATCCAGGCAGGCAGGAGAACCATGAGCAGGCTGGAGCTTTAGGAACGAAGTCTGAGGATGATCATGGGGTGACCTACATGGGGTGTGAGGAAAACTAGTACCAAGGTCTCCTGTTACGATGCCAATAAACGAAGTCAGGGCAGAACACTGGCAAGGCAGAGCAGAGGCTGCTGATCCACTTGGCTAAGCTCTCTGGCCCATTCTCCAGCCTTCCATCCACTGTCTTCACCATCAGTTATCACAATCCATATTCATGTGTCCTCCTTCCCTCAGCTCCCCCTGCTCTATCACACTTCCCTACACCTGCCTTCTCTTGGGGCAGAAAATTTCTTGAATGTAGCAGCAGGTCCATTCACAGCACCTAACCCTTGTGTTCTGGTCCTTGTTGGCAGGAGTTCACTCTGAGCAAAGAAAATTTTCCCTTTGTGTAAATCAAAACTGCATGAGCAACAGCAACAAAACAACAAACTAAAGTGGTGTACAGGCTGTCTTAGCTGCTGTAAACTTGCAAGAGGAAAGTATTTCTTCTTTTAAAACAGTTATCCGCAGAGGGAGCAGGTTTTGAGAAGGTACAGGCTTTGGAGGATACAGCTAATTTGTATATGCATTATCATCTGACATGCATAGAATTAGCTATCTATCTTTTTGAGCATACCCTTTCCCAATTTGGATGCATAATTAAAGCAATTGCATTTGCAAATTAGGCAGATGGAATTTTATGCCTGGCCTGCTGGGGGGGGGGAAGGAGGAAGGGGAAAAAAAAAAATCACATCTGAAAGAGCTTGCTCCAAGATTTGGATAATTGCTAATTAGCCCTGATGTCAAACAAACCTGCTGCATTAGAGTCACTATCTGTACTGGCTGAATCTTTGGCAGGAAGGCTTAAAAGGCTAACTATGCATAAAGACCACTACAGGGGGACCTTTTACAGTAAAAGACAGCAAAGCAAATGTGACAGCCTGGTCCTTCTTCTGAAAGAACTGCTAACTGATCTAGAAACCACCAGCATCTTCAGTCTCCCAGAACCAAATGAGAGATGACGTTCAACAGCGTTGACTTCCAGTTGTCTTGGATCACACTGGATTCAGCTACTATCCCAAAGACAGCAAGGCCCGGAGCTTGTACTCTCAGTGCCCAGGCAGCTGGGTAATTGTTCCAAGCTGGACCAAGCTGCTTAAAACACAGTAATCATTGCAAGGAGCCACCTCCTGTTAATCGCTGGAGGAAGGCAAAGGAGCCATCTGAGGTGATGGCACTGCGAGCCATTCTCCCAGCAGCTGCCCATCACTCCTTAGCCTTCCATTTGCAACCTGTCCCTCCAACGCAGAAATTCATCGACATGAGCAACATTGACAGGCAATTGATCTATTTCAAGTTTTTTAAAACTGGGGGGAAATTTGTTGTTCTTTTTGTTGAACTTTTGTCCAACAAATGTTGTTGTTCTTTTCGAGTTGTTTTAGTGAGAAAAAGGTTTACTCTCAAACCTCTTTCCCCTTTCCTGGTATTTCTCCTTTGCGCTCTCTTTCCTTCACTCATTCATAAAACACTTGTAAAAGAACACTGCTGGCAAAAGAAGCAGAAAAGGCAAAGAAGAAAAAAAAAAAAATCTGCCCACAATAATCTTTCTTCCAATCTTCTCAAGTCTATCATCCGAAAGCTTTTATCTAAAACTAGGAAAATGTTGTTGGTGATCGTCTGTTGCATTAAGAAAGCCCACTCATGTTGAAAGACAGTATTTTCATAGAGAAACATCCACCAGGTGTAAGGCTTTCCTTAGCATGTGAGATGCTTTTTGGTAGGTGACAGATGTACCTCTGTTTCAAAGGGTACCTTTAGCCACCTAATGACCTCACTGTATCCTCAGGAGAAAACTTTGCTCTGGGTTATTTCAGAGCAGCCTGTCAGAGATGTACTGTGCATGCTCCCTCGCAGAGTTGGGCAGGAAACTCCAAAGGCTGCTGACATTCGTGTCTGTGCTAGGGTCATAACAGAAATTTCCTTCCACTTGTTCAGCAGAGGATCCTAACACAGGTACCACTGAACCCGTCTGTTATTGCTGAGCATGGCAAAGAGAGACTTGCTCAGTTCAATCACCTGAATTCAGCACAGCCCCGTCAGTCCAGTGTCCTGCTCTGCATTACTGCTAATGCTGCCCAAAGAGCTCAAATAACAGCAAGGGCAGTGCAAATTCATCAGCATGACGTTTCTGAAGGTGTTCTTCAACATACTGAAAACAAAACAGGACGGAAAGGTCTTCTTAGTTTTGTTAAGAGCAGGGTATTGCAGGATCACTGTGGAAGTCACACCTCAGATGAACAAAACCTCTGGCTCTCCTGTGGAGGTGGGAAGCTGGACCTCATAACACTAAGTGACTTGCCCAAGGCCATACGCTAGAGTTAGAAGAATCCAGGTTGCAGGACTTCTCTGATCACTAGGCTGCACTGCTTTCAAGCCTTTCTGTTCAGCAGAAAGCTCTGCCTTCCTCCTCCGAGAGACGAAAATAAACCACAGGACATTCCACACCCCACACAGAAGCCAAAATGGAAGCTCATGACAATGTGATTTCCTCCAAGGAACGATGAAAGACAGTCGTAGCTTTGTTCTCTCAACTGCCTGTTCTCACACCCCATTATTTTTACAAGGTGTTCCATATTGGTTGTTTCTGGCCACATCTGGATGATAAAACGTCGAGTTATTTAAACTGGTAATGATAGGAAAGCAGTAAATGTTGATATTACAAGAGCAAGGTAAGCCCTTGGGCAAAATGCTGATAGCTCTCTAGGGAGTATATGTGACTGCTGGAGAAAGACCTTGTATGCCTCAACACACACAATAAGGTTATTTCTACACACTATGAGGCACTGCCCATTGGTAGCCTCTCTGAACAACAGGTATGGATGTATCACACCAACTACACTTGTAAGTAGCAAGCACAGCCTCTTCCTCCTAGTTGATTTTTGGTAGACCTCCCCAGATACTGTGATATAGGTACAGAAAAACGTATAAATGGATTAAGAGTTTCTAGGGTTTGTCAACACAAACAAAAGCAAATGCCTGAGAAATCATTTATGGCTAACTCAGATATGAGGTCATGGCATCACAGTGTTCAGAGAGGGAAAAATACCTTTGAAGTCAACTTCTTAGGTGGCTGGAATCCTGTCCCAGGATAGAGGGTCTACTGGGTATTCAAATTCATCAGCTCTTAGCAAAGAGGCAACAAGAAAACTGCCTGCAAATTAAACGGAGCATGTCATGAACTGCTGCAGTCTTGCAGAACATACGGAGATATCCAGCACCAAGTGTATTCTTCCCAGATTGCAACACATCAGCAGACTCCTTGGAAGGAACATGACTGGCAAGGAGCAAGATAGTCCCTGCATCCACCTACAACAGTAGGTGCTGTGTCAATGGGAGCCAGACTTCAATTTACCCAGAAAATGAAAAGCCTTTGGTAGCCATAATTACAACTCTAACTCTTCAGAGCTCTTAGCACTAACTAATCCTCCTGCCACCTCAGGCAAGGACATAAAAATATTTGTCAAGCCTCTTTTAGAGCAGAGGATATGGAAAGAAGGTCCAGGTTCCCTCTAAATGCTGTAGCCTTGGCATGGTTTTACAGCCAGATGAGGCAGGGACACACAGTGTCAGGAGCATATCACGCGGGCTGAAAAGCCCCCACAATCCACTAAGATGTGGACGACTGGATGTACCAAGCACCTGTTAAAATTAGGCCTCTCAGTAAGATGACATCCTGCTGGTCCCCCACCTGCAATTATTGCCCATCACACTAATGAGGAAATGATCTCCAAAGAGGCAGCACAGCTGACTGCCAGGGCTCAAGCAAACGCAACAGTCCTGGGCCTACTCACATAACCCCACAGGCCTTTGGATTAGGCTGTTAACCTCAAGCTAGGAGGTGATGGGCATGAGGAGAGACAGAGGATTAAGTCACTACCGCTGCTCTCACCAACTCTTGATGAGAAGCCTATTTCATTCCTCAGACTGACTTTGGAAGACTCAAATCTTCCCAAACAGAGAGACTTCCATATGGTCACAATTTGCTGACTTGATTTCGGAATGACATAATATTGGTATTTATGAGCCAAGTATTTAATCATCAGCTGAAAGAACACTGGGCCTATTGTTGGCCTGCACATTATTACGGCTCCAGAAGCTCAGGGCAGCCCACCCCACTTCTCTTAATGCAATTGATCTGGGACTTCTTTAATGAGCATGATATTAAAGCTGCAGGCAGATGGGTACAGCAAACAGTATGAGGGGAATGAAGGTAGCCGCGGGGAACACCACATTCCCTTAGTCCTTCATGCCTGCAAAAAGTTATTATGCAGAGAGAAAGAAATTTCCCTTGCCAAACAGCCAAGCTGACATGACTGGTAACCATGCACTGCCACCTCTGCCCTTTGGTATTACCATACCAAAACAAAACAAGGCTTAGTGCTACAGCTCTGCTCCAAGGATGGGTTTGATACATCTGCCAGAAAGGAAAATTTTTTTCCTACTTAGATCTGAACCTGTCTTCAACATTGAAAGTGTCAAAATTTAGGATAAGAGTCTGTCTAGCATGTACTGTCTAGCATGGCACAGTACCAAACTTTGGTAAAATACAAAGCCCTGCTTTTGTTCAGGACACATGCCAACCTAGAACTAGTCTCAGATAATCTCCAATTTGCAATGGAAACTGTCCATTCTCACTGGCAGACCAATTTCTCTGCATTTCCTGGCCATCTATACTACCTTTGCTACCCTAGATAATCAACAGCCAAGTCATGCAGCATTTCCCCATCTCCAGTTTCATGGCTTGTGTGGGGCACAGTACCCTTTTTATGGTTTTTATTCAAGCCTCACTCAGGAGGTTTTGAAAAACACGGATTTCTGTCCATTATGTATTGGCATCTTTGAGGCTGGTCTATGTCTATTTTTAAACACATACAACACTGTGACAGGCAATGCATTCAACTCTCCAGCTCTGATCCTCCAAGACACAGAACACTAAATCAGAAGTTAGCACAAGCTTTTTAAAAGCCTCTGTCAGCTCCAGTTTTATAACCCACTTTACTTACAAATGCAGCCTTTCCAATCAATTTTGCTTTCAAGATTCACATTTATTTCCTTCCCTCACTCTGCACTTCTACAAAATGCTAATGTGGGTAAAGACTGCTTCTCCCAAAACACATAGCTCAGCATCAAGTTCATCTGTCACAGATGTTCACATCCTCTGAGCCAACCTGGTAGCACTTTCCCAAACAGTATCAAATGGAAAAAAAGTAAATATCAACATCCTGATTTGCTCTGATCAAGCAGTGGTTTACTCTGGGGATTCAAGAAAAGTTAGAGGCAGGAGATACCAAATAAGTTATCCTGGTCATTGCAAGGGTGTTCCCTGCTCAAGGTTTTGTCTGGACTCCTATTAAATGTACCAGGCTTAGACCTTCCAGCACTCCCATTAGAAAAGGTAAACCACATTCAGATTTCAAGGTTAATTGCAAGAACACTGCTTGCAGGACAAGACTAACACTATGGTTCAAATAACATTGTGTCAAAACACAGCAAGTTTGAAACTTCAAACCCCCCAACACCTGTTCCATTTTTCATTGGTGCTGGGAAGGATTCCACAACTGAAATGAATCCAGATTTAATTTTCTGAAGCTTTTTTTTTTCCTCCAAAATATCTTTATAACATTTCCCACTCACATGTGTATTTTAGAAACATACACAATTAAAATGACCATTTAAGTTGACACTGTGCTTCTCAAGTTTCAACTGTACATGACTGTAAACAGCTGAGGAATCATGGTTAAGGATGGAAATTTCTATGCTAACTTCCACTTTAATTAGCGTAATGATTATTTGCCAGACTAGTTCACTTGGAAGAAAGTTCTCTCTTCTGCTGCTACGTGTAGCCAGTATCTAATGGACTCAGATCAATGTACAAGCTGAACACACTGCAAAAGCAGCTCTTGCATCCCAGTTATTAAGTTTCAAGATACTCACCTGGCCCTCTGAGGGCTTTTCTTCCCCCTCAGGAGATGCACATGGCTCTTGGAACATCAAAAATCACCAGTTTTCTCCAAAATGGGAAGGAAAACAACATGAAGGCAGTGAGGCACATTTGTCAGAAAGGGCATCCAGCTCCTGGAAATGCTCCCTGGAGTAAGAACTTTGCACCTCAATAAGGGCTTTAATCCATTGAGAGGTAAGAGATGGATAAGGACACAATCACATGACCGCCCTCATCTATCTCTTGAGAAAACCTCCTCCTTACTCATAACAGCATAATATTAGATCAAATACTGAAGTAAGAGATTTTCAAACCTTTTTTAATTAAATATTTATTATTATACCTCTGAATAAAGGCCAGGAAAAGAGCTCAGGAATCCTACACTTTCAGCCAAGGCAGTGAATCAAGGACAGAGGAAGCAATTAAAGGGGTGTCCCATTGGAAGCTGAAGGACATCCCAGAGGACCCCAGATGGGACTCCTCTTGATGTTTGGCAGAGGATCTGCCCTGGTTCAACAGCGCAGCTAATTGAAAACACAGAGGGGAAGAAATGGAAGTATAAAACCTGCAGCTTTGCCTGAAACTAACCTTTCCAGATTAACAATAGTGAGAACGAAATGACAAACACCGGACAAGATCAGTAGAACTGAGGTCCTGGATTATTCTGCAACAGCCTTTTAAGCTTAAAACACTCACTAGAAAGTGAACAAGGATTTGGCAGGAAGAGGAGATATTCATTTGGGCAAACTTTTGTCTTGCCTGGGGATTCCCCTGAGAATTGGAGATTTAGGCTTTATTGCTTATCTTCCCAGTGACTCAGGTAAAAAAGAATTATATATGGTTCCTGCAAAGTCTTCTTCACCTAAGCCTTCTATGCAGGCTGTCAGCTGGTTCAGTAAAGGACATGCAAAGACACTGGAAGTGGAATTTATAGCTACTTTATGACTGTGCTACGAACTACTTCGAAGTATCATTAAAAAAAACCCCAAGCAAACCACGGTTTAAAGGACCTCTCTCACCTGCACATTCTCTGACAGAAAGAATACAGTATGTAACTTCTTAAAAGCTCACCTCCACAAAGATAATAAAGCCCTCCTGGTGCTGTCCCATACTCACTCACAAAGCCAAAAGATAAAATTCAATGTTTTCTCCTTTAAAAAGTTATCTCTTTTCCTAGCTACAGCTCTTCTTTCACTGTTTCCCCTCATTTCAGTTCAAGCCAGGTTGGAGGAAGTATCCCAAGTAAAAGTGTTACCATTGCAAGCATTGAAACAGCAAAGGCAAGAGCTACTCACCTTTCAAAGCAGAAAGAACAGCCGTGAAAAAAATATACGGGCACACGCATTGTCCCCACAAGGGACAGAACCAAGCCTTGCTTTTACCACTGAAATGGCTAATAAGAACAAATGGCTTCCAGCCATGCATTATTGAAAAATATCTTAAGAAAAATATAAGCAGCTACTTTTGAAGCCTTGGAAAGCAATGGAAAAGCCGGGTGGAGCTAGAGAAAGAGGGAAGAGGGAGCTAAGGGAACAAGCAGGAAGGGTTCAGCAGCTTGCAGAACCGGTCCTTCTGACATGGCTGGCTATTGCCTACTGAATCCTATGCCCAGCTGGAGATATGTCCCACCTCTGCTCTGTTAAGATAAAACATGATGTTGAGAGTTTGGAGAAAAGTCCTTTCACAGACTCAAACAATGTGAACTTTTAATTTGGTGACTACTGACAGGGAGGGTGTGCTGCTACCCTGAGATCTCTGCAAAAGAAAAACTCCTAAGTCAGAGAAGGTGCTTTAATGCCCCCTTTTAGTGGCATAAGTGGCCAGCAGAAGGTCTGCAGAACAATTGCAAAACACACATGACCCTGGGGGGAAAAAAAAAAAAGAAAGGAAAAGAAAAAAATCTCTCACAGATGGAAGAGCTTTGCAGCCTCTAAGACAACATGTATTTTAATGGCTACCAGCCTATGTGCTCTGCCTTTCACAAAGCGAAGGGAAAAGAACTGTGGAGTCCAGAGAGAAAACTGCCAGCAGTCTTGTTCCACAGGGGGATAATTCCTAGTTTCATAGGGAGTTTAATGAGATTCTAAACTGACATTGGCTCTTTAAAGAAAAGAGCAAAAAAACTCACTCCCCACTTCGTAGTTGATAAGGCTGAAACAGCCTCAAGAGAACCCCATTTAATGACGCTGTCAGTGGCATTTTAGAGGTTTTATCCTTACCAAGTTTCAAATAAGTCATCTAGAAGGGAAAGTTCCCAACACAACTTCATTAAATCAAAGCATGCTAATTCCATACCCATAGGGCTTCAACTCAGGGCTGTGCAAAGGCATTAGCTCGTTGTAAGCACGCGCTTAAGTTTAATCATGCTTCAATTGAGTGCATCTTTAAGTATCTTTCTATACTGCACTACAGACTCTTACAAGTCTACGAAAGTGTTAAAACTAGAGTGGGAATTCATTATTTTGCTATATTTTTTCTTTAGGACAAGCCACAAAATAAGTTTCTATAGACTGATGAAGCTGTAAAGTGCAAGTCAAAGCCTCCATTGAAAGAGCTCGTTTCCCACTTAAAACATTCCGCGACCCGCTTTGGACTCGCTGTTTTTGTTTGCAGATTGTAACACAATCCCGAAGTATTTTATCCCTTCAGCTAGTCCTGCTTCCTCTTCAAATGCCTACACAGATCACCCTGCCGAGGACAGAAAAAGCTAGCATCTAAATCTTAACCTTTGTATTTCGACAGCATCCACTAGCATAGACAGACCATAAGACTCTGGGTAGTCACTTCAGCTCCTCCACCTCCCACATTTTATCTTATTTTTAAGATTCCAGACATATTTTGACATAACTGCCTCTTTGAACATCCAGCTCGACAGCATATAGCACAAGACAGCCTTCCACCAACAGTTAATCATGTTCCAGCCTCTTCCATGAAGTAAGAAACTTCTGCAAAGATATCTTCCTCTCACCTTCTCTGATGGCCAATAGACCTCTGTATCTGTCACTCATGAGGAGGAAGAGCAGGGGCTGCAGATTCTTAGCCTGCATTTGCAGTTTTATTTCTTTACTTGAAGAGGCAGTATTTGCAGTCTGGCAGCACACTGAGAAAGCCAGAGAGGAAACCACAAAAACTAAAGGAAATCTTCCTCTGAAGGATAAAGTGTGCTGGCACCAGCAAAGTTTGGATTAGGGTGACCTGACTGTTGTTACACAGTGCTTAAAAAAATGTGTGCTGTTCACTGAAAATAAGGTAGAATTAGCCTGTCCCTAGAAGCCAGCAAGGCCAGGGAAAGGAAGGCAGGTGTTAATTCTTGATCCGGAAAACAAAGGATATGCATTTAATTAGCTAATATATTTTGCTCACTACTGAGATGCTACATCAGCTTCAAGTTACTACAAAGCTACAGCTAAACTTTTCTGTTGGAAGCAGCAGTGTTTTGTTTTTCCCCAAGTCACATGAACTCTGTCTCAGAGCGTACTGATTCCTCCCAAACATGCTGAAATACCATTGCCTTCAGGGAACAGCATTTGTCCTCAGCTCTTCTAAACCCAACACAGCCCCTCAAGCAAATGCTCATCAGAGAGCTGGTTCCCCAGCACCTGGTCTTCTTCCACTGGAGAACTGCCATTGACTTTGCCAAAATTGCAAACCCCAAAAGAGATGCAACTCTTATCTCCTTCCATCTGGTGCAGAAACAGACCCATGAGGCATAGACAGGCTTCCACAAGTTTCACAGTGAGTCTGTTGCAGAGCCAGGAACAAAACTTAGGTCCACCTGTCTTCCAGTCCTGCCCTTTGAACATGAAATCCATAGCAGGGTCAGAGAGACGTTCAGTGTGCACTAGGGACACCTCCCAGGGTAGTGCCAGTGTTGGAATGGGGGACAGCCACATTCCCTTCTCCTCAAGTCCTCCTGCCCCATGCCGGCAGGTCTAATCTGGACCACACTGAATGCACTGAGATCAGCTTTTACAACACATTTGTTTCAGCAGTGATCTGTAGAGTTGCACTAGCAGAGAAATCTCTTGGGCTGCAGAATAGATTTTGCTTTAGTCTCGGTATAAGCTGTGATTTACTTTTCTAGCAAAAGCTGCTTTATTAAACATGAAGTTCTGTAAAACTTTTCCTTGTCCAGAGCAAGGCTAGGAGTTACCTACCTGATTTTCACAACAAGAGAATATAAGCTATCACCACAGCCTGAACTGGCCCCATATTGCCCCTCCATCAAGCAAAGTAAGGTCTCAGAAGCTCCATTGCACCCCCTTGCCTCTGCTCACATGTCTGAAGAGGAACATGTGAGGAGGGTGAGAGGGTGAGGAGGTGGCAAAGCCATGAATCCAGCCTGTCCAAAGGAACAATCCACATTCCCAGGCAGAGAGGACAAGAAAGGTTTAGCCAGAGAATAATAGACTGAGTCTCTCCAGGGCCTCACTGCTCTGCTCTTTAGCTTTGTTACAGTTCACAGGATATTATGCAAAGTAGTCCAGGACTGCCAGCAGCAACTGCTGTTCAGCAAGGATCCCGGCAAATAACATCTCAACTATAATTACCTCCTGGCCTGTCTCCTCTCTAAAAGTAGCAAAGTTAGTTAAACAGCTTTGTTCGTTATCTCCTCCTGTGGCCTATGCTCTTCATAGCTAGAATTTTCACTGTCCATTTTTAGCATCTCTCTTCACAATGCAGAAAAGCAACCAGACAACAGAAATGCACAAGACGTCTCCACTTGTACAGGAAACACTTTTGTTATTCTGCACTCAGACACAGGATAAGAAATCCCATCTGAAATTGCTTTCTGCCATTCTTGCAAGCCCTAGTGTAGAAACAGAAATGGATATGATTGCAGCATTGTGTTTTATGACCATGTGAGATGAATCTCATATGTACAGAGGAGAAATAATTCCCAATGAGTTGCCTATCTGATTTCTTTTTCAGCCCTTTCTGTTCACAGATCACATCAGGAGTCTTCAGCTTCCCTGAATTTATTCATTACTCAAATTATTTACTGAGTGATTTCTAGGGTCTATTCTCATCCTGTAAAATTTTCAATTTCAGAAATTTAAGCTGCTTTGCTGAGTTGAGAATAGGCATATGTTTTGTGTGGGTATATCTGGATCTCCTTATTCAGGTGAGAAGTCCTAGAATTACATTTTTGGTGCATCTAGAAGTTCACAACACACTTTGGACATCAGGGGATAACGCAGCTTTGCTCAATAGCAGTCCCTTAGTTGGGGATCACAGCGTCAGAGAGCAGGCAGAGTTGTTGGTGCTTATGATGATGTTGGAGCATAAGGGTGCGAGCATTTTTTACTGGCCTCTCTGCAACATGCAGTACCCTGGAGGAAACAAAGTGTTAACTCTATTGCTCTGTGAGGTTTATGGCCTGTAGTGCCTTCTGGAAATAATAATTTCATAGAGTTACAGCTGCTTCTGTGGTCACTAATAGCATCTCTTGGCATCAGACTCTCTAGTAAGTAGCCAAGCACCCTGTAGAATAAGTGGCATCACATTCTGTCATACTTCCAGGGAACCCAGCAAAGATTAAGGGTTCTACAAGGCTGAAAAAAGGGAAGACGCTCCCTGCTCAATTTTTATCAACATTAAGTGTGCTGGGTTTGGCTGGGATAGAGTTAATTTTCTTCACAGAAGCTAGTATGGGGCTATGTTTTGGATTTGTGCTGGAAACAGTGCTGATACACAGGGATGTTGTAGTTACTGCTGAGCAGTGCTTACACAGAGTCAAGGCCTTTGCTGCTCCTCACCCCACCCCACCAGCGAGGAGGCTGGGGGTGCACAAGAACTTGGGAGGGGACACAGCCAGGACAGCTGACCCCAACTGGCCAAAGGGATATTCCATACCATATGGCATCATGCTCAGTACATAAAGCTGGGGGAAGAAGAAGGAAGGGGGGGCGGGGGGGGAAATGTTCGGAGTTATGACATTTGTCCTCCCAAATAACCCTTACGCGTGATGGAGCCCTGCTTTCCTCAAGATGGCTGAACACCTGCCTGCCGATGGGAAACAGTAAATTAATTCCTTGTTTTGCTTTTCTTGTGTGCGTGGCTTTTGCTTTACCTATTAAACTGTCTTTATCTCAACCCACAAATTTTCTCACTTTTTTTCTTCCGATTCTCTCCCCCATCCCACCAGGGGGGAGCGAGCTAGCGGCTGTGTGGGGCTTAGTGCTGGCTGGGGTTAAACCACGACAATGAGCAAAGCTGAGAGGAAAAAACAGAGAGGATATCATATCCCAGGAACTGACCATTGACAATAGAGTTCTCTTGATGCCCAGTGGTTAAACCCTACTTTCTGCTGGGTTCTGTAAGACAGCGCATGTTTGTACTAGTTTTGGCTGGAATAGAGTTAATTTTTTTCATAGTAGCTTGAGCAGGCAGCTCATCAGCTCCTTCCATCCCCATGCTTGGAAAGAAACCAAAAGAGCTGCTTGCGAGACACACACACACACACAGAGGAGTCCCCTTCCTTCCACACCTCTGCTTTGACAACTGCACTGTAATGCATCTTTGATACCCAGCCCCACTCTTCCCCTCAAGGCCTCTCCAGTGGCCAGAGCTTTATTAATGCAATTTTACCTCTTGCTCAAAGTTTCAGTACCTTGGACACATTTGGGAGGCCATGAGATTCTCTGATCATGTCAGAGTACTTGTTCATGAATATTGATGGAGAAAAGGAAAACCACACACACAGAGCCATGCTTGTAAAACCTCTGTGGATCTAATAAAAGGTCAGCCTTTCCCTTCCTCACATCCAGCACCATCATTTTGGGGAGCAGATCAATTCTTGCTAGGCTACTGAAACAGACAGATTAACCTGAGCAAAAAGCAGAGATGATCATCAAGCACAAGCATGCACTTAAACACCACCACACATAGTTTCCAGGATTGACAGCTATAAAGTGAAGGAAATCACTAATTTCACAGTGGTTCTGTGTCAACTGTGCTGTTTCTTTCCATCAGGAAGTTCAAAAGGCAGGTTTGGTAGCAGGAAACTAGGGAAAAGAGAAGGAGCCCTAAAACGTTTGGATGTTGGAAATGAATAACAACTAGAGGAGGCGTGAGAAAACAGATGTCATTTTGTAAGTAGTTTAATGTTCTGGCATTTGCATTGCCTATTGATTAGAAACTGCAAAAAATGCAGATGAGGATAGAGGGACTGATGACAGAAAAATCAATGGCTTCTTTACAGGAGTCATTCAATAGTAGTGAAGGAAATTTGCCATTTTGCAGAAATCACATCAGGTGGGTGTGAGCTGGCACGATCTCCTATTCCCCAAAGGAGAAGGATGTCCAAGCCTTTCACCTCCCACCTGCCTCTCATTAGCTTGTGCTGCTCCCAAGCTCAGTGGCACGAGGAGAGAGGAAAAAGCCCAGTTCTATTCCTGAGCCTGCTGCCAATGTGTTGGCTGGCCCTAGGCCATCATTTCTGTAAAAGCAATTAGATGATACCTCTTCCTGCTACCTAAGTTTTGTGCAGCTCAATTAGTGAATGCTTGCATGTTACTTTGAATATACCAAACTGTAGAACAAGCAGCTGTTACTATAAATACATTGCTGATCACAGAGTACCATTGACCACACTGTTTATTAAGCCGGAGCTGTGGAAAACCTCACACTCACTGTGATCTGTTTAATAGTTTAATAATAATGCTACATTTATTTTACTGTGTACCTAAATACATGCAAGGCACTAACAAGATAGCTTGATTAGACACAGCAGATCTACATCATTGCATCACAGTAATTTCACCTTCACACTGACCACAGCCTGACTGAGGTTGTGGCCTGGATCCTTGACAGCTGTGCCCTGTTGTCATACTTTTCTGATTAATGTGAAGACAGGATATATGGAAGATACTTTCTTTCTAAACCACCAACACATGCATGAGTGACCATGACAAACGGAGGGATCAAATCCCCATGTTGACTGCAGGAACACACAGAGATGCAAATTATTATACTCTGCATCAAGAACACCACCAGCTTTCCAGCGAAACCTTAGAGACATCACTGACTTTCATTGCTCATTGACTTTGTCACTCAGGTTTCTCTTACTGCTGCACTAGATCTGCTGGAACTCAGGTGGGGAATGACAGAGCAAGAACAGGGCAAAGCCCCTGGAATGGCCACTGTTCAAGATACCTATCTTGCAAACAACATTTCTAGGCCATCCTGGGTATCTAACAACACATGTCTACATCTGTGTTGACTCGCCAAACTGCCTTGACAATAAACAGAGAGATCCCTTCACTAATTGACTTAGTAGAGATAGAGGCATCCAGATCATGACTCATACAGTCTGAGACATCTCACCTGGGATAAAATGAACATGAACTAGAAACACTTGCTGCTGTTGATGCCTACAGCAGTGCAATATGACTCCACCCAGCAAGTCAACACAAAGTTATCTACATATTTTTGTCTGGAAGTCGTGAAATCTCTAGATAAAACAGGAGACATCCAGACTGACAGACCTCTGCTTGCAAACAAATGGCTCCTTATGACAGCTACTAATTGATGTTGACAGCAAAAGCCTCTAAACTAGAAGCAGCCATTGCTTCATGCTACTCTTACAATAGCTCCCGCAGTTTCTTCCCATGCAAACTTGTTTCCCTAGAAAAATCAGCAGCCACTTGACTCTTGGCTTGAGAGTTCATTTACCACTGAATGTTTCAGCAAGCCCACGCAGAATGTGATGCAGAGACACAGCAAACACTGGTGTTGATAGAGGGAGGGAGGGAGACAGACTATCCCTCAACAGCCAACGTTTTAAGCAGAGCCAAGGACTGACAGGCCCTGCCAGCCAGAGCACTCACCAGGTTGACAAAGTCCTGGTAGCAGATCCTCCCCTCGGAGTTGCTGTCTGCCAGGGCCAGCAGGACCTCCAGCTTGTGGGGGTCCAGCTCTGAGCCGTGTCTCTGGAGAAGGGTGCGAAACTTCTCAGTGCTGATGTAGCCAGTGTTGTCGGGATCGAACTGGGATAGGAGGAGAAAGTGCCAGAATTAACCATTCCATGTTACACACAACTCTGCCCTCCTATGCATTCATCATCCGCTGCAGACCCACAGGGAGCCCAGGGGCTGCTCTAGGCTTTGGTGATGCATTGCCCTGCAATCACCTCATCTCCAGCTTCCGTTCACTGCCCAGGGACTGCAAAGCACCCTGCTGCAGAGAGGGGTGAACCCCGGCATCATCATCCACACCATCATCCTGTCTCCACCCAAGCTTCAGCTAAGTCAGCTCCCTTCACCTTCCTTCCCTCTGCATCATCGTTTCTCTTGGCTCTTTTTTATATCCCTCTCTATCTGGACTATCAAGCAAACCAGAGATGCAGGCTGTGAGATAAAACGTACTGAAAACAGTTTTACTCCTGCATTTCTTAACACAAGTGAAACACAGGAATATGCCATCCCTCCTCAAGCCATTTCTGTGCTCAGTGTTTCTGACAGTCACCTTTCTAGATCACCTCTACAGATGCCTTCAAAATGGTAAATGCTTTTCATTGTTGAAGAGCTCTCTATTTTAAGATGGATTGGAAAGAAAGTCTTTGGACAGGGAGCAAAGCAGATGAACATTATGACAAATTAAAAGTGACAAGGCAGCCACATGCCATTTTCAGAACATAAACCAAAGTCATTAGAAGGAAAGTCCCAGGTGAGATTTGGAGTGAATCCCACTCTGACCAAAAACATCACTGTTTTCCCTCAGACTAAGTGGTTAATCTCCTAAAAATGCCACCGACCGAAAAGAGACAGCTTTGCACAGCTGTTCAAACTTATGACTGCTTCCAGTGGTCTCTAACCCGCACCGAGCTCCCCAGGACACACTGCGAGTGGCTGCCAGTTCACAGGCGGGCACAGCCCCAGCCCTGACAAAGCCAGCACTGGCACCATGCTGAGTGCGTTTCTTTTGTGCTTTGAAAATTAGTGGACGCAAGCTGCCAGACCAGCCCGTGCTAGCTGTGGTACAGCCTGATCTCCGCCAGCTCTCTGTTGCTGGGAGATTTGCCTTTGATTTCCCAAACTTGGCTGTGAGAACCCTGGTACTCACCGGCCTCCTTTTGTAGATAATGATATCAAGCTTGTTGGCTGGATTGAATGGCTGTCAGGGGGCAGGGTGGTCAGGAGGGAGTCTTTTAATGGAAACATTTGGGACATAAAAGGCCTTGGCAGAGCCAAAAAGGTCCTGACAATCCTCGCTCTTTCCTAACAGAACAAAAGCTGAACAGGCGCTGGGCCTTCGATCTGATGCAGCAGAGTAAAGGCTGCCTTGGCAAGGAAGGAGGTGAGAAGAGGGATGTGGCAGAGGATGCAGCCTGCCAGTGGCAGGGTTGGCATTGCTCTGAAGCAAGCAGAGCAGCTATAAAACAGACCAGTCTCAGGCACGGGCAGCTTGTTTAGAAGACGCAGTGCCCATGTGCAAGGATCTGGCTCTGTCTCCTTCTGGCCCGAGCACCTTTGTCCTGCTGCTGCTGGGGACTTTGCTATCGCTGGCTGCTTTGTTGAGGAGGAGCTGTCTAACCTGAGATCACAGCCCCTTGCGGGAGCAGGGCTAGTCTGCTATTCTGTCAATGCAGCAGCCCCTCTGTGAGGAAGCTGCTGGGGCAAGTGGATTACACAAAACAAGACAAACCAAGTGACCTGTGGACAGTCAGAGCTGGGCGCTCTCCCCTGCCAAGGGTTGTTCTGTCCTTGCGAGGTGGCCTGGATGTACCTTCCTGACAGCTGGCACCCAGAGCCAAAGGTGGATTTCATTAGCTGTTTACCGTTAAACAAGGGCTTAATATTAATCCCTGGAGAAGTTTAGCTCCCCTACTCCAGTCAGCCCACTCTGATGCTTTGAGTTAACAGATCAAATTCTAAAACCAACCCCAAAATCAGAGCTTCTCCACTCAGGCTCAGCTCTGATGTTTTTTGCCTCTTGCTGGGACTCCCAAGCCAGCCTAAGTGTGCATTGCCCAATCCCAGAAGCACAGGTAGCCAGGAAATAAAGTATTATTAGCATAATACCCAAGATGACCTTTCTCAAGGGGAATTTACAGAAGCTGGGAGATGAGTCATTCAGTGTATGGATCTAACACCTGCAATCCCACAGATACTACTGTATTCATCCTTGTTTCCTGAAAACGTTTGACCTAACCAACATCTTACTTAACTGCACCACTTTAACTATATCTTGACATTTAAGGTATCAGAACCTATCTTGTCTAGGACAAAACCATTTGCTCCTTGAAGGCTTAAATGCCTCCCTACTTTGAGGGCCAGGGTCAGTGACTGAAGTGCAGAACTCTCCCTCCGTGCTGTGTGCTCACTGTTTGACTTGGTAGGAAAGACCAATGGTCACAGCAGTGGGGAACGTGGCTATTCCTTCAAAGGGCAGAAGAGATACAGAGCTGAAGCACACAGGCTCCCAAAGCACAAAAGAGCTGCTCAGATCACAAACCACTTTTCCCAGACTATTCTGCTTTAAAGCATTCCAAAAAGAAACATTTTGTAACCCACAACAGAAGTTACACAACCACTTCAGAGCTTCAAACCAGTCCACAAGGACACACTAATGACTCCAGACTCACTACTGCTCAGCAGACACGATCCTGTCACTCAAGACGATGCTGTCCATACCTGTTCCTGGCTGCTGGACAGACAGCTGGACACATGGACAGACAGCTGAAGCCTGTCTGGTGGCTATGAAAAAATGGCATAGCTACCAGATGCTTCTTTCTCACACCAATAGGCACCAGTACTCCTCCTTCAGCTCACTGGCTTGCTGCTTGTCCCACCAAAATCAAAGCAGTGGCAGAAGGTAGCTAGTATTTTCAGTACTGTAAACATGCTAGGGAGCCTGTTCTCCTCCTTCACATTACTATGTATAATTTTCTTTTTGGCACTAAGTTAATGACACTAATTAGAAATAAGTTTGAATTAAAATGGTGGGTCTGAACAGCATGAAAGAGTAAGAGGTGAACAATGAACAACTGGCATCTGAACTAAAAATGCCTGCCTCAGAGCAGGACTAGACCACTGCTTCCACAACCTGGAGCAGAATGTTTTACTGTAAACCCCAGCTGTAAGTGAGTTCTCTTATTTATGTTTAAACAATTTTCTTCAGCATATAAAAATCTCATCTGTCACCACAGCACTCAGAATTCACCCCAACACTTCAAACTGCCTCAAACCCTGTTTCTGGTATCAGAGCTAGCCGCAAAAATCAAGGGGTTGAGCTGGTCCTGAAAAACATGTGTCCCTACACATGGCAAAAACAACATGTGACAGCACACTCAAAATGCTTGGGTCCATCAATTATAAAAGAGGCAACTGACCTTTGCTAGACGCTTCATGTATTTATCCATGATGATCTCGTTAAGGGCCACTTGTCCCACAAGCCCAGCCGAGCACCTTTGTCTCACTGAGAGGACAGATGATGACCGGTAGCCAGCAGCATGTCTGCACTGAGCCCCAGGTCCAGCCCCACAAGTCCCCCCCCAGCTTCCCAGGCAAAGCCTACCAGCAGCTAAGTCAGCACAGTGGCTTCCTTCAGTGTAGTTACTTCTGCCTCTGCCCATCCACTTGGGCAGACAACTGCAACAAAACCGGTGCAGGCATGAGGAAGGCCATTTGCCCCCCCTCACCTCCCCAAACAATAGGACGCAAACAGCAATTTCATGCAAGGTTTCCTCCGCATTTCAATGACAATCACCCTTAACTCCCTTGATCCTCAACCAGACTCTTAAGCAAAAATGTAAATATGTTAATGACCGTAGCAGCCATCTGACCCAGAATCTTAATTCCCTGGTCCAAACCAAGCTATTTTTTCCTATTTCTTCCTTATTTTAGAGCAGACACACCATAAACTGAAGGCCCCACAGCAAAACTACAAGACAAAAATAAGGGGAGGGGACCCCCGCAAACTCTGATGGAAATAAGAAACACAGTTGAGAAAAGAAAATGAAATCTCAAATTGTTCCTCCTCTTTAATTAAAGACACATCAGCCACAGCTGAGTGAGCAAGTAGGGTGGAGGCTGGTGCTGTAGACAGACAATGGGTATCTTGGGAAAACACAGACATTTCACACAGCCCAGCCAGCTGCTCCTCTCCCCCATGGCAAACAGCTCTCTGGGGCATCAGAGCAGCTGGAGAGTCAACAACTGATCTAGGCACAACATGAGGATCTTTGGCTAGCTTTAGGATTGCAGATCTGTGGCAGGAACAGAGAATTTGCTACCACCCATGGTTTCCCCATTGAAGGGCTTTGTCTTGGCATCACCCAAGCCATAAGTTGTCTTTGCAATGGGCAAGGCTCCAAGCAACTTCATCTATTTTGGAAGTTGGCTTTGAGTTGGATCAGTCCCTTCAAATCTGAATCATTCTATGGTCTGGTGGTATCTTCACTTCTGGGAGAGACTGACCTGGCAGTCAGGCCTCCTGGCACTGACCCCAGCTCTGCTCCAGACTAGGAGGCAGATTCTGGAAATAAATTGCCCTGAGCTTTAGCTTCCCCTCCTATTATATGGAAGTGACAACTCCTGCCTTATTTCCCACCAGAAAGGAGCTATCAATAGTAGGCCTGCTTCTTGTTCCCATGGAGGCCCTTTCCCACTGGAAAGGGGGACTCAGTCACATGCAAAATTTGTTCATCTCCAAGGGTTTCAGAAACCACTCTGAGCTTCACTGGATTTGAACTCAGACAGTTAGATGGCATAGTCTCTGCAATCCAGGGATGCTAACAAGCTTTGGAAACAACCAGACCATCTCCAACCTCAAGGGCCATGCTGTAGTTAAATCAAGAGTCTCCAAGTCAATACATGGAATTGACAGACTCCAAGCTGAAGCTGTGAAAGACATTTAAGACAGGCACCGAAACTCTTCTCAAGATTGTCACACATTTTACCAGAGCCCATTCTCTACTTTTCCACAGTCTCTGGGGTCATGCTGTGAGTTGGTGAGAGGCTTGCGTTTGTTTGTTTTTAAAAAACAAAACAAAACAACAATGTGGCAACAGTATATGTAGCATTTATTGCTTTGATGAAGATTAAAGGAATGACAAAGCAGAAGATGAAAGCCTGTCTTATAATCCAAATGAGAGGGCGAAAAGCAGGGGCTGTTTTAACAGGAGTTTCATCACTGCCTGGTGGTGATGTTCTTCTGAGCAGCTTAATGATCTTGCTCTCTCTTCCAATAGTGGGAGGCGCACAGAACAGGAGAAACCCTGATCCAGCAGGGAGGAAGGCCAGTCAAAGGTAAGTGCATATCCCTCCACCTTGAAATCCAGCTTCTCACCATTAAAAGTCACTTAACCTGAGTTGCCTGAACATGTGTGGTAAAACATTAGTGCTGGCTCCAGTGACGCACACTCTCTTTGCCTGTAAATAATGAATTTACCCACCACTGCCCAGACAATAAAAGGGATTAAGGGCAGTACTTTTAGTGCATGTTAGAATGCTTTGACCTGAGGTGAACCCGAGGGCTGGAAACATCACCCAGCTCTCAAAAGCCAGATTGCATTTAAGCACAGAGTATATACCCTCACTAACTCACCAAGCAGGGTCCTCAGACAGACCCGCTCCCTGGAAAGCTGCAGTGAGAGAGCACAGAGCTACTCAGCTCAGCATTCACCTAGGCAGGGAGGCGTTTGCAGAGCAGATGGCCCGTCACCTGGATTCAGGTAAGTGTCTCTCTGCATGCAGCACATGGCAAAGTGGAGATGGAGGGAGCTGGTATAAGATTCCCTTTTCCCTGAAGAGCAGAGTAGCCTGAAGGACCAGGTCCATCAGCTAGCTGGCCAATATGTAGAGGCATTTCTGCTCTAATTTATTTCTGCTACTGTCTTAGGTGCAAAGACAAGGAAGGGACCTACATTACTACCATCTGTTGTTACCTTCTGCAAAAGCACTTCATCTAGACAGGCACTGGAAGCACAAATTCAACATGAATGGGAGAATGAAAAGATTCAGGAGTACGCCACTGCTCAGTTGTTAGGCAGACAGGAGAGAGGACTCTGGGACCAGGTTTGATTCTTGGTATTGCCAAAATTTCTAGAGTGAGCCCAGATGCCTGTTGTAGTGCCTCGACTTCACCATCTACAAGGCACAAGCAACGCACCTGTGCCTGCATGATCCTGCACAGTGAGGGCTGTGGAACACTTACAGAGTGTAAGTGGATGATAGCTGCAATGGCAAAGGGCAATTAACAAGCCACAAGGCCAAGCAGCACAGGGAGAATATGACAGAGCTGGCCTTCTGCCAATGTTTCATGTATAGAAACATATCAGACTTCCCAAAGCCAGTGACAGCTGGACTGAACTCCTTGACTCCATAGAGGTTCAGACCCTGGTCCAAGCCACCACAGGCCAAGCAGATCCTGCATTTGGAGACCCCAGGAATTTCTGACCCACACCTTGCTGGGGAAGCCTACCATGCTCAGCCAGGTACCCAAATCCATGTTTCTGTCTCCACACACATTTTTAATGCAACTCTCTCCCCTATCCTTCCTCTGCCTGTGGGTTTCTTCCTGCAAGTCCTTGCTAAGACACTAAGAGAGGATAGAGCTGAGATACACTCACAGGACCTGTTGAGCTAGCTTTCAGTCCTCTGCTGTCTCAACAACCCACCACTCTGAGTGATCAGCCTCCTGGCAGAACACTCACAGGAATCAGCCTCCAGTCTCAGCTGGGGAATAACACACAGTGTTCAAGCCACCCAGAACTAAATTATTCAAAATATGCCACTGTGCTGGCTTTGAAACCAAAGCTGCTCCCCAGAAAGAAGCTAGGGTAAATAGAAGCTCCATTATCAGCAGTACTGACAAGGAAGGAGATGCAGCACTGAAAGTGAGGGAGGTAATTACATGATTAACGAGACAGTATGGATGGCAGGAGATGCCCTCCATTATGCCACAAGGCTTAATGCAAAGAGACATGTTTATAGACTGAGCCTTCTCCAGCTCTGCTTCTTCCTCTTTTATTATTTATGTAAGTGCATTAAGACTAAATGGAAAGAAGCTGAGGCACTCTAAAAAGTGGTGGGGTTTTTTTTAGGTGGAAATATAATTTTTAATCTTGATTCAGCACTGGGCACCTTGTGCATTTCTCTGGATAGATGTCCTCAGCTGCAGCAACAGGCTGGGCAGGTTACAGCCCAGACTGGCGAGTCACGGATCTTGTATCACCAGCCCAGCTCTGGTTCTGACCATCCGCACATTTCTGAGATTGTGAACAAGATGAAGCCTACAAGAGATCACCTAGTAACTGCCATGACCAAACCCACCCTAACAGTAAAAACCTTTTCTTAAATCCTTAGGCAAGAGGTTTAACACTCTTTCCACATCTGCTTGTCAGCACTGGCCCAGACATTGTTGTATGTACAAATGCCCAATCTCTTGCTCTCCCTTTTGAATTCCTCTAGTTTTTAGGGCTCCACAATCTCCTGAGGCAACGAATTCTGCAGGCTAATTAAAATAAACCCCACTTTTCATCTGGATGGTGTAAGGCATTAAATATCAAAAGCTGAAAACAGCAATATCGATACTACCATGACACATGATATTCTCATTTACCACCACATAATTATTGTTTCTGTCTTTTTAGTCGTGTCTTATTAGAGAATCTCAAAATCCTGTATCAATATTAATTACATCTCTCAGGGCTTCTACATCGTGAGGCGACATAATGCATAAGCCCCTTCATTCAGAGCTGAAATGCAATACACTCTGGGTGGGATGCTGCATTTATTTGGACTACATAACTCAATAGAAGGCATAGCATGCACAGTTAACCTCACAGCCTGGAGACAGACAGGGTCTAATCACTATTGCTACAAGAAAAAAAAAACCAAACCAAACCTAAACAAAACAAAAAACACTCCAAAAACCAACACACAGCAATCAGAATAGCTGTTCAGCTGGGGCTGTATTTCAGCGCAAGTTCCTGCAGTCAGATCCCTGCTTACCTCCAGGTCAACTAAACGTACACAAGCATTTCTGTAAAATTCACTGCTATTGACAATGTCTCCTGTCACAGCAGTGTCTCTGCTGGCACAGATGAGGCAGACAAGTCTTCTTATTCAAAAGGGGGTTTTGGTCTGATATTATCTGGAAAAAGTGGCATAGGTGATACCAGCACAAAAGAGCCAGGAGTAGTTCAAATGTTTCTGTTCTGTATTTGGACAAAAGCCCAATGAATTATCTCTACCATATGATGATGGTACACTTTCTGTCCCAGCAGTAACTCTGGACAATGTTACACAGCAGCTGCTAAAGTTAGATAGTTTTGAATCAGCAGGTCAAGGTAACTTGCATCCAAAAGGTAACTTGCACCAAATATGGTGACAGGCACCCACACCACTCCCAAAACTGCAGGGCTGTGACAAGAATTTAATGGGACAAAGCAGGTCTGTCAGCCTAATAGCAACCCACAGCAAATGAACAGATGACTGATACTGAGTAATGCATAATTGAAGGAGGACTGGTCTAATATCAGTCAGAATAGGCTACAGAAAATAGATTATGTTCAGCTGATATTGGATGAGAATGGATGAGAATACAAACTTGGTGCAGATCATAAGACAAGATCACCAGTATAACCAGTTTCTGCAGGGCATCTGACATCACCAGACAACCCTGTGTTTGAGGACTTACTGTGACACAAACTCAGGCTGTCACATATTCAACATGCTAAAGTCTGGCTATTTGACAGGTCTCAAAAATAGAACTAAGCTAGAGAGGGAGATGCCAGTAATGGGGTCCCATGAGAATTTTTTCTTGCCCCTACAGAATTATCATTAGGAGAAAGCATGAGATAAGTCTGCATCATGCTCACAGATGAGCTAAAGCAGCAAGTTACTAAGCATGAGCTGGGTCTTTTGGTAAAGCTGGGTGCTTGCAAACAATACATATTACAGTAAAAACAAATAGAAAGCCATGTGGCCAGGAGCCAAGAATGCCAGCCAGCTTACAAGATGGGGAATGCCATCTTCAGAAGCAGCCACGGGGGGGGGGGGAGGGGAAGCCTTGTTTGTTACACTGAGTGCAACGTAACTGAGTCTCAACGTAACACTGCCTTCAAAAAAGGAAACATGACCTGCAGGTTTGTAAATGAGGTGACATTATCTCTGCATTTGGCACTTTGTTACTGGTGTAGTCTGACTAACTCCACTGACAGGCTCAATTCATTAGTTTATGAAAGGGAAGGTTAAGCAATGACTTGATCACTGTCCAGAAGAACCACAAAGGGAACAGAAATTTGGCAGTAGAGGATTCTCCACTATGACAAAGGTATAATCACATCTAGGGGCTAGAGGTCAAAGCTGGGGAGCTTTAGATTAGAATAAGTTGATTATTTTTTACTATTAACAAGTGAAATGTCTCACTAACTTCACCAGAAGTTTTACAATTGAATTGCCAGTTTTCCTAGGAGATGAGGTATGGCTGAGGTCAAGCAGAAGACCACTCAGAAAATCTTCTGGCCTTCATTATGAGAGACTAGATGATCCCAACAGCTCCCTTCTGACCTGACTGCAAGTTATTAGGGCTCAGAAAAACTTAAGCCAAACAGATGCATTTAAAGCCTCAACTAACAACTTCTGTAACACACGTATAACGGGAATGACCCACCGGGTCATTCCAATGACCCACCATGGAATTCAAACCATGCTTCTGGTTAGAACAACCACCACTGAGCAAAAACTCCTACTAAACAGACTGGGAAACATATTTAACTCATACTGATTTTACATCTGGCTTTGCTCAGTCATGGGGACTAGAAGCTATCAAAGAAACTCCTCTGCTTCCCAAGCTAAACTGGAGCAGAAGACAATGTCAGCCTTGTGAAGAGGAGACAGAGGTATCACATGATTCCCTGAAATGCCTTGTAGGCACCTGGCGTTACACAACAATGACATAGCCATCTCAAAAGTGCCCCAGACAGGCTGGGTCCAAATGGAGCCCAGAGGTGGGAGTATTAATTATTACTCTAACCTCTATAATTTAAACACTTGAGAGAAAGCAATCCTGGCTTGTATCTTTCCAGGGTGATCACAGGGGTTACAGCTGCAGTAAGGAGCCAGACTGCTGGAAGCTGTGGTGGTTCACATTTTTTCTTAGAAGATATATCCAAATCAGTCCTGGATGACACCCAGACTGGAACCTTCCATCCAGGTTCCCTGCATGGAAGTCTGCAAGGGTAAGGTCTGCAGCGTTTGCGCTTTCCCAGTGTCTGCTATGTCAAATATACTTTGGTTTAAGGGTAGAAGAGATTTGTCCAAGTGCCAAACCTGCACAACCACAAATCAGAAAAATCAAGCTGCATTTTTGGCTTCTTATAGGCCCTCACTGGATACAAGAGACAAATGCAAGGCAACACACAGTGTTTCTAGAGTTCTCTTTGCCACAGTTTTCAAACAGACACAAAACTTGTCAGAAATTTTAGAGCAAATAATGACTTAATAAAGACTCCACAACAGGAATGCAACTAACTTCATAGGAAGAAGTGCTGTCCATGCAGATTCCCAGCCCAAGCCTCGCAGCTGGAGCAGAGCAGTTCTCCCGGTAGGTGACAAAATGCAGGGCTGGCCTAGGGCTAGCTGTGCCCTTCAAGGTGTAATGTCTCTGTGGGGTCCAGACACCTCGAGTAGGAAATCCCTTTTACACACTCACCAGCCTGACAATAAACTGTACCACAGCATGGTTTGAAACCCCTCTTTATGACAGTTACTGGGGAAAGTCTCCTTCTCACAGCACTGACAAGTCCTCACAGAGCCTGGCCGTGCCCGAGCCATATCAGGGGCTCCTTACTGCCTCGGGAGACAGCAGCAGATACTCCCTTCACAACCTCCTACACAACAGAGTGCTCATCCTGTCAGTCAATCCTGCACTCACTCACAGAGCCCCTCTGCTTGCCTGCCTCCACCTCATTTCTGCCTCCTTTACTGAACTAATCAGATTTCTCATGTGTACAGGGCTCACGCATGCTTTAAAGAGCACCTGCTTCCTCTGACAAGCCTGTGCACTGTTCCCAAGCTCTAATATTCCCCTTGTACTTGAACAGACTGGCTTGAATGCAGTTTAACCATTCAAAGCTGAAGCCCCCATGGGCACTGACAGGCAAGCAGACCTCCCACTTAGTTTTCCTGCCACACTACAGAAAAGAGACCTTCTCCTTCAATAGGATCAGGTGGATATCTGCACACTGCCGGCATAGGTGTGAGCTATAGGGGACCAGGTGCACAGCAGACTGGGGGATCTTTGGCAGAGGCCTGTGGTCCATATTTGCCGTGTCTGCATCACAAGCACAGGGTCGTGGCTGCACTGAGACTTAGAAACAACAAGCCCTGGCTACTATGATTCACAAGCTCTATTTCCTGGGTGACACTTAAATCACACGTTCAAGTGCAGAGATGGCTTTCCAAAACTGATATGACCCAAATGCAGATGATTAGAAGAAGAAAGCAGAGAAGGCACAGGCAACAACCATAATTAGAGAGCCAGTATAATTAAGAGAATGCATGTTACACTCGTCAGGAATGAGGAAATCAAAGAGACCCCCAAGTCACCTGAGAGCTGCAACCACTGCAAACAAAGGGGAAACAAGCCAGGAAGGAGAGACAGAAAGACCAGACTGAAAAGGAAGGTTAGGAAATAGCAATATTCTTCCTGTTCATGCATCATGCTGCATCTCTGGGAAGTGGGAAGAGAGTGGGGAAAAAAATCTTCTCACCTGCAGGGTAACTAGAGAGACAAATCCACCCCAATCCCATCAGGCTTCCACAGGGGATTAATTAGCCCTTCAAGCAGGGCCAACTTCTAGCAGAGCATCCTCACGGAGCACACTGCAGACTGTTGTGCTTCAGACAGTCACAGAGAAGGGAGTGCAAAGACACAAAAGGAGGACTGCAGAAGGGGCAGGAGGAGAGGGCAGCCCAGACTGGCTGAGACGAAGCCCAGATGAATGGAGAAAGGCAAGCAGGGAGGTGAATGAGCAAGAGGTGATGAATGGTAGGGAGGGTATGGAAGTTTTTACACAGGGCAGAGAGCAAAGACAGACCTGAATGGGGAAGACTGAAAGATGCCACTTGAATAGAAGGGGAAAGAGGGAGGAGAAATGAGGCAGAGAGCACAGAGCAGCACAAAGTGGAACAGTACAGGCAGAATAGCTTCCCTCAGGGACTTGACAAGGCCTGAGAGAGAGAGAGACAAGTAACTCAACATGAACTTTAATCCAGGAGCAGAAAAGCTGCCTGGAGCAGAGAGTGTTACCATCATCTGCCCCTGTATAATCCCTCCAATATCAGGCACCTGCTTTGCTCCCAGTCAACAAATTCCCATGAACCCAGAGCAACTCGAACAGCAGCCGCCAAAGGCCAGACAGTCCCCGTCAAAGGGAGCTGTAGCAAAACTGAGCCAGTGACATGGAAACAGCTGATGGGATAAAGCCCCAAGATAATTACAAGAAGCAGATGCAAGTGTAACACTACCCTAAAGGTGGGACAAGATGCAGTTTATATGTATGGCATAGAAACGTTGTTTATCATCAGTGTTATTTGCAGGGCATTCCCATTTCTAAAGCCAGGATAACTTTTTCAAAACAAAACTTTTCCAAGTAAAAAGTTGGAGATTTCAGTCATGACAAGACTTTCCTGTCAATTTGCCTTAGCTTTGAACACTGTTTAGAAGAAGTTCCCTCAGATTCTACAAGGCCAAAATACTGGATATTACCATTTTCAAAATGTTTCATTAGAAAGTTGCATTTATTTTTATGTTAAGAGTGCCCAGATGGCTCAGCTCAAGTCAAATTAAATATTTTGCTCAAAGTGAAACAAAAAGTGTTTTTTCCAATCTTTTAGGGAATTGCAAACAAAATTCTACATAACATTATTCACCCACCTCTAGCCTTTTCACAGCTGGGGAAAATAAAGCATTTAGAAAGGACACATCTTATTACTTGAACCTCACCGGCAGAGCTGAAAACTGGATACACTCCCCTCCTTTTTGGGTGTACAGGTTTAGATAGGCCAACGTATCCATTATCCTCCTAGGTCTATCAGTCACCTGTTACATGATCCTGTGCCAAACCTAATTTTCCCAACTGCAAAGCAAAAGATACAGTGACTCACTCTAAAAGGGACAGCATAAGGCCTTAAATCATAGCCCTTTACTTCATGCTCAGAAAATCTTTCATATTTGTCAGGAACAACCATTTAAAAGCTAATTCAGTGTCTGGAGCTCATGTTTTGCTCACTCATAAATAGACTCCACTGTCACACAAGCTAAAATGAGAGGTCATAGAAATCCAGTAGAAGGTAGGACACAGCCCTCAAAAACAAACACAACGGAAAGGAAAACAAATTTAAATCTAAGACTTGACCCTACTTTGCCTTTTCAACACATCAGGGTAGTCAAACATACAAACTGGCTTTTAAAGTGTTGCTAGAGGAACCATGAGGGGGCCATCTGTGCCTCAACTTGAGACTAGTTCCTCTCCCTTCTTTTTTGATGTTTCTTGCACCAAGCAAACACAACAATATCAATGCAGTTAATTTCAGGCAAAAAAATGTGAGCATCTTGGAGTCAGAGCACAAGCAGCAATTCATCTGAGAAAAGACATGAGGATTTCTCCCCCCCTCCCCACCCCAATGAAGTAGCAAAGGAATTCCTGAGAAATCTAGGCTGGATCATCAATCCCTCTCAGGTCCAAAAACATAGGACACAGCCTTGGGATCTGGCCGTTAGCAATCAGGTCTCTAAGCACATAGTGCATTTTTAAATGATAATTTGTGCTCTTTATGATTCACAGTGGTAACACTGCCGTTGGCTCAGTAGACAGAGTTCCACTTTATAAACTGGGAACTTAAGGCAGAGAGGTGAAGTAATTCACCTAAGGATGCAAGAGGCTTAAAACACTACTATAGTTGAGATGAGCTGCCTGTGCTCCCATCACCTCCATGAAGCACTCCTACATTGCCACTGAATAACTGACTACTAAAAACTGGAAATTGCCAAGTACTAGAGGGGGGATTTTTAAGGAGGGGTTGAGACAGAGTAAAGGTCAAAGCACCCCCAGGAAGTACGCTAAGCTTGCTGATATCCACAAGCAACAAGAAAAGATGTCCAAGTGTGAGAGTCTCTCCTGGAAGCAGGAGGGAGATGAAGACATCAATGTGCGTTTGTGCAGGCATATGCACGCACATAGCAGTGGCAGAGGGACTGTAAAGGGTCTCCAAAAAGGCTGCTCTGCCAAAGCCAGCAAGCTTGAACATCGCAACTTCACAGACCAGTTGAGCCCATGAAGAACCATTACTGCAAATAGAAGAGTGTCTTGCTTTTCCATCTGCCAGCCTGGGCACAGGCAGATCATGTTACATATGGCACTGGGGGGAAGGGAAAGAGAATATGAATAATTCTCAATTCAGTGAAAGGAGTGCGAGCTGTGCAGCTGCTGCAGGGTGAGCAAGCTCTAACAGCACTAGCTATTGCTTTGGGTCAAGAGATCATACCATTTCAGCCTGCTTCCTGACTTGTGCTTCATCCCAGCTGCTTTTGTCTCCCTTTAGTGCCTGCCTGCAGGAACAGCTAGCCCTCTGGAAGAAATCCAAACACAAGGAGGAGAGGTTACATGTGCCTGAGGGAAGTGACAGCACAAGGCAGGTCACAGTTTACTCTAAGAGCATTCAAGCAGGGTCAACACCTATGAAAAATAAATACAAAAATACACGCATACACACTATACAGGAGAAGGATTTACTCAGGTGGGACAGCCAGGAACTCAGGCATGCTTGGGGTTCCTTGAATCTGCATCTCTGGGAAACTGGCAGCTATTACAACTGAATCAGGCAGACTTGTGCTGCCAGCAGCTGGGAGCTGACAAGTCATCCTCCTTCCAGGAAGGGCTGCTGTAGCACCCATGCTGCTAGGGACCAAAACTGTCACTCCCTCCCCATCCCACACCCAGCCCGAGAACTCCAGTTCTTTTCTGCTCCCCAAATCTAAGTGTCCCATATCAGACAGCCAAGGCAAAGCCACTACCACAGGCTGGTCAATCTTCTTATGCAAATGAACTCAGGGTAATTGGGACAGTTACAATGAATCCCTGACAATGTTTGCCTTTGTGCACACCAGTGGTAAATATAGACTGAGCTGCTTTCTAAGGATGGGGGGTGAGGGGAGAGCTGTGCTGAGGGACAGGATCTCAGCTTCTCAGAGGAATGATAAGGAAGTAAGCACTGTTTAAATACAAGGATGCTCTCAGAAGTGCGGAGCTGATGGGCAAGGAAGGAAGCAGATGCTGCAAATAAAAGTCACTGGCTGGAAGTCTCAAAAATATTCAGGGAAGCATAGCCACTATGGCAGGTCCATGGAACTGTCCCCCTGCATTACAACCTTCATTCCACAGACAGAAAACTTCCACAGCATTCATCCAGCAAAGGATCTGAGCCCACAGGATTCAGACACCCACGAAGAGCTCCAACCAGAGCCAAGACTGGACATAGCACAAACACCCCACCCAGAGCAATTGCTGACAATCTCCAGGCTCCAAGTACACAGTGGCTGGCTCTGGCTCAGTCACTCCTGCACCGACGGCTTTGCCTCTTGGTTATCTCAGCATGCTTCAGCCCCATGAATCTCATATATATGCTCTACTTTTGTTGTAGCCCTCCAGGGCTCACACAGCAGCCACGGAAGAAACCTAAACAAAAAGCAATCGCCCCCTGAAATCCTGTCATGCAAACAAGACTCTTCCCACCCATCGCCACAAGGACTGAATGGAGCGGGACTGAACACCCCCCGCCCACCCCTGCCTGGTGGTCTTTTTGTCTCATGACCTTCCCCGCACAAACACAACCCCACAACAATCAGACAGGCAACATAATGCGCCAGCGCCAGCTTTCCCAGCCCTTCAAGGCAAGCTGTGGAGGGAAGGGGGGAGAGCTGGGGAGAGCTGAAAGGATTTGGGGATGAAGAACAGATAGGATGGGCAAGGAAATACCAAGCAGTGTTTTAATTTCTACTTGCACAGTCCCACGAGCCAGGATAAAAATAGTTTTAATGAAAGAAACAAAAGAAATGTTATCTTCAGTGGCTTGGGAGATTGAAGATATTCCCCAATGACATGGGAATACCAGCCAGTGGGATTTTCATACAAAAAAAAAAAAATCCAACAATGCTTCTAAACCCTGTTAACATCTTTTAACATTCCCTCCAAGAAGCCCACAAAATCAAGCCCTTTGATGCGAAATCTGCTGGTTTTACTTGGCTATGTTTGAGATTTAAAGTCTGAGATGGATTAGATATAAAAGTTTTCCTTTAAACTGGAAGAAGGGAGAAGACTTTTTTGCAACAGCTTTAGCTGTAGACGGCATCAACACACATGAAAACCCTCCCCAATGTGACAGCTTCAAAGCACAGAAGGTTTCTGCCAGTCTGTCCTAACTATGGAAAAAGAGAGTCATCACCTGTGCTACTGGCAGCATGGAGTAAACGTGTCTGCAGGCCCCAGACTGTCCTTGCAAGGTAACAGATACCCTTTGGTTACTGCAGGACACACATTTGGGAAAGGGCAACAAGGGTCTCCAAGGACTTGTTATGAGCAGACCAGGAGACCAATGAGGTAAGGGGAAACTCCTACCTTCTGAAATGCCGAGGGATCCTCCCCTGCTCCCTTGCACATACAGGAAAAAAATACAGACACCACAGGAAAGCAAACCAAATAAAGCAGAAAGAAATATCATCTCTCAGGGCCTGGATTCAGTGAGCTCAGCAGGGCCCTCGGCTATGCTTCAGGGCACTGAAAATACATACTAAGTACCTTTACAAGGAAAGGAGGTCGTGCTTTCGCCGAAAGCTAAGATCTGTGTCCCATGGAATGCTGGCAGCTGAGGCAGTAACAGAAAGCAAAGCTACGGGAAAGCACTTGGGTGATTTACAGACACATTAGCCACCTAGGGAGCATGATAGAGTAAGAAATGACATCTCAACTCCTACTGCCAGCACCCCCCACAAGGCTGTTATTGTTACCCACATCCTTGATTAAAGCACTGCGATCGCACAGTGGAAACCACCTGATGAGCCAGGTATGAAATCACCTCCATGGGATGCTGCAGCTGATGTAGAGAGACTGAAAGTCTTGACAAAGGCCGCATGTAGCAGCTGGGTGCAGGAGGCCTCTCCCAAACCCAGCATGCAGTGCACCAGGCCACATCTGGCCAGCTGGCCCTGATGAGGGGGCATGGAGCTGCAACTGATTCTTGCCTATGTCCTGATGTGAACTGGAGTAACTGGAAGAGCAGCAGCACTGAGCCTGCACACAATTGGCAAACTTCCCACAGCAAGGATACTGTCTCCTGTCAATCCACTCCAGCCTTAATCCTCTGTGGAAAGATCCCATCAGCATCGTGCTAAGAGGCAATCTTTCAAGCCAGACGCTAACAATTAACGATAGCAAAGATGAGGGAGGAAGGGACAGATGGAGAACAGATATAACCAGACTCTGCTCATCACACTGAGCAATGTGGAGGAGCTGGACAGGAGATACACAGGCAAGATTTTTAGCCTTGCTGACCTCTGCAGTAAAGTACTACACAGAAACATGCATGGGACAGCCAAATATATTGCACTCCCAGAGACAGATGTAAGCCACTGACAAAGTCAGTCACAGCGCTTGTTCTCACTAGAAAGGAAGTAGCTGTGGCCCAGCTGTGAAGGTGCTTTGGGCTCTGCAGTATTTCTGTCTCATGTAGGATAGGCACAAACCTCCTGCTGGTTTGAGGATTTGCACCCAGGGTCCATGGAATGAGCTGAGTTGAAACTCCAGTTTCCCCTCCATGCTGGGGAAATACCTAGACTGGGTAATAAAATAACTAACTTTATTTTACATTAGTCTTTATTATGGCAATGAAAATTATATGGCCATTTTAATTGACCGGTGTTGCTTGCTCCAGTTCTCACCTCTACAGAGTTTGGAGGCAGCTAAAGTAAAAATTATTTCAGAAACTGCCAGCTGCTGCCACCATAAGAAGCAGGTCTTGGTGAACAGCTTCTCCGTTCACTCTTCTCTTCCCAGGCCTTGTGGACCTGGTCTCAGACAAGCTGAAAGTGAGAATCCCTTTGTGAGATTCTCACTGTGTGAGTCCAGATAACTTTGATCTGTGGTGAGTGGCTGATGAAGAAGGGGGGAAATTTCTTGAGGTCTTTTTCAGACCTATACATCTTACCATTCCTTTACCTTTGAGCCATATGAGCTGGCTGCTGTGTGTAGAGCTGTGTGCTGCAGCCCAGCCCAAGCAAAGGAGGTCAGAGCTCTCTAACAAGGAGCTGGTGGTTCGAGTGGCCTGGCCAAAGTATCCACAGTGCAATGCTGCCTTCCGCAGCCCCAAAGAGTGACTGATACCCAAAGATGCCAAATACCTTCAGCTGCCGCTGAATTCACCGACTTGAGATAAGACTCCCAAGAACCCTGGGCACTGACTATTTCCAAGATCAAGCCTCCAGAAGAAAAGCAGCTGGGTTTTGCCCACATACTTGCCTGATGTCCTTCAAGCAAACACAGCAGCTTTTTTACAAGTTGAAAGATGGGCTTATACCAACCCACAGCAGACTGCAAATCCCTGCAATCACAACTAGCTAGCTTCAGAGGCAAGACATCATAACCAAGCACCCCTACTTGCCTCTAGGGGATTTTTTTTTTTTTTTTTCAAACACCATAGTGTGGGGAAGAAGCTCCGTGAAGGTGCACACCCCCAGCCACCCCACACTGGTACTTCACCCTGGTTCTATTGCTGCTGCCCACCCAGCAAATCTGGTTCTTTCAATCGTCTTCTCAGAAACATACCAAACCATGGTCATTTCCTCAGGCTGCAAAATGGAGACACCGTTCAGCCTAACCCTGGCATACATTCTTATGAGAACAGATCAGTCAGAGATGGATGCAGTACCCAAAGAGCCATACATTATTACAGTAACAATAGACTTTCCACAGCCAAACTCTGCTGCGTTGAAGTCACCAGCATTTAGAGAGGCTGTGGCCAAGGAAGACTCTAGCAAAAAATGTCTTCCCTGACATGAAAGATGCAAGCTGTTAGCAAGGCTTGGATCTAGCACTTCACCTTAGAAAAAATTAAAATAAACCATAGAAGCCTCAGGGAAAAAGATCATTTGAGCCTGGATATTCCTTTCTCCTTGGCACAACTTTATGGTGTGTATCACAATATTCTCCCTGCATATTTGCTACTGCCTCTTCAGCCCAGGCTTGCATAAGTGATGAAGAGCTGAAGTATTTGTCTCACAGGGCTAAAGGGAAAAGCAAGAAGTGCCAATGTTTTCAGAGTGCAGCCTCTCAATATCTGAGGGATCATCACAACCTCATGTGCTTGAAAAATGAAATTTATCACACAAATGCTCTACCACGGAAGGGGTGCATGTTGTGTGAGCTTTCCTTTAATAAAACGCTCAGCAAAAGAAATTGAATACTTCTATGTCTGCATGCTTAAAGAAACACTGTAAAATTAAAATCAGGAGAAGTCCTTACCCTTCTGAAATCAGTAATGAAATTAGCATGGGGCCCAAAGGAAGCAAATGAGGCCCCTTCAGAGGGGCCAGGATTTCATCTTGTGTTTAAAACCCCACAGTGGCAGATCTGTACTTATTTTAATGACTCATCAAATCCTTTTAGTCCTCTACATCCCTCCATGAAAGCCTAATAATAAAAAATTATCTACTAAAACTTGGCTTTTCCTGAAAAATAGTATCTGAACAGATCTCCAGAGACAGATATTTCTGTGGACACAGTGAATTTGGACTGCAATGCTTTGTTTTCAGATATCATTGCATTTCACATTTTCACAGCTTCCTTGGAATAACATTTGATACAGAAAAAGTGTAAGTGATACTCCCAGACAAAAGAATAGCCAACCCTCTGAAACCACAGGGCCTCTCCATTTGTATTGCTTTTGTAACAAATATAGCCTGAGCCACGGAATTCCAAGTAAGAGATCCTGAAGCAACTTAAAAATTCAAGCAAACCATTGCCATGCAACATTAAATGCATTCATTTTTATGAGCATCAAATTCCACCTATTAATGGATCAGTCATCCTCTGCAGCTACCAATTTACATATCCAGCCTGCAAGCTGCTGAAGGGCCAGTGGACACGAAATACATGAATACATTAAATCTGAAAAAGGAAACTAACGTCCATTGTAATTCAACTTAATGATCACATTTTCTTTACCAGCAGCAGCAGAGTCCATGCCTGACAACCACGCACCCCATAAAGGCACCCCAGATGCAATGAAGCACTGAACCTTCTACTTTGAGACCGTAACTGTGATGCACGCAGTGTTCACAACTGCAACACATTCAAGCCCTGTGCAAAGAGGGAATTCCTTGGAGTTACATTTTCACCAAGTCACTAAAACCCATGCTATTGTACATGGACTAAATTCAAAGGCCTAATCCTCGCTATGGAAGACAGTTTATCTGAACATACATTAAAACCCTGGAACAATTTCTCAGCCCTTTTGCCAAGCCAGGCAGTATTACCAGCTTTAATGCAACAGCACTTTTGATCTTGTAACATCTAGAGTGGTGCTGGTACATCTATTATTCCTCCTGGAACAGAGGCGTGCTCTGATATCACACCTACAATTCACTCTTTTTGTGCACAGCTATCTAGAAATGGATGTAAGAGAGAGCTTCTCAGCAGCATGTACCCCTTCAATCATCCCGGGGAGGTGAATGACCCTCTCCAGTGCCCAATCCAGGGACAATTACAGCTATGGCAAGGAGAAAGGCTTCTATTTTAAGCTTGTTGAAGAGGTAACTGGGTGCTGCAGGCAGAAGGATGGACATGGGGGAAAGTTTCCTGTAAACTGGTTCTCTTTTTTCTCAACTGGGCACCACGTAGGTAGACAGCAGCTTGAGGAATAAGGAGCAATCCCTTGATCAAATGGATTCCATTCCTTTTTTAGGTCTGTAGCAGCCCGTCCCCCACTGTAACAGGATATGATCACCAATCTCCTTATTCCATGTTCTCACCTGTGAAACTAAATGAACTGATACTGGAGAATAAGCTTTGAAGTCCATGAAGAGGAAGGGCTATTGCAGTGCTGAATAAGGCCAATTCCCTACAGCCCACAGCCACTGCAGTGATACAAGCAAAAACGCTAAGGTGCAGAAGAATCAGGCCCTGAAGGAAACTAAAAAGCTCAGAGAAAAGATTAAAGAAACCTGACATGGAAAGTTAATACTGCTTTGAACGTTTACTGAGTGTTATCAGAAAACCTTCCCAAAAGTGACAGAACTGCAGTTAGCAATCAGGGGCTCTTGGTCTGGCATCCAGGCTGTAAGGTGAGACCCAGACCTTCCAAGAGATCCAACTGCAGGGCTTACTCAGACCCATCTCACAGCCATCAGCTACAGTAATTTTGCAGAAAGGAAGGGCAGGAGCTGCTAGTTGAGCAGTGGGGAAGAAGCAAACACCACTTGTTTATTCACAGGTCTTGCTACTCTTAACTTGTTGCTTGCATCAGATGTCACAGTGATTAAGTACCTGTTTAAGAAAAAAACAGGAACAACAGCAAAACCACCCCCCTGCAGCTAATCCAATTAGGACACAGAATAAAGTTGTAGAGGTTAATCAGACCTGAGCCATTGGGTTTCTCTCTGCTGCTGCTTAGTGACATATCTGGTGAGCAACACCAGTGAGATGAAGGCCAGGCAGAAACACCAATGATCTAGCTAGCCCCAGCAGACGAGGGCTGCTCCCCTGCTGCATCAAGCAGAAAGGAGAGGAGCACACTGCAGGGCAGTACTGTGGGTGGTCTGCTAGGCTCAGAGCTTGGCTGTCCCAATAAGCCTTATCAGGTGCCAGGATGCTGCGACCAATGGGCTGTGTTAGAGAGTCCTTACAGCAAAGACTGCTGTAGACAAGTGTCTGCACCTTGGTTGACAGCAGGCTGAATATGAGCCAGCAGTGTGCCCGGGTGGCCAAGAAAGCCAATGGCATCCTGGCTTGTATCAGGAATAGCATAGCCAGCAGGACTAGGGAAGTGATCGTGCCCCTGTACTTGGCACCGGTAAGGCGACACCTCGAATACTGTGTTCAGTTTTGGGCCCCTCAGTACAGGAAGGACATTGAGTTGCTGAAGCATGTCCAGAGAAGGGCAATGAAGCTGGTGAAGGGTCTGGAGAACAAGCCTTATGAGGAGCAGCTGAGGGAACTGGGGTTGTTTAGTCTGGAGAAAAGGAGGCTGAGGGGAGACCTTATCACTCTCTATAACTACCCGAAAGGAGGTTGTAGTGAGGCGGGTGTCAGTCTCTTCTCCCAAGTAACAAGCGATAGGACGAGAGGAAATGGCCTCAAGTTGTGCCAGGGAAGGTTTAGACTGGATATTAGGAAAAATTTCTTCACTGAAAGGGTTGTTAAGCATTGGAACAGGCTGCCCAGAGAGGTGGTGGAGTCATCATCCCTGGAGGAGTTCAAAAAACATGTAGGTGTGGCATTTCAGGACGTGGTTTAGTAGGGATGGAGGTGTTGGGTTGATGGCTGGACTAGATGATCTTAGAGGTCTTTTCCAACCTTACTGATTCTATGATTCTGTGACCAAGGCTATCTCTGCAGGGTGCTGCCAGGTTGGTAACCAGGACGGAAATTTTCTCAGCAAGGAAAAATTCTGCCCATACAACTGCAGGGAGCTTCTCTCACCTTGTGTTTCATTAGCGGCAACTCTGTGCTGACCAAGGCTGCAGCTGGGCAGGTGAGGGCTGTCCCAGCTCAAGGTGCCACCAGCACGGGGACCATTTGGACTGTCACAAATAGCCCCTTCAGCATTGGGAGCCAGAAGAAAGCTGAGCAGGGGTTTGCACTGAAGCAGCTCCACCAGTGCTGGAGGGACAGACACAGCAGGGTTCAGCGCTGACTAGGGACCGTTGCTCCTGTCACACCCAAGGCATCCAGCCTACTGCCTAGCCTGAAGTCCTGACCTAAAGCTACCTTACAAAACTGAGCATGTTGCTTTCCCCAACTCAAGCCTCCCTGTATGGTCAGATCTGCTCTGCCTCTCTCCCTCCTCCCCCCTTTAGGGCAAAAAGAAGCCAGTGGTCTCAGCCCTTGTTGCTTAGACAAGTGTCTGCACCTTGGTAGTACAACTTGCTATCCCCATCATCACAGCCCTGGGTGCAGGACAGTCAGCACAGAATGATGGACCTGCTCTGGAAAGGGACCTCCCCTTTGACCCATCAGACTGGCCTGGGGCACAGAACAGGCCATACAGTGGGGAGAGGAAGAAACTTTTTCTATACCTGTTTCTTCTGGGCAGGGAGAACACTTGGACCAGAAATTCATCTTCTCTCCCGGACAATACATGCCAGCCTTTCAAGGAGGACAGATGGAGCAGTGACTCCAGTGGGATGATAGAACTGTAGTGACAGCAAGAAGATGATGAAAGGTGTGTAAACACCATTCTGCCAGTGATGCTGATCTTTTTGGTTGCCAGAAATGGTGTTTCAGGCAAATGATTCCTAACCCAGTGACCATCATCCCCCCTCCTGGAGGGGAACTGGGTCTCTTGATACCACTCTACCACACTGGACTTTGCTAGACTCCTCTGTTAAATTGTTCCTCCTTCTTGGTAAAGTCTTCAGTCCAAGGACAGGGATTGCCACAGTTTTTCAGTTTCTCAAAGGAACTAAGATCCATAGCCCCCAAAAATCAGAACTTTTGCCCTTCCTGTAGGAAGTTTTATCCTTCCTTTAAAGACAAGGAGTTTTATAGCAATCAGCCATGAAACTTGTCAGGAGAAAAACTACATTTTATACTCTGGACTTGAAACACAGAACGTTTCAGATTAAAAATAGCTCCCTTTTTTACCGTCTGCCAGATCTGGGAGGGAGGTGAAAATCCACAGGGACTTGATTTGATGCGTGAAAAAGAGTTCTATAGCAGGAAGTATGCACACACACTTATTTTAGGTCAAATAATAGATCTGCAATACTTAGCTTAGCAGAGAAAACCAAAGCTTGGGATAGACCCATGCTAGCTGGTACTCTGGTAAAGCGCATCCATCAGAAAGAGAGGGGGGAAAACATAAAAAAAAAATTTTTTTTTTTTAAATCTCATCACACCACAGTTTTCCTGCCTTTAAGACGGTTTCTCTTTCAAATTCCAAATACCTGCTCCTGTATCAGCAATCATGACAAGTATCTTGCCAAGATACGAGACGCTTTGTCTGCATGACCCAGGTGTAGGCACAGACCTGGCCAGCACACAACCTTCCCCCCACAGCAGGTAGCTCCAGATCAGGCTCCCTCATTCCACAGCTGCATAGCAGGGCAGCAAAGGGACCTGGTACAATATACAACCTTCCTCCCCTCTCTTCTCAACACGGGGAGAGGGCAGGCCATGCACTGCCTGCAGCTTTCCGAGGAACCCCAGCTCAAGCCTGTGCAGCTCAAACATAGCAAACAACTTCATAGCTTACTCCAGAGCACCCTATGTTCTGCAAAAGGGCCAGCTCTGCTCTTTGGGGTGATGAGTTATTGATCAGAAAAGAACAGCAAAGCTGCATCATGTGTCCCAGTGAACAAAGGTTCTACACAAAGCTCTGCCACCAGATAAATTGATAGATCCTAGCAAAGAAGAACAGGAATCAGCAGGCACAGCTTTGACTCTAACAATACAGGCAGTTAGACATCCAGTATTAAGGGCTACTGAGTAATGCAGGAGCAATGGGACAGGAGGAGGGTTACTTTAGCAATTTGATTAAGCGGGAACAATGGTCAGTCATTCCCTCCCTCCCAATCGGTGTAGAGGCTGGATCATCTATACAATGTTGATAAGTGTCTCGTCATTGGCAAGGAACACAATACCGGGGAACAGAATCAGAAACAACCCTTTTCTGATGTCACTGTCACAACTGGCACACACAGAGCATCCTCATCACAGGAGGCAGGTCCTGAGCAGGGCTGACTGTTTGCCTGCTAACATCAGAAAAACACCTTGGTGTTCCCACTGGGAAAGAGCTCATTCAGCTACACCTCACGGGGAACAGTGAGCAGAGAATTAATTACCTCAGAATGACTACAGCACTCACACTGCAGAGAGCATCTTTCCTTGAATGAACTGCTTCGGCTCGGGTTGGGTGTGCATAATTCAGGCTGGTTTAGACTACAAGAAACCATCCAATGCAGCTTTGTGTCAAACCTCCACCCACACATCAGCTGCATAATTAATAAGGATGAAAGAGAACATTATCCCAAGCTGGTATTCAGATCCTCAGTGATCAGTAGAGCTTGTTATATTCTGTTTGGCCTTAGAAGTCAGCAAAAGGAACATACTTCACGCATTGTACTGCATGCTTGGTCATTAAATACAGGCTTATAAGCCCATAAAATCACTGCTGCTTGCAAGTGTGGAGTAATTTTTTGCATGAACTAGTTTGTTTTGCAGTAGGCCCGAAAGTTAATTAGTTTTCACAGTTTTATTACTCCACATGGTCAAATAACAGCCTGGAGCTTCCAGTCAGCTGGAACTGCATAAGGTCCAGAAAATTCTCACTGCGCTTTTCAGGACTGTTTACTAGGGCCATAAATCAGCAGCTGGCAAATGACGTTCTGCCCCAGCTCTTCTTGGCCACCAGTAGCAACCCTAAAAGATCCCATAAATCAATGCAGCAACAGCTCAGGGGCAACAGAGGGAATAACACTAGAAGATGCTGTTTCAGACACATACGACAATTCTTTGGGAGACATTTTGGCTATTACCACCCTAAGAGATGTCATCCAATGCACCTGTCTTGTTGAAGGGGACTGTGCAGCATTTACACTCCAGCCAGCTTCAGTTCTCACATGTAACTATGAAGCTATGCTGCTGCTCTCTCCACCACAAAAACTGTTTCCTGTCATGCCTGACAGGTAGCTAAACTGGCCATTGCACTCATTCATAAAAAGACACAGCTTTGGCCTCTCCAAATGCTGTAGAAAGCAATGACTGCAGGCAGGAGGCTCCCGTCAGGCGAAGAGCACGCAACCAAGCCAGCACACTACAGCCTGTTGGATACAGACTGACTGAAAAGCATTGCAAGAGCAAAAACCTCTGGTGGGGATGCCCAACACTGGGGAATCCTCTAAAAAAGCCAACGTATGCTCTGGAGGAGACAACACCAGACTATTTAACACGTTGAAGGCACAAGAGCAATCCTGCACACACACACATAGGCACAAGACATCCCCAAACAGTTCCCAGGACTGGCAAGTCCAAGCATGATAAAGTGAACATGCAGCTCTACAAAGACTCTTCAGACACTCTATTTAGGTTGGAATGAAGTTATTCCTCTGGCCATGGTCTCCAGGCACAGCTCAGAGACCAAAGACAGCAGCAGCAGGATCATCTCCAATGCTTTCCACAGCAGTCTCCCCCAAAGGGGCTGCCTAAATGCACCAATCAGTGCAAAATAAACATTTCTCCAAAACCCAAATGCTATTGTCAGAGGACACATGAAGGAAAAATGTTTGTGTCTTCCCTGCTGATGGGGAGGAGAACAACCCAGAGACATAAATCCAGTGATAACAAGGCTGTGTGCAAAAGCAACTCCTCTATTAGCAACCAAGGGGGAGTAGCTAAGGGAAGAGGCAGCAGTTCAAACAGAAGAAGGAACCACAATAAACACTTCCATTTTCCTCCCCAGTGAAAACAACAAGGCTAAAAAGCAACATCCTTCCACAGAGGCCACTGCCTGCAGTGAGGAAAGATGCTCAAGGCCCACTTCCCATTATTTCTCAGCATGAGGGTAAGTAAGCGTGTGAGAGAAGTGGCAGGAAGCCAGCGGAGGGAAACAAGCATTTGGCTCTGTTTCAGAACCAAGGGGCAGCACTAAAAACCCACTTTGCTCTCCAAATCCCTTAGGGCACACACTGTTCTGTTACACACACCGTTCTGGTACCAGCCCCAGCAAAACATACAGTTGATGTTAGACATATAATGGGTCCAGGACAATCGTCACACTTGTTTTCAAGTGCTTTGCTAGACCAAGTCAGAGTACACAGGATCAAGTCCTCCAGTAGTTTTTGCGAAACTTTCAATTTTTCACCTTTTATAATATTGATCCTTTCTCTGCCAAGAGGTAAGCATGGCTACATCTCGTTGGCTGTAGGCTGTCATCAACAAGCACTTCCGCTACAATCGTACACCACAAACAAGTATGCCACACAAAGCAGGGTCTCCATCATCACTGGTACCTAATCGTGAGGGATCACAAAGAGATGCTTCCTCAGGTTAACACTGCCCTGAAGAAGTGCATGAGAACAGAGATTTGATGGGAGGCACAAACAGCTTTGCCTCCAGCAGCCTCATTTATTTTTGCCTCAGTAAACTCAGGAAACTCCTGAGTATATGCTACTTATAGAGTATGTCAAGTATCAAAGAACATGAAGAACAGTTCCTAGGGGTAAGATTGATCTTGCTTGTTTAGCATCAGTTTCATACATCGTTACTCTTCTCACCAGCAACACAGGGTCACTGCAGACAGCTGTTCCTAAGCAACAGGAACATATACTAAAAATACATACATTCTCTGTGTCTTGTTAGTGCTGGGGTTTTAGTTTTAGAGTTGAAGGAATTCAAGGTCCAAGTGAGACTTCTGTGCATTCTCTTCATGATTCCCTGGCACAGAGAACAACCCCACGCTACAGGCATTGATAATTAGTCACTGCTAATTAAGGTAACTTCCAGAGAATCTACAATTCTTTACTGGTTTGTGCTTTCTAAAGAAGGAAGAGAAGTTCCTACTGGGAAGTTCTGGGTTGGTGCCAGAGCAGCTGATGAGAGTGCAACAGCAGCCATTGCACAAGACATCTGACATAACACAGGGACAGCCCAAGGCAGAAGTTAATCTTCAGGCTCCTCTACTCCACACAGCATCCAAAAGAAACACTTTACAGGCTTATAATGAGTTGGATGGTCAGACCTCATGGAGTCCTTTGGATGATCTTCGCCCCATACAACAAAAAGTAAAAGCCAACTTTCCCAGCTGAAATTACTGTCAGACAAGTACAATTAGCCAGCTGGAATCCATCCCGGGCAGAGAAGATCGTGACTGGTCTCAAAAACAAGTATCAGGACAGGTGTGATCACAAACATTAAGGACTTTCACTACATATTTCACCAAGACATATTGTACCTAGTGATTGAATATCCCCAGCGTCACCGCAAGTAGCTGAATCAGGGGGGTTACCACCACTCAGGAGATTAGGACAGGAGAGGGAAAGAAGTGACTGTCGCAAGTGCTACAGCTTGAACAGGCAAACACTGCAAGGTTTGAATCACATAAAAATCCAGGGCATTCAGAGATCTGCTTTCCTCAGCAGCCTGCATGTACAATGGTGCAGGAAAACAGCCCATCACCTGCACCTCATCAACTTTGTCTCATGGTGTGTTGGTACCAAGCTGATTTCAGACCAACACATTGTACAATACCTAGTGAGGAGGCAGAAAGAGATCACAGCTTCCTTGGCTGCTGTGAAACTCAAACATGCCCACTGCTGCATTTAATTTGCAAACGTGCCCTGGAACATTTGCACGGACTACAAATACTGGAAGGCAAGGGGAACATCATACTTCCTACCACAGAGGAGAAACACTTGCTTTCCAGGTCTGGTAGAGAATAACTTTAAAAGCCCTGTAAATGTTACAGGCATAAGTGATGATGGTGTAGAAAAGCACCTCCAAACTGTTTCCACTCGCTAAGCAGCTGGTTTGTTCCTCTGGAGACAGGATGATCTCTTCCCCTTCTCTATCATAACAGAGCACACAGCCACAGAGCACAATGCACCAGCTGATTTGCAGAACAGCATCAATCCACTCTGTGTTTACAGCTTTTACCCCCCTTTCTTTTTAAACATGCAGGCTTAAATGTTCTTATTGCTTCAGTGATTTTCTATGTGCAAGACAGGATTTGAGAACAATGCATTAGCAAGGATCTATGCGCCTAAAAACCATCCCGCACATTCAGCCTGAAATGGCAGAGTGTACACTACCAAAGCCTCTCACTGCAGCTGGGATCAGGAGGCAGCAGAGAGATACAACGGTCTGAATGCAGCTTGCCATCCCTCTCAGATGCTGCACTCTAACATGCAGGTTTCCAGGCAGCTCAGACGTGGAAGGTACACAAATGCGTAATGAGTAGGAAGCCTCCTGAGGCTTTTAAAAATCTAGAGACATCAAGCTGCCAGTAACTCACGAGCTGTGTAAGACTGACTCAGCCTCCATGTGGTTTTTGGTGTGTTTGTTGCGACTCCTTGAAACATTTCGGGAGATGCCTACTTCTACCAGCACAAGCTTAATAGTGCTGTGTTTGCTACACTGCTGACATCTGGTTCATATTGACACCTTCTACTCCCAACTTTTTGCGGTAGGCAAAGCCAACAGTCTGTGTACAGGCTGGCAGGATTGGAGAGGAATATCCGAATAGCCAGGGAAAGGGGAAATGGGGTAGCTGATCACAAACCTTTGATGCTGCAGGGAAGGTGTAAATACAGACAATCCCAGAGACCCGCATCCAGCTTAGGGGCTGGCTGGTGTTCAGTGTACAGAGGTATTAGACGATTAAGGAGGAACTTGGGGAATTTTTGCTGTTCATCCTGCAAGAGGCAGGAAGATCATTAATGACCTCCAGGTAGCTTTTTCATGCTGAGCCATCACACCAGGGTATCATAGCTAAAAGCCAAATCTGGGTATAAGCCTTGAAGTGCTGGGAGATTGCCATCCACTGTAACAACACTGGGGACGGACACAGGCTAATCCAGGCAGGGTAAAAGACAAGGCATTACCTTGCAGAGAGAATAGTCTCTCAGACATCTATTTGCTGCTCAATGCCTCAGTTTCCCTCCTGGACTGAAGGAAGAATAAATTCCCCTCCCATCTTCTCTGGGGGCTGCTGTATTCAAAAGAGCCTCTGGCAGAAGGCAGCAAGGGGTTGATAATCCAGACAGCATCAGCAAATCACTCTCCTTCAGCAAAACCAGATCCTCTCTTACCAGCCCATTCTTCCCTTCAAGTTTGTCCACAGGACAATGAATTTGAAGGGACTCTTTTTTTCCCCCCAACCCCATAACCCAAAGTGGAGGAGTCAAAGGGTTAATGCTGCATGACAAAGGTCATCCCAGTTTGGGGAGGGAGGAGAAAGGGAAGCATTGTGGCCACAGACAGCAGCTCCCTGCAACCAAAACACCACTTGAGAAATGTAAAGTGATGGCGTTGCTCAGAAAAAAGGCCCAAGAGCCCTGTCTAAATCCCAGGGCTTTATCACTCACAAAGGCCCAGCCCCTTGAGTCATTAATCGTGTGCTCCATGGCTGGGTGCCTCAAAGAGCAGCAGATGACACATGCCCAGCTGCTATTGCCACCCCTCCTCAAGGTAGCGGGGCAAAGGCAGGTGCACTCCCAGTGCCCTCTGCTCAAGACTAATCTGTTCTCCCTCCTTGTCCTCTGCCTTTCATCTCCTCCAGCAGCCCACACTGACAACTGTAAATGAGATTAGACTTCAAGGCATGGGGCAGATGCAGAACCCCCTCTGTGCATGCCCAAGAGACCCTTGTAGCTTTTAAAGTGTCTTTCCCCTTTACAATGCACAGCTTGGTGGAGGGGGAGAAGGGGGCAAATTTCTTGTCATGCTCACAGAAGCATCTAACATAGCAGACAAGGCAGACCCTGGTTTTAGGGCCTGGATGCTAATCTGTGATCACCTTGGACAGTCTTCCCACCAGCACCTCTGATTCTCCAGTTCACATTAGGAGATGAAGTAACAAGTCTATGACTATTTCTTAATGCCAGTTCCTCTAACTCCTCTTCACAGCACCACTCCACTTAAATGTGGACATATGTCCTGACAAACACTAATCTAAAAAGGCAGCAATAGTCCAAAATTCAGGCAAGGACCTGAAGGTCGCATACAGCCCTGTGCTCAACCCCCTGCCTATACTGCTGCTCTCACTGCCATCGTTTCCTATTCCTCATCTTGCAGTTTCTGCTCCTCTGCTCCCAGTGACCCACACAAACCAGCAGTAAGGCCCAAGCAATTTGTCAGAGAAAGTGGTAAAATCTCCAGGCACAAACCACTGCCTAGAGCTCAGGGATACCTGCCTGGCAAGGTCTTCCCACCACAGCTGGCAGGGGTTAGCCAGCAACAATACTCAGGGAAACTTTTCAAAGTGAAGTGTGATGTTTAGCTCAACAGTGCCCCAGTAAACAAACTGGAATTTCTTTTACAGCGTGGGAAATAGCTCATCCTGACTTTGTTAAAGGCTATCCAGAGAAAAAGGACACAGTTAACATAAAAGATCATTGAGTTCAAAATAACTGCCTTTCTCGGTTACCACCAACCATGGTCATAGCTGGCCTGATTTTATGGATTGCTTTGCAATTTCAATCATGCAGGAACCAGCCCTGGATTTAAGAAGGCTGCCAAGTCAGCATATTTTCAAGCATATTTTAATGTTTTATGAGACCATGGCAGAGCAGGTTCAGCTGCACCCACTGTTGGTAGTGTCAGCAACTGAACTCTTCCTGGCAAGTGTACGTCTGGTCCAGGATATCTCTACAGCCTTGTTTCTGAGCTCAGGTTTTCCATTAGCTGCCTACACAGACTGGGTAACTTGGCATCTCTCTGCATTCTCCATAAACTCTGTTCATCTGCTGCCATCACACCCACGTACAAGTCTCAGGAAGGAATCCAGGGTTTCTAAAGCAGCTGCAACAAAAACACAGCCTGGATTGACAAGCAATAGGATCAAGGTGCTGAGCCAGCAAGGAGGGTCTTTTTGGAGAGTTTTGTGTGTATCTATTTAAAACAAGTTTGTTGTCATGACTACAAACCAGAGTACGGGTGAGAAGTGAGAACTCTGAGATGAGGGCTGATAATCTTAATTCACCCTTGAAATCTCAGCAGCCATGGGGATGGGGAAACAGAGATGATACAAGCTCTTGGCATCTAACAAGGCTAAAAGCCACCTTCAGAAGACAGGTCTGTCCTAATAATGAACATCATCCTCCTAGATAGCCCCTTTCACCCTGCACAGCCAAGGGCTAGATAATACCGATTAGCTGCAGTCATCTCTAAGGCAGGGGCACTGGGGACACGGAGGCATGGAAGGGCACCCAAGGCCCTAGAAAGGACATAGCAAAGCAGGAACAACCCCTCAAGAGACTCATCTGCAGACTCACTATCTAACCAGCAGACAATATGGCTTCAACAAGGACAGTGAGATGTTCTCATGTCTACGTGCAAGGCAATTAACAAGGGATCTTCTTAGCACAGAGAAGTATGCAACTGTCAGGACCCACTCCTGGAATTGTTGCATTTTTAACTTTACCAGAAGGTTAACAAAAAAAACAGGTTTTTGGCCAGTAAAGAACAAATGAAGAAAACACCACGTGACTGCAGAGGGATAGAGAGAGGCAATGCCTTGCTCTGCTCAGAGCTTGGATTCCACATGGAGACAGCGTGGAGGACTCAGTGATGGTGCAGGCTCTGCAGAAGGCAGCAGATGCGGAGCTAATGTGTGTGTGGGGGTGGAGGGTGTTTATGAGCACAATAAATAAATGTATGAATCCCTATAAAAGTTCCCATATAAAAGTGGTTAGAGCTGCCCGAGGGCCATGGCCTCATAATAAAAAACGCATCTCGTAAGCACAGTATGAAGCAGCAGCTGTACTGTAACTGCCTGGCTGCAGCACTGAAAAGCCACGAGTCTGCCCGCTCCCAAACTCTTGGGTGAAGTGCTGACCCCACTAAATGCAGGAGGAATTTTGGTACTTGCTTCAGTGTAGTCAGGATTTTGCCCTGGGAGGGGCTTCTCTGAACCTCAAAGCCTAGGAACCAGTTTTGGATCTGCCTTTTTGCCAAATTTAAGTACTTTTACTTCTTAAAAAGAAGCAATCTGCAAGGGACTGGTGATACTGGCTTGAGTCACTGACAGTTCCCAGTGTGGCAGATTAGAGCTGGATCAAAACAAATAAAAAGTTCCTCCAGAAAGCATTGTCAGTCACTACTCCTCTCCCCCAAAATAAAGAAGCAAAAAGCACTGCCTTATGGCTGAGCAGGAACTGTCATCAAGAAGTTTTGAATCTTTAATTTAAGATGTTGGGGGGGGGGGCAGTCATTAAAAAAGCAAACCCTTTAACTTTGTATGTCTAAATAGAAACCTGCCTTTTTGTCAGTAAACCTAAATAAAAGTATTTTTACAAAAATATCTCCCCACAGAAAAAAAGAAAAAAAAGCATGAATAATAATTTATTTCCCCCCTCAAAGGCAAGAGGGAGAAGTGCTGACCCCTCCCTGGCACTGATGCTGTCATACTCCATCACCTCAGAAACAAGAGGCTTGCAGACTCCCAGCCTGTGAATTCCCAACTGCTCTAGCACTTTCTGCTCTAGCACTTTCTCCAGGGCCTTCTCTTGCTCTGCTGCTCTCCTGGGAGGTGGTGAACGCAGAGGCCCACATGTCTCAGCTGAGAGGGTAGCTATCAAACTTCAGTCCCAGCCCATGAGTCACAGATGCACAGGGCACGTGAGTCTTCGGCCACACATTTCCACTCTAAGCACACATAAGGCCAGGTCATATCTCCCAGGGAGAGCTGCAACTGTTCCGAGTTTCAACACACAGGCTTTCTCTAGTTATTAAGACTGTCCTCATGTTTCACATGGATGCCAGTCAGAGCTAAACAAAAAGCTCCCCTCTCCTACCAGCACAGAGCTGCCGGGAATAGCAACCTTGTTCCATGACAAACAGCATCTTGCAATTCACTGCAGGGCTAATTGCATTGCATTGCTGATATAACGCGCAAGGAAGACGTCAGCTCCTTGGCTTTGCCCACAGGCAACAAGGACTTTATTGATTTATTCAGGACTTACAACTAGTTGTCACAGGTTGCATTCTCTTTGATAATAAAGCCTTACAGACAAGGCTTAAATTTCAGCTGCAGCCCTAATTGAAACATAGCTAATTATTGAAGGTCTGCCTTTACAGCCCATTCCCTTGTCACTGGGGTAATGTTCTGTAAATCCAACAGTCAAACTCTCCCCTCCCTTAAAAAGAAAAAAAGAAGGAAAAAAAACCCATCTACTATTCAAGCAAGTCCAGTGGGAAATTACAGATTCCTCTCTTTAAGCCCGAGGTAGCTACCAGCCAAGAGCCCCATCCCACAAGGACTCAATGACTTCAAAGGATGCTTGTAGAATCAGACTCCAAATTAAGGCCAACATTTGAGACGGGGGAGAATTCAAAGTGGCTGAAACAAACATTCAGCCCCAAATGATTTATCTTGCATCCACCTTTTGAGTAGCAGCATACCCTATGAGCCCCGGCAAATTCAAATCCACCACACAATTTAGGTGTGATCAACAATTATAGTAATCTAATTCCCAACTGCCAGCTTGCTTGACTATACAACAACAAACGTACTGCAGTCCAGACACGTGGATTAGCAGCCGGTCTCAGCTAACCGGGTATAAATGAGCACTCATGAGAGCAGGCAGTCCAGTTATTAGCTGAATGATAACAGGACCCCCAGGGTACCAAGGACATCCTTTCCCGGAGACTGCACCACAGCTTTTGGCTCTGCAGTTCAGCCAGACGCAGAAGCAAGATTATCGCCTCATAAAGCAGGGATGAAATCCCATCCGAACTTTAGTATTGCCAGGACAATGCCAGCATCAGAGTAAGCTTCCCTTACAGAAGGTGACATTTACATGCACACACAACAGCACAAAAGTTTATGACATCAAGGGAGTGCTGCAGTTTAGAAGCAAGTCAACCCTAGAAAAATCCTTCAGTTTATAGCTGCTTCACATTTCAACCTGGCAGATGGAAGGAATACCACAAAGCAAACACGTCAGTTAAAGCAGCTAAAAGCATAATTTACAAACTAGAATCCACAACCCAAATTCTCAGCAGCTGTAACTCAGCTCTACAGAGCTGTGCTGATTTCAGCGGGCTACAGATCCAACCCAAGGCATTTACCCAATACAACCATAGTCTTTGGTACAGAAGCAGATACTCTACTAATTCTGTGCAAGTTTAAAGCAGCAAGTCCTCCCCTGGAGGATGTAACTCTGCAGAAGTCAGTTTAGCAGCTGGGCAGCCATTTCAAAGAATACAGTGCTGGTTTTACAAGTCCTAGTTTGCCTGCCTCAAAGAATAGAAGATCCTTTAATCCACAGAGCAAGGATAGCGCAACTGGCAGCAAACAGAGCACCTGCTGCAGCACCTCAGCTCAGACCCTGTGCTAGGAGAGATGGCTAGGCTGTACCCTGTAGCTTCTGTCCCTGGCTACTCTGAAGAGAAACTGAGAGAAAGGCCCAAAGCAGTAGTGATAATTATCACTTGCACACCAGCATCCTGGGAACTGGAAGCATGGAGCACATTATTCCTAGGCTGTATTTTAAATGCAGGGAGAATCTAGTACAGAGGAAATTAACTGGGGGTTAGACTCTTTGCTCACAAGACAGAGACAATATATCAGTTGTTCACATACCTGATCAAATAGGGCTTTCCAGTGCTGAGAGGCAAGGCATAAGGGAGGAAAAAAGAAGAAAAAGAAGGTTTAAGAGCAACGACATTAACATGCAGTAAACTGTAGAAGTATATTCTAACAGAGAAATAACCAAATGATTTAGTGCCATTTCCAACATCCTTCTTCATCCCAGAATCACCTACCCTTCCGGGGGAGGAGGCAGGGGGAATCTACCAACCACAGGGAGGACAGTTTTCATTTACAAATCCAAATTAGGATGAACTCTGAACATTCATGTGTTAATTTTCTTTTCTCCCTCTTTGTCTACTTGCAGGCAAGCAAGGAATAAAAGGCTTTTTTACTCACAGGGATCAAGAAAGCTTGGTGTATATTGAGGGGAGGGAGGAGTTAGCAATGGTTTTTCAGATCACTTTCTGAGGTCCTGTGGCCCAACACTGACCCACAGACCACCTTGCTGGGTTGTCAGAGCCTTGTCAGCTGCCTGCTCCTCAGCCTGGCAGGGACTTGCTCCAAGGTCTTTGATAACCCATCAGTTCTTTGAGCCTCACATGTCCACATCTGAAAAACAGGTAATTCCTCTCGCACAAGGTGGAAGGGGGGAAGGCTAGAGAGAGCACATTACAAGGATTTACCCCACAACTTTTGTTCTAGCAGGTCTGCCTTAAAAGCTCTGTATAGTAGGAAGCTCCACTTCAACACAGATGACCATGTGAACACTCCACAAGTCCTTGTCACTTGGGAACAGAAAAAACAAGCTGGCGACTGGCTCCGATTTATGCATCGTAGAAAAACCGACATCAAGTCACCTCCCTGCCCCAGGCTTGCTGCCTCGCAGTCCCATGGAACAGAGGAAATTCCTAATGAATTGTTTTAGGCTCTCTCTCTCATCTCTCCTGGATTTGGGGGCCAGCTGAGAAGAGAGCAACTTCCATGGGGCAACAGTGGGCTAACCACTGGGTTGGGGTCCCCATAAAAAACCTTGCACATTTCCAGCTCTCCTGCCTGAAGGACTGTTCAGCACACCACTTTGTTTCTGCCTCATTCACCTTCCCAGAAAAGCAAAATGAGAAAAATAACAAACATCAGACTCATACAAGCAAATCTCCTCACTGTGCTATATGCAAAGCAGAGCTCTGGTGAGAGTCTTATCTAGTTCT